>NC_069118.1:3176000-3493000 GCF_025612915.1 Magallana angulata
GTGTGTGTCTATTCATTTTAAAATGAACCTGAATTGGTAAAACATTTATAAATTATCGAGCAAGAAAGGATGTGTTTCATTTAGAGAATCGCTTTAACCTCGTTTTCCATGATGACCGTAGTGGGACGAAGATCTTGTAGTTTTCAGCACGTGTCAATTACTGTCAATCAAAGTCCACGTGGTACAAATAAACAATATAAGATTATTACGGTTTGTACGACCCTTGAATTTCCGGAAGCTCATAATTACGTTAATTAAGTATGTGAAAGGGATTTTCATGTATTTCAACTATTACAATAAACGTTATTTCTTATTTCCTAACGATACAATAGATAAATCTGAAGTTATTCACACATGTGTGTTCAGCTGTACTGTCTCTAAAAGTTTCTCTAAAAGATAAATTTGACTATACGATACAAATGTATTATTTACCTATCTGAGGAGGAGGAGTCGTCGTCGTCGTAATAGTAGTAGTAGTAGTAGTAGTAGTAGTAGTAGTAGTAACAGTACTGTCGTCTTGTATAGTAGTAGGAATTGTAGTAATAATAACAATACGATGCACACTGCACGGGGACTGACACTGAAAACAATGTAATTATGCTGTAATTAAAACCGTCTTTTTAAAGTCTTCGTATTAAATATTCAGTAACATTACACAAAAATATAGTGAATATCAACATAATCTATATTTTGATATTGCACTGTGTTGTTCTCATATTGGATACTTGGATATGAATGCATAATTAACGAAATTAATTATGAAGATCTTTCACATTTAAGATGATACCCGACAAGGATACGTTCTTTTCAAAGAACCAAATTTTGATCCAAATATAGTCTGAATTTAACTATCAATTATCATTATTAAGATTTTTTTATTTGGAATAGATTAAATAAAATTTAAATACTAAACTGATATCCTCATTAACAATACTTACAAAAAGCCAGAAACAGTTTTAAAACAGAATCAAAACGCCTGAGTTGTGACATCCTTTTAAGAACAGTAGAGACTAACAAACACTACCTTCACGCAACAAGTCCCTCGTATAATGCACACTTGAGTATTTTTTACCGATTTTTAAATGAAGTTGAATTTGAAAGTTCTTCAAATTCAAGCAAATATGCAGTTAACTATTGTCTTGCTTATATCTTAAATATTAGATAATACGTTATTTGAAAACTGAACATGCTTTATAGAGGTCTTGACGATGACGTAACTATTGGGACCACATAGAATGTAATAGGGGACCCCATAGAGGTGCTGACTACAAAGGGATCTGTATAGAGGACTTTTATCATCGATATTTATAGTATAGATTTATCTTATCATAACTATTTATAGTATTAGGGTCTTTATATAGGTGATTATATGGGCTTTAAAACAATTATTACCAGTAGTTTTAAACAATCGCCAAATTTTTGGAAATTATGTTTCTCTGTTTAATTAATATTAAAATGTAACCTTGTACCTTATATTTTGATGAATTAAAAAATTAAATATTTTTTTTTAAATTAAAAAAAAAATGTTACGGAAAAAAGTGTTTTCATAAAAAGTTTTTATAATTGTTGCCAAAAAATGATAAATAAGAAGTTGGTTTTCTTTATGTGTGTGTGGTTGGGTGGAAGCATTACAATAATGTGAGTGTGGCAAGAGCTTGTGTATTTTTTGTAAAAATTTGAATTATACATAATAAAAATTAAAATGATTGAAATAAGTCTCAACACCATTGAATGTTTTTTTGTATGAACAAAATATTGATAAATGTACTCAACATATATTAATTAAAATTTTTTTGAGATAAACTATATCTATTCTGGTCTGCTTTTTGGATGTCTTTTACTTAAAGGTGCTGAAAATAAAGTTATTTTTTTACAAATAAAGAAATAGTTTTGTTTGTATGAAAAGTCATCTTTTTTAAAATGTATAAAAGGTTTCATGAAAATATTTTGCTTTTAATATCATTAATTTTATTAGTACATATGTTTTTCAAAGGATGTTTACGGAATCATATATAAACGATAGTTTTTCGTCACACTAGTTATTGTTTTTCTACAATGGTCTTTAATAATAAAAAAAGGAAAACTAAAAGTAGGTTTTTTCTTCAAACATTGGGGTTTTTCCTATACATTTGATAGTCGTTATAGAACATGAAAAAAGATCAACATTTTTACAACTTTATAATCTTTAATGTACATGCTACGTTAAAACTTGAGCCAATTTATAACTGTTTTAGTCATTGTTTTTTGTCTTTTTAAGTTGATAGTTAGCTGGCACTCCATTCGTTGTTTAACCACATATCCACTGCCGCTATGTTCTTCGAAGCGTTTCATCATTTCGTATTGTGGGTGAAATACGTTGGAGTTTAAATGTCCTTCAATGCTTCAAAAAAATTTCGATATCCGGTTGGAGTTCCCTTTGAATAAAGAATCATGTTTCAACAAATCTCTATGTTGTCCTTCACTGATGTTGCCTTTGTAAATTAATTTTAACAACATGTCACCGCCATATTTAGACAAAAATTTAAGCAACGTTTTTGCCTTATTTTTAAATTTGATTAGAATGACGTGCGTCAAGATGTGTGTGTGTGTGTGTGTCAGTTTTTTGTAGTTTTCTTTCAAAATTCCCATGGGTATTAATTGTGCCCCATTGTTAGCAGACCTATTTTTGTATCTTTCTGAAGCAGATTTTATTTTAAAATACTTTGTACGTGAAACAAAAATCACCCACTGTGGCCTTAAACTCAACATTCAGGTATATTGACGACGTATATATTATCAATTAGCAATTGTTATTTCCATACTTACGTCGACTCAATATATCCCAGTGAACTTGAAATAAAAGATACCACTGAGTCTCTTTCAAGTTTGGATATTTTTACGGAAAATGTACATTGATGGTAACCTAACAACAACACTTTATAACTGACTTTATGATGACTTCAATTTTTCTAAGGTCAACTTTCCTTACTTATGTAGCAATATACCCTAATCGCCTGCGTATGTTGTTTTTGTCTCCCAGTTAATTCGATACACAAGGACATGCTCTTTGTATGAACAGTTTGTAAGGCGAGACAAGCTACTGGAAAACATGTTGATAAAACAGGACTATTAACGGTCTTGTTTGAAATCATCTTTTTGTAAGTTCTATGGTCGATACAACGACCTTGTCAGCAAATATAATCTTCCATTGGGTCGTATGCTTACAGAAGTTTTTCATACTAATTGTTAGACCATAATTTATCCCCTAATTGTCTAAGGACTTTTCCGTTTTTTCCCGATTACGACAAAGAGAACACGGCTGGTATGGCCGGTCAGCAGAGGATGCTCACTCCTCCTAGGCACCTTATCCTACCTCCAATGTTATGGAGGTCCGTGTTTGCTCAAGGTTTGTATTTTGACCATCACAAACAAACCAAATCTTCGGCGTTTCGTTATTTTCTTATTATGACATTTTCCCGATTTTGACATTTACCTCAATAATGACATACCAAATTTTGACCGGTCAGCAGAGGATGCTCACTCCCCCAAGGCACCTGATCCTACCTCTATCTTTTTACAGGTCCTTGTTGCTGTACTTTAAATTTGTATTTCGTTTTATGGATGTTTAATATTGTTGAAAGTTTGTTATTGTCAAGAACTAGCTCTTCAGCTAATATATAAAAAGGTGGAAGGTAGGTTTGATCAGAAGGAATCTGATGCTCTGATGCTTTAACAAAAACTTTTTACATTGAGACTTTTCCACTGTTCTGATCACAGGAGTTGCGGCGTTTTATGTACTGTTTAGAGACCAGAATGATCCCCTTGTAAACATTAAACACCACCTCGCAAAAAGTCTGCATTTGAGATGGTGTCATTGTTGACAACAGTGCTTGTCGCTGTTCCGTGCTATCTGTGTTAGTAAATTTGCGTCTTTACTGTTCGGTTCATTAGGATATAATGGTGGAAAAAAAACAATGATTTTATTCTGCTTAGATAGACAATGGTATCTTCGTAAGGTAAGCTGTGCGTGCGTAATCTATATCTATACCTGTCCTCAGTACTAAGACTCATGTCCACAACTAGATATCCAAAAACTATAGATGTGGCCTTGTCGTACGCCTCCTCGAAATATTACAACTTTAAAGGAAATACTTTAGATCCAAAAGTAAGCACCTGTCTATAATCTCGTGCATTACGAAAGAGAATGACATGATTTTAAAAAGTAGTTCTAGCCAACTCTCCGGGCATGTATACAATCTGGGCTAATATAAACAATCTTACTCGACGATGGTGTGCCGTCACGCAAAATAAATTAAGAGATGTCTTGCTTTTGCCAACTTGCATCATCATGTCGTCCAGGGCCCGGTTTTTCGAAAGATGGTTAAATTTAACACTGTGTTAAGGATAACGACGTGTTAAATCCTAATCAAGTGATTAGCTAACACAGTGGTTAAATTCTGTTGATCAAAAGCAATTTAACACATTGGTTAGCTAACACTGTGTTAACTAAGTTAACCACTTGGTAATCACTTGGTTACCCATAATTCATTTATACTTCCTATATATGAAGAAAAAAGAGTTTGCTTACGAATTTCAATAAGTTTGAATTTATTGAAATATTATTAATATAATTATATGTTGAACATCTATATCATTTCCAGGGTTCCATCCTATATAGTATCCAATTTTCCAAATCTTTTCTTTTGTTGTTGTCTATATATAACACTGTTAAAGTACAATGTAATAGCTTCAAAATACCATTATAAATTCCTTTCAATGTGTAAATTAATTAGGCACATGTATCATAAAATACAGTTCAAATTTTCTAACTAATTTATAGGGTTTAACTTACACTTACATTCTATGAAAAGACATTTTGTCGTGGAATAAGAAAGCTTATGCAATTTTGAGAAAAAGTATACCGCATATTGCCAATTTCATTGAGGTTTGAGAAATATATGGTCATTTAAGTGAACCCACCATTTCCACTTTACTCTATTTAACATAGATTCATATGGTTCTTCTTCAGCAAAACATCTTTACTTAATCTTTAAGAGGTCAATTGATGTTCAACCTCTTTTAATAGGAAACCTTATTCAATACTGCATGTATCAACATGATATTATCATTATTAAAGCACCGCATCACTTAGAAATACCCTTGCATGCATACCCTCATCCTATGTATTGATTTTGATTAAAAGCAGTAGTTTGAAATCTAATACCTAATATTATGAAACTTGTGGCAATTTCCTAGTGTCAATTCTCACACATATTTGAAAACATGTATCACCAACACTTAAAATTGACCTATTTTGAAAATTGGATGAATTGTAGTATTTTAGAGACAAAAATACATGGCGTCCTGCATGTGATTTCATTTCAAAAGTAGTTATTATAGCAGATGTTATTTTAATTCATGTAAAATGTACATTTTCATATCCTACATGTAATTTAAATTGAGACAATTGGAAGGAATGGGTGATTTTTTACCTATGTAAATATATGTGTAAAATTTCACATTTGGACAGGAAGGAGCTAAAAACTTGTATTTTTTTCCACATTTTGTATTCAATAATAACTTCATTTGTCTCCATGTAAACTTAAAGAAATATGTCCCTTAAATAAAAGGGTAATTTTATCAGAGGCTTACTAGTATTAATGCATATTTTTATACAAGGACATTAATAGACAAAAACATACAAAACTAGAACTATTTTTGTCTTCAACAAAAAGTAAGGGCTTTTCGACATCCCCTTTCCCTTTTTTGATTGTAAATGTCAGGTAAAATCGTATCTATTTTTTATTTAAAAATTCTTAACCGCCTAGGTTTAATCAATTGCCTATTAGAAATATAACCTTATAAATAATGCAATATCAAAAAAAGATAACTTCAACACTTTAAAAGTAAATATACTTTTAATTTCTAAAAGAATATTTCCAAAAAACCATAAAAAAGTAAGCATTCCTTTCTCAAATAGAAACGTGGTATGACTAGAGTATTAATGTTCTACGTTCATTGAGCAAAGCGAGATAACTCTTTCTAAATCACTTTTTCAACTTTTAGAAAGTTGCAATATTCACACCCTTAATACTCCTATAAGAAGTCAAAAAATGGCCCTACGGACCATACTTTTTAAATTGTACTCTTTACTCAAAACTTAAAACCGAAAAGATTTTAAAAATCGGATGAAAAATAAAAAAGATACAGCTAAAGCGTTGTTTTTAGCTTTGACCCCTCTAGATCCCTTATCTTTCAAAAATTTTATCTCAAAATATTTTCAAGTCTGCAAATTAGGTCCCTCAATATGAATATTAAATGTGGAAATATTTACTTGAAAACTGTTTGAGATAAAGTGGCACGCATGAATTCAGTTTAACATTAAAACACCCATAGACGATTTTTTATCAACTTGTAAAACCGGAAGTTCTCAATGGTTTCAAAAGAAACTTTAAATGTATGATTATTATGACAGTTTTAACATTTTCCATTCCTCATTTAAAACATTTGGTGGTTATTTCAATTTTCAGTTTTTTCATCCCCCCTTTTTTCATAGTTTGAAGTCTAATATCTCAAAAACAGCAAGAGATAGAAAAAAGTTGTTGCTTACGATTTTGTATATCATACTAGGAAGTATCTAAATCCAAAATTTCTTAGTTAATTATCAAAAAATAAAAAAGATACAAAGGTCCTTTTAGTATTTTGTTTTTTGCATGTGTAAACCGGAAGTATATAGACCGGAAGTCCAAAAAAGGACATACGGGAGAACTTAACAATTGCTAAAAGAAGCTTACATTAAATTTTGATTTTTCTATTCCGTTTTCAAAAAATCCATGACGAAACTTTGTCGAGAAGAATAATAATAACTAGACCTATTTTTGTCTCCAACAAAAAGGAAGGGCTTTTCGACAGCCCTTAAAACCCCTTATTTAAATTTATCATATTTTTCTCAGAATCTGTATATTATAAATAGGAAAATATCATGAGCATCTACCCACACGTTAACATTTAAGAAATTAAATGCCAAAAGAAAGACAACTTCAGAATTTTTTATTCATATATAAAAAAGTACTCATTTCAGATTCAAGAGATTTGTTTGGTATGCCAAAAGCTCTAATGCTAATCATTCATTGAGCAAAGCGAGATAAGTCTTGAATTTTTTTTTTTAAATGTGATAAAGTTGTTATTTTCAGGCCCTTAAAACCCCTATAAGGAGTCAAAAAGTGGTTCTTGGACCATGATTTTTGAGTTGTACTCTTTATTTTAAACTAATAATTGAAAAGAGTTTGAAAATTGGAGGAGTAATATAAAAGTTATAGCTAAAGGATTGTTTTTAATACTGACCCCTTCAGGTCCCTTATTTTTCGGAATTTCTTTCCTCAGACCTTTTCCGGTCTGCGCATTAGGTCCTTCATTACAAGTACAAAATATAAAAATATTTGCTTAAAAATTATTTGAGAAAACGTTACATGCGTGAATTCAATTTAACATAGAAACTCCCATAGACAATTTTCATCGGCTCATAAAACCGGAAGTACTCGATACTATTCAATGAAACTTTGAATATATCTTAATTACGTCTATATAAACAATATTTATCCTCATCATTTATTGAGCAAAGCGAGATAACTCTTGAAATTGAATTGCGATAAAGTAATCATTTTCAGACCCTTAAAACCCTATAAGGAGTCAAAAAGTGCCCCCTCGGACCATTTTTTTTATATTGTACTCATTATTCTGAACTATAAACCGAAAAGATTTTGAAAATCGGATAAACAATAAAAAAGTTACAGCTAAAGAGCCGTTTTAAATTTTGACCCCTTCAGGTCCCTTATTTTTCGGAATTTTTTTCCTAAGACCTTTTCCGGTCTGCGCATTAGGTCCCTAATTGCAAATACAAAATATGAAAATATTTGCTTGAAAACTGTTTGAGAAAACGTTACATGCGTGAATTCAATTTAACATAGAAACTCCCATAGACAATTTTCATCGGCTCATAAAACCGGAAGTACTCAATACTTTTTAATGAAACTTGGAATATATCTTAATTACATCTATTTAAACAATATATATCCATCTTAGAACATTCCTAAGCTTTTCTGAGTTTTTTATTTTTTCATCCCCCCTTTTCTCAAGTTTGAGGCCTAAAATCTCAAAACTGATAAGAGATAGAAACTCGCCGCCGCTTTACTTTTTAAACAACTCGACATGGTTGATCTAACTCTAAAATTACAACGAATTTCCTTTAAAAATAAAAACAATATATTGATTCATTTAATTTCTACTATTTTGCTGGTGTAAACCGGAAGTACCGGAACCGGAAATCCAAAACCTTACATACTGGTGACATTTAAAAATGCTATAAGACTATTGTAAAGTTATTTCTGAAATCCTTTCCGTTTTCAAAAAATCGCTGACGGAAAATCTGTCGAGAAAAAGAAAAATAATAATAATAAAACAGAACAAAAACAATAGGTCTTTTCGACCGAAAGTCGAAAAGCCCTAACTAGACCTATTTTTGTCTCCAACAAAAAGGAAGGGCTTTTCGACAGCCCTTAAAACCCCTTAATTAAATTTATCGTATTTTCTCTCATAGAATCTGTATATTAAAAATTAGGAAAATATCATGAGCATATACCCACACGTTAACATTTAAGAAATTAAATGCCCAAAGAAAGACAACTTCAGAATTTTTTATCCAACTATATCGTTTGTTTCCTGAAATAAAAGTTCTAAAAATTCATATATAAGAAAGTACTCATTTAAGATTCAAGAGTTTTGGTATGCCAAAAGCTCTAATGCTAATCATTCATTGAGCAAAGCGAGATAACTCTTGAATTTTAATTTTTTAAAATGTGATAAAGAGTTCATTTTCAGGCTCTTTAAAACCCTATAAGGAGTCAAAGAGTGGCCCCTTGGACCATGATTTTTAAATTGTTCTCTTTATTCTCAACTAATAACTGAAAAGAGTTTGAAAATTGGGTGAGTAATAAAAAAGTTTTAGCTAAAGGGCTGTTTTTAATATTGACCCCTTCAAGTCCCTTATTTTTCCGAATTTTTTTCCTCAGACCTTTTCCGGTCTGCGCATTTAGTCCCTCATTACAAGTACAAAATATAAAAATATTTGCTTAAAAACTGTTTGAGAAAACGTTACATGCGTGATTTTAATTTAACATAGAAACTCCCATAGACAATTTTCATCGGCTCATAAAACCGGAAGTACTAGACACTATTCAACGAAACTTGGAATATATCTTAATTACGTCTATTTAAACAATATCTATCCTAATCATTTATTGAGCAAAGCGAGATAACTCTTGAAATTGAATTGCGATAAAGTTATCATTTTCAGACCCTTAAAACCCCTATAAGGAGTCAAAAAGTGCCCCCTCGGACCATAATTTTTAGATTGTACTCTTTATTCTAAACTATAAACCGAAAAGATTTTGAAAATCGGATAAACAATAAAAAAGTTACAGCTAAAGAGCCGTTTTTAATATTGACCCCTTTAGGTCCCTTATTTTTCGGAATTTTTTTCCAAAGACCTTTTCCGGTCTGCGCATTAGGTCCCTAATTGCAAATACAAAATATAAAAATATTTGCTTGAAAACTGTTTGAGAAAACGTTACATGCGTGAATTTAATTTAACATAGAAACTCTCATAGACAATTTTCATCGGCTCATAAAACCGGAAGTACTCAATACTATTCAATGAAACTTGGAATATATCTTAATTACATCTATCTAAACAATATATATCCGTCTAAGAACATTCCTAATCTTTACTGAGTTTTTTTTTTTTCATCCCCCCTTTTCTCAAGTTTGAGGCCTAAAATCTCAAAAGTGATAAGAGATAGACACTCGCCGCCACTTTACTTTTTAAACAACACGACATGGTTGATCTAACTCTAAAATTGCGACGAATTTCCTTTAAAAATAAAAACAATATATTGATTCATTTAATTTCTACTATTTTGCTTGTGTAAACCGGAAGTACCGGAACCGGAAGTCCAAAACCTTACATACTGGTGACATTTAAAAATGCTATAAGACTGTTGTATAGTTATTTCTAAAATCCGTTCCGTTTGAAAAAAATCGCTGACGGAAAATCTGTCGAGAAAAAGAATAATAATAATAACTAGACCTATTTTTGTCTCCAACAAAAAGGAAGGGCTTTTCGACAGCCCTTAAAACCCCTTAATTAAATTTATCATATTTTCTCTCAGAATCTGTATATTCAAAATGAGGAAAATATCATGAGCATATACCCACACGTTAACATTAAAGAAATTAAATGCCCAAAGAAAGACAACTTCAGAATTTTTTATCCAACTATATCGTTTGTTTCCTGAAATAAAAGTTCTAAAAATTCTTATATAAGAAAGTACGCATTTAAGATTCAAGAGTTTTGGTATGCCAAAAGCTCTAATGCTAATCATTCATTGAGCAAAGCGAGATAACTCTTGAATTTTATTTTTTTTGAAATGTGATAAAGTTGTCATTTTCAGGCCCTTAAAACCCCTTTAAGGAGTCATAAAGTGCCCCCTCGGACCATATTTTTTAAATTGTACTCTTTATTCTGAACTATAAACCGAAAAGATTTTGAAAATCAGATAAACAATAAAAAAGTTACAGCAAAAGGACCGTTTTTAATATTGACCCCTTCAGATCCCTTATTTTTTCGAATTTTTTTCCCAGAACCTTTTCCGGTCTGCGCATTAGGTCCTTTATTGCAAATACAAAATATAAAAATATTTGCTTAAAATCTGTTTGAGAAAACGTTACATGCGTGAATTCAATTTAACATAGAAACTCCCATAGACAATTTTCATCGGCTCATAAAACCGGATGTACTCAATACTATTCAATGAAACTTGGAATATATCTTAATTACATCTATCTAAACAATATATATCCGTCTTAGAACATACCTAAGCTTTTCTGAGTTTTTTATTTTTTCATCCCCCCTTTTCTCAAGTTTGAGGCCTAAAATCTCAAAACTGATAAGAGATAGAAACTCGCCGCTGCTTTACTTTTTAAACAACTCGACATGGTTGATCTAACTCTAAAATTACAACGAATTTCCTTTAAAAATAAAAACAATATATTAATTCATTTAATTTCTAGTATTTTGCTTGTGTAAACCGGAAGTACCGGAACCGGAAATCCAAAACCTTACATACTGGTGACATTAAAAAATGCTATAAGACTATTGCATAGTTATTTCTGAAATCCTTTCCGTTTTCAAAAAATCGCTGACGGAAAATCTGTCGAGAAAAAGAAAAATAATAATAATAAAACAGAACAAAAACAATAGGTCTTTTCGACCGAAAGTCGAAAAGCCCTAATAATAAAACATCAGAATAACAATAGGTCTTTTCGACCGAAAGTCGAAAAGCCCTAATAAAACAGAACGAAAACAATAGGTCTTTTCGACCGAAAGTCGAAAAGCCCTAATAAATGCATTAAATATTTATTCTAACATGGGTAATTAAAGACAACAATTTGTAATTAAAAAACACAATATAACATTTATACATCTAAAAGCTGTGAAAAACTGAATCATCTATATGTAAATTCTGTGTATACTTAATGTTTATTTATTCGGTATTTCATATTTGGATGAAAATCTCTATTATATCATAAAAGTACAAATATAAAGTAATCAACATACTGTTTTACATGAGAGAGAGAGAGAGAGGAGAGAGAGAGAGAGAGAGAGAGAGAGAGAGAGAGCAAGAGAGAGAGAGAGAGAGAGAATGCAAATTAAGGTTTACATTCGCATTGTTTTACATACTTTAATAATTATCATTTCCAGTTTATGGTACTTTAAACAATTTCATAATAAAAACATGTTAGACATGTTTTAATAGCAGAGAGAGAGAGAGAAAGAGAGAGAGAGAGAGAGAGATTCATTTTTTGTTGGCTATTGTGTATTATAAATTAGGATGTAGACATTAGATTAAATGTCACAATAATTGTTCTCCTTCTCTTGGTGCATGGTGTTTGAGGCTTAGAGGTTGGTTGTTGTCAAATACTCATCTTTCTCGGTCTCTCCAAGTTCTCTTCAAATAAACAATGCAGGCAGGCAGTTAATTCCTGTATCATGCAAATCTGTGAATTAAAAAGGATAAAATGTATACAAAAAGACAACAATTGTGAAATAAAGACAAATATAGTCGTACTTTGGGACTAAACTTCATATTCACCTTAAATTTTTAAAAGTTTACTTCTGATTAAAAAATTTGTTTAAAATGGACACTACAGAAAACATGTACTGATTTATGTATACATGTATATACCCTGTTGTATGCATATGAGTCTAATATGATTTACATGCATATACATGTAAAGATGATGATTTTGGTTTAAGCAGTTCACATCAAGGTGACATTAAACTCTTGATAATTCAGTAATTGAGACTAATCAGGTTTGTCGATTGAGAGTACAGTAAATGTAATAATACTTCCCATGAAGTTTTCAGTTAATGTTAATATATTTAGTCTTAAAGCGTATAGATGCTCTGCTATAAATTGTTTGTGAAATACCATGATAATTAAAAAATTGTCACTTCAACTGGAAATACCCAACCTTCATTGAAAAAAAAAGAAATAGAATCACACCTTATGCAAATAAAAGAACCTCTCAATTTCACTTCTGATCTTGGTATGCATGTTTGATTAAATTTTTCCTTGGCTGCAGTTTGTTGGCCTCATGAGATATGGCTTTGGGAGAATTAGGTACCAAGCACAGCAAGTGTTACCCAGTAGAACATTCCATGTTCTCCTTCTTCCAAATCTTTAAATAAATAATTTTTAAAATGTATTTAAAATACAAAACAACAGATTTTTATAAATTAAATCATAAAGATATATACTTACAACATGTCAGAAATGCATTTCTTAATAATGTAAAATACATTTGAAATAGATACACTTCAAAAAATATTTGCATCATGATTGGGATCTGCCCAGTGAAAAGAAATAAATAAGGTCAAATTTAGATATCACTAATTTAATTAAATCAATATACATGTACATGTAACTATATGGAGTTTTAAAAATTAAATGCTTCAAAAATTTAAAATGCAGTTATTCTTTAAAAAAATAATTTAAAAAAGGAAGATATAATATAAAATACATGTACATAAAAATCATACCAATATTGCTCCAATCAGATATAATTTTAGTATCTTTTCATTGCTTGACTGTGCATAACATTTATTTAGACTATAGACGTTTTAGAAATAATTTTGATCCACCACTTGCATTTTGTCAAAAGGGAGATAAATCTTAATATGCAGTAACAACATTGAAAAAAATTATGCTAACATGTTCACTCAATTTTTATTTATCAATTAAGGAGCTGATAATTCCTTTCTCTTTAATGTTTTCAAAATTCAAGGAAAAATTGTACAATGTTTATTACTTATAGTACCCATTTCACTAATAATTTTGGAAATTTTTGTTAAATGTCTTAAGTGACAACAAAAATATAATCAATGTGAAGGTCATAAAAAGAAAAAAGTACCTTTTACTGCTGTCAACAATGCAGCCTCCTCAAAAGAAGGGATCCTTCAACATAGGGGGTATGAACCATGTGTAAAATCCTTCTTCCATAAATATATCACACAGATTGCTGCAACTTTTCATGTCAAGCCGGTTGCTTTTCCGTATCTTATATCATCTGTAAGATTTTTCAAACTTTAAAATTTCTGGAAAATGCTTCTTATACCAATTTTTTGAGTTGAAGTGGCAAAATCATTACACTGGCGGCCATATTTAATCACTGTGTTAAATCTTAACCAAGGTACTGGGGGTGGATTAAAGTTAACACAGAGTTAACACATGGTTAAACCCTAACACACTTTCGAAAAACACTTAACCATTTCGTTAACTTTAACACCGAGTTTAACACAAAGTTAACACGGTGTTAGAGTTAACCACCTTTCGAAAAACCGGGCCCAGCACCATAACAATGCACTGTTTAGCCTCGCTCCAATCTTTGACCTGTTCTTTAGAGGGAAGCTCTTGAGTAAAACCAATCTATCGATGTTTTCTTCCAATACTTTAAACAAAGGTTGCTAATTATCAAAGCTATTACAATTCGCTCGGGTGGCGTTTGAAACATAACATCGGCATTTCCTTTCACCGTTTTAGGCAAATATTTTATTTTCAATTTTGTTATGCAATATCAGTACTTTGAATAAAACATTAAAAAATCTAATCTGATATCGGTAACAAAATACTTCATGTCCGTTGAAATGTCTTCCTAAAATGAGCTTTATCGCTGGCATAATTCACCCATACATCTTTCTATCCATGGAACTAACAGTTTAAACAAAATTGTCGACGTGAACTTTTTTCATTGATATCTTTGTCTGTTTTGCAATCATCTTGTTTCATACCAGGCGCTAATTGGTACCTAACTCTACGTTTTAATTAAAATTCCTTTATTCCAAAGCTGTCAGCGAATCACAGCCGTTTCGAGTCAATTCTTTAAAATCTTTAATGCAAGCCTTCTTATTGTAAAACCAACGACTCTCATTATTAAATGTCCACGATTTAAGGGGTTTTCTCTTATGTTCTTTATGCACGCCATGCTTATATTTTCTGTAGTTTTTTTTTTTTTGTTATGAATGTTATTTTTTTCTGCGCCTGCTCACTATTTTGACAGCACTTCTTTTAGGATCCAATTTCTATAAATAACGATGATAAGAGACACCTATCCTATACCAGAGGCATGTTGACCAGAAATAGCACTCGCCAAAATTTGTGTTGCGGGTATAGGAAATTTTGGCAAGCGCTCGCTCTAGATCTGTTGAACACGCCTCTTTACGCTATTTTGTACAGTTGAAACCTTTATAAGGATCTCGTTCTGTGCATGTTCACTTTTTGGTTAAATCAGCACCTCTAGGAGAACAGTGATATTATAAATATCAATGATAACATTCCTCTGTACTTGAAATAATAACGATGATAAAAGTTCTCCGATATATATATCCTTATTTAATAGTCGGCAGCTCTATGGGGCCCCTAGTACGCGTCTATACGGTCCCAATAGTTACGTCATCATCAAAACAAGGGTCCCCTTTAAGTATCTATGCAGCATAAGGTTTTTAAAATAAACCAAACTAGATGCTGTCATTAGACAGTAATACCCGCACCATGTGTTTGCCCCTAAATAACACTGTTTTGTACCAGTTTAATTAAAAATGAAGGCTATATGCAAGCTCCGGTAATACAATTAAAATTTATAATTTTCATATGATAATACACATCGTGACATGAGCAGCACTTTATGTGCAATATGGGGTAGAACTGTTTGCATTGAATTTTCAGTTAATCAATAATCTTAACATTTTATGTCATAGAAAGTATAATGGTCTATATAATTATTACAAACAAAATTGAAAATTAAAATATGCCCCCTCCCCGTGGCGGTTGCCGGTTTTAGATTTGCTTCTGTGTGCCTACATGAACATCATCGTGTGCACAGATTTAGAGAAGGGGTGGGAGTGAGGGGTCCAGACCCCCCCCCCTCCCCACGAAAATTCATTTATATCAATTGTAAAAGTACCAAAAATACACCTTGGACCCCAATGCTCTTACAGACATGTAAACGCTCAAACCTTTTGCGCTTCAATGTTAGGTAACATTATTTGGGGGGTAAATATTTAATCAATATTTGATTTACTTTATTGTTTATCTCAATAGAAATTATACATGTACATCACAATATGCAGGTGTCCTGCACCACCTTAAAGCTGTTATTTACCTAATAAAATAGTGCAAGTGGATTTGAAGAATAGGTCATAAAATTACATGCATGTTACAAATGAATGATCTTTGTCTGAAGTTACGTACACAACACAGGTCTGCATGTCTCATTAGCGGGTACTAGTTTTACCCAGCTCTTCGATTAGATGGGTTCACGTGTATACATACATGGGTGTTGCTAAAACGCGGAACGGAAAACGGAACGGAAAGCGGAACGGAAGTGAAAACGGAAAATCTTATCTAATGTAATTTACCTCATAGATTTGTTAATCATGCTAAAACGATATACTTTATGTACCTTTTTATTATTTTTTTTGAAAGATTAGCAATATTAGATTATTTATTCAAGAATATTTATTACCTCAAAATTAACAGTACATGCATTGACCACTATATTCTGTCCCAAAATATCCTCGATTCACTTTTTGCTGTATATTTATATATACCTCAGGGTTTAAGCGATTCTCTTTTAGAAGCATTACACATTCTCATTATTCTTTCTTTAAAACGTCCTCTCTAGCTTATCAGCTGGTATAAATACACGGCTAAAAACAAAGAAGTCTATGGGGTTTTGCATTTCAACAGACCCGGATTATAGTGTTGAAAAATTGTGCAAGGTCTTCTGAGTGACTTCCAAATGGAGAAAAGATGTCAACATTTTCCATTATAAATCGTCCAAATGTGCTGCATGAATATGTTGGGATCGACAGACTATAGTCCCAATATATAATCGGAAAATCAAACCAGGCAACGTCTAGAGCTCTCTATTCGGATCATATGTTTATTGTTGCTGGAATAAACAACTGCATGCTTTGTAATGCAAACGTAAACAAAATTGCATTGCTAAAAATACTAGTTTCACAAATTACTAGTTTCACAAATTACCGGGTATATTTTAATGTTTTCTGTATTTTAATTTTTAATGTCGTCAGTCCTACGGTTTTTTTTTTCTTCCATCTCAATGATACTGTATCGTCTGTATGATAAAAGATCGTCTAGAACACCGACAATTCAATTTTGATGTAAGTATATACATGTACATCATCATATTTGAAATATAAAAATACTCAAAACACGCATAAAACGCTTTCACTAACTGCGTACGTTACGCTAATATGCCAGCAATACCATATAAGAAAAATAAGTAAAAAGTTATAGCTAATTTACTCGTTTAATCATGTAAATGTTTCACAATTCGTATACATTTGATTTTTCCGTTTCGTACTCAACTAAAGCCGAATGAATACAATGCTATAATTGATAGACATTCATATGAATATTAATAAGATAACAAAATGTTGATTATCATTCATTAGATATAAATAAAAGATACAAAGTAAATCGTTTCTGGCCAGTCTATACCCTTTTTAAGCGATAAACGTGATGCTATTTTCCATTCCGTTCCGCTTTTCGTTCCGGGTTTTAGCAACACCCATACATACATGTCTGTGTTTTCCGTATGCAGAAAAGGATTAGGCCCCTAGTTAAGATCAGCTAAAGGAATTCATTATTGTGTTTTAATTAGATTATCATTATGATGTTGACCAATTTAGGTAAGCATAATACATGTAGTAGCAGTAGCGCAATATAATGAGATGCCAGCATGCATATATAAGTTCTACTTTCACTTTCTAAATGTGATCTCCCTTTGACAGCATACTGTATCATCATCTTTTAATATTTGAATAAGCTTATCATCGTTACCTATCCTATCGCATTTGTAAAGTTTCTGTCATTTTAGTTGCAAAAGTTATTTTTTTCATTTGTCAGACTGCATGATCATGCACTATTGAGTTGACCCCATATTGACCCTGTATAAACAATTTCTTATTAAAATTGTGTATTACATGTAAGTAGGTGTAGACACTTATCATTTTTATATGAGTTATAATAGGAAGGAAGGAGTATTTCTTTCCTAATGTATTATAATGCATCAAATACAATGTAGGTCATGACCTAATGGGACTGTTCTGACCCCACGAAACAGGAAAAGGTGTGAAAAAAAGGACATCAATCAGCCAAACTCGTCCATGAAATTTACTAGGACCCGACACTCTAAACCAAAATTCACGACATTTTTTTCTTTGTTTTCCTTTGATACATAATTGTATATATACATAGTAATATAGTAAAGAGTGTTTCGGCGGTTTTTTTAGGAACGGGTATTTGCCCGAAGGCCCGCCTCTTCAGGGGTCCACCTAAGCAATGTACTCTTGTGGTAAACGTGACCTAATGATCATATCGCCTATGCTTTTGTCCTTGCTATAGGCTATAATTGGTTCCGATGTAAAGATTTCTTTGCATCTCGTGTCTGTTTTCATTTCGTTCCAATATTTTAAGATGCGCGTTTTTAATCCTTTGATTCTCGGATTATATTTGGTGACCATAACTAATTTATTTTGGAGTTTCGATTTGTTGTTACTTTTATTCAGGATCTCATTTCTGTCTGCTCCAGTAATGCTTGTAATAACAGGGTCTATTTCTGTATCAGAGTAGCCTCTCTTTGATAGGTGTTTCTTAAAGTCTTGTAGAATTTCATTGAGAGCTGAAATATCATTGGTATTTCTCACATGTCTTATACATTCACCCTTAATAAAACCTTTGAATACCGCTTGGTTGTGAGAGCTTTCTCTGTGTAGATACTGAAAATTGTTTGTTGGTTTTATGTATGATTTGATATCTAGTTTGTTGAGTTCTTGGAATTGTTTTCCTTTATACACTGTTGTGTCTAAAAAGTTCACTGAATCAAGTGTTGCTTTTGTCAGCTTTTTTAATAACGATATGACGGTTGTTTTTCAATGATGTCAATGCTGCTCTTTGGTGTGACCCGAAGGGTCCTAGTAAATTTCATGGACGAGTTTGGCTGATTGATGTCCTTTTTTTCACACCCTACAAAATATCTTCTAATGTAATTATGCATGCATGATGCATCAAATGGTGTAAAGTACATTAATGACCACCAGGTGTTGTCTTTAACCCCCCCCCCAACCCCCATAATAATGTATTTTATCTTATTCATATGTTATACAGTAGTGTTTGATCCATGTGCCGGGTAATTCCTAGCCTAATGATATGTCACTGCTTTGTTTAGGAAACTTTACAATTGCCCCAAATAGGCGATTAATACACATGGAAGTGATGCATATAACATTTTGTTAATCCAAAATGTTAATCACAAGAGAAAAAGCAATCAAGAAATGATTTAAAATGTGCTTCTGTACACATGTAAGAATGTATTAAGAAGACTGAATCTTTTTAACCAGATTAGATTGGGGGGGGGGGGGGGGGGGTGAATGTGGATATAAACATTTATAATTTGAATAATTTATTGTTATTAATTTTAACTTGTCAATGAATACTACTTATTGATCCCAAGGTAGAAATATGATCTCTGATCATATCTCAATAGATCATTTGTCAATTATGCAAGGTGTAATATAATTTTTTATTTTTTACCAGTTTATGTAAGTTTTTAGACACCCAAATTATATTTTGATTTTGATAGATCATTCGACAAGGGAGGGGGGGGAGGGGGGGGAGAGAACAGTTTATATTTGAGTTTGTTTGGGAGTGGGGGTTCCAAGTCATATATTTGACAATTTTTTAATGTAATTTAAAATAAGACTAAGCCATACTACAGTCATGAACATGAATAGTATAGTACAAAACAAAAACTAATACATAAACATGTCTATATACATAGGAAGTATTACAAAACAGATGATTGATCTATATCTGTGTTCTTAAATTGATCGATCATATATCATGTACATATTATATTATTGTTTCTTTGTTCAAGGCATTTAAGATGGTATGTAGGTCATGATCCCAAATGCTCTTCCTGAAATTATTAAATATCATAAAAACCATCCCCACCTTAATCCAAAGATATTATTCCTCCTTAGGTCATGCAGGCGCATCAGATCATTATGGCATGTAAGTCATGACCCTAAGGGATCATCCTGACCCCCTTAGAATCAGAAATTGTCAATTATCTTTAAATTATTGATGTTTGATGATCCTATCTCTATTTAATCTTTATTATTAAGTCTCCCGAATGAAATTTGAAGACTTAATGTTTTTGTACGGTTCTTAATACTTCATCTTCTTTTTCTTCTTTCCTGCTCTGAACTTGTTTCTTAGAGATAGCTGAACAGAATTGTACAAAACTCTAGGATTTGATAGGCCTGCATATCTAGTTGTGCACCCTGGTTTGATTTTTCTCATTTTGGGTTAGACAACCACTTTTCGGGGGAGGGGGGTGTCAAAAGGGTGTGGGGTCTAACATTGAACCTTGTAGGAAGAATCGTAGACTGTATTGTAAATGGTAATTTGAAAACGGACAAAGATAATAATATAGGGTTTTCATAATCATATATTGGCTGTTACTGGCAATATATAGGGTTTATTAGATCTGACCCCTGGGGTCATCCCCACCCCCCAGGAATTTGAAATTACTATATATCTCAGAAACTGTTATAATCATGACCCCTAAACCATATATATTCATGTTTCTGATGTCAAGGGGCATCAAATGTTATGTAGGTCATGGGCCCTGTGGGTGGTCCTGACCCCCTCAAACAGCAAGTCCCTTAATATCTTCAAAACAGTTGAGATCCCCACCCTTAAACCATATATATTCTTGTTCCTTGTGTCAAGGGGCATCAAACGGTATGTAGGTCATGGGCCCTGGGGGTGGTCATGACCCCCCTTGAACAGGAAGTGCAGGAATATTTCGAAAACGGTTGAGATCCCCACCCCTAAACCATATATATTCTTGATCCTTAAAGAGCATCAAAAGGTATGTACCGGTAGGTAATGGGCCTCAGGGTTAAACCGTAATGCACATCTATGGAACAGTTCCTATCATATCCCAAGATATGATGTGTCTATCCATTAAATCATAAAAGGATTTCTAGGATCTAATTTTTTTAAAGTGATAAACGTCAATTTTCTGCTACTTTTTGACTCCCTGGATGAAATTAAAATTTTTAAAACCTTACTGCACATCTATATAACAGTCCCTATCATATCCCAAGATATGATTGTCTATCCATTAAATCATAAGAGGAGCTCTTGGATCAATGTTTTGTTTTTTTGGTAATAAACGTCAATTTTCTGCTACTATTTGACTCCCTGGATGAAATTTAAATTTTTAAAACCTTATTGCACATCTATAGGACAGCCCCAATTATATCCCAAGAGATGACGTAGCTACTCCAAAAGTTGTAAGAGGAGTTCTGGGAACCATATTTTTTTGGCCAAAAAACGTAATTTTTTGTTGCCCACTGATCCCCTTAATAAAAAAAAAAATTCTGGAACCTGATCACGCCTCAATATGACACCCCCAATCATATTCTAGAAGATCATTTGGCTACTGCCAAAAAAAAGTGACGTTTTTGAAACCAGTTTTTTTGTAAAAAAAAAAACACGTCATTTTTCAGCCATTAAATGACCCCCAGGACAAAATTGAAAGTTCCAAAACCTTATTGCGCATCTATAGGATACCCTTAAACATATTCCAAAAGATGATTTGTCTACTGTTGAAAATGTAGGAGGAGTTCGAGGAAGAAGGTTTTTTGTGAAAAAACGTCATTTTTTACCAATTATTTGACCCCCAGGACTAACAGAGAATTTTTGAAACCTTTTTACAAAACAACATGATACCCCAAATCAAACTCCAAGAGTTCAGTTTGCTGGTTTATAAGATGTAAGAGCAGTTTGAGAAAGTAAAACGTGACAGACGGACGGACGGACAGACAGACGGACGGACGGACGGACGGACGGACGGAACAGAGTAACAACAATATACCCGAACTTTCTTTAGAAAGTGCGAGTATAATAAATGTATCTTTGAATTTATTAATACTACATTAGACGAAACAATCGTTTTGAACCAAGATTATACCGGCAAAGTGTAATATACACGCAATATTAACATATACGATATATTTGTGTTTTCTGTAAGCTCAAACGGTTTTGTGTATACACAATTAAAATGCTATTATGAAAATTTTTAATCTGTTCAGAAAAGACGATTATGCAAACATTAATAATTGGCCCTAAAAATGCGAGTATATATATATATATACATTTATACATTTTAATATATATATATATATATATAACAGAATGCGACAGACCAAATTAAATAAATTGTTTTATTTGGACTGTCGCATTCTGTTTAATTTATTTAAGTATTTTTTTCTGTACCAAGGCCTTATCCTTATATATATATATATATATATATATATATATATATATATATATATATATATATATATATATATATATATATATATATATATATACCCAGCGGGCATTTCAACGTCAGGCATCAACGTTAAATCAACGTTGAAAAAAGGTTTCATATGAAGTTGAGGCAACGTTGAAAAAGTAACGTTGCTTCAACGTCAAAATTCAACATTGATTCAACGTAGAAAAAGTGTTTAAATCTGGTTGAAAATTTGTGGATATAACGTAAAAGAAAAAGTTAAAATTAAGTGACTTTTTTGCTAAATTTTTCTTATAAACATATTTTTTAATTATGTTGTGCTGTTTAATGTGATTTGACACTTTTTTAAAAAGAAAATGTGTTCCAAATGTAAAAAGTCGCTTTTCATTTACATCCTAGTAATATATAAGTACATCCTTCGCTAAACAGCTTTTGAATATAAGGTCCTTGTTATATGTCGAACTTTTCATTTCATCAGGTTTTCCATAAGGCTGTGGGAAAATGAACACAAAGAAACCACGCGTACATTCCGGTAAATGGTAGCCATGCTTGTTTTGCCATGATATGGAACAAAGGATTCAACACAAAAAACGTAGAATCCACAATACTCAGTCCATCATTTGCACTCTGCAGACTGTTCTAAAACTTTCTCCCAAAATATTCCAATTTAAAATATAAAATAGTCACAATAGTCCAAAAGCTAAAATCCCGACATTTTGCTCACAGGGGCCAAGCCCGTTTTAACATTAATTTCAATGTAATCATAAATAAAGAAAGAGGTCGAACTCGACCCAGATAAGAAAACTACCAGCTCGGTTCATAAGCCTAATAAATCAATTTTTTTTACAACACTTGCAATATGCAGGTATTTTTCAAAAAAGTAATGTCTAAGATACACTCATGCCGAATTTCAAGTTGATGGGTCTTAAAATAGCGGAGATATACTCGTATGGCATTATTCTCTCGAAATTGCCAGTTTATTTTTACTCGGACATTTACCGTCCAGGGCTCACAATGGAATTTTGACTATGACAACAGCAGTATTGCAACAAGTCGAGAAGCATCTAATCTTTTAAAATCTCATATCAAACACACGCTACATACATCCTTAAATTCCGATAGAATTCCTTAAACACTCTCCAAACAAAACTTTTATTCTGCAGCCCCATTGAGATTCTGTCAGGGCCAGCCATTTTGACGTCTTCGAGAAAGACTGATTCTGATTGGACCATCAGGAATATTAACTAATAAAATTGAGTTTAACATTGGCCGGTCTAGTCAGAAGTTGCATTGAAATTAATGATAAAACGGGCTTGGTCCCTGTGATTTTGCTGTACATAAAATCCGTGTATGACTGCACGAGGTATACCTAAGAACTGAATTTCTTTGTTCACTTTACCTTATATTTAGTATTTAGATATCTTCTAAGGAAAAGACAAAAACTTAATGTTTAACCTAATGACGTTATTTTTTCCATCGTCAACGTTCCTTATGTAGAAATATACCTTCATAACCTGCATATGGATATTTGTCTCTTAGTTGAATCGATACGCAAAGACATGCTCTAAAAGTAATTTGTTTACCTACAGTACAATTTCCATTCTCAGGATATAGATAAGACAATGGACTAGGAGATCTTTGGTAACAACACCCCAAACTTTATTTTGGCACGGTTGTTGTTTCTTGTCTGCCTGTTTGTACACAAGACAATTAAAGCAACGTCTTACTATTACATAAATAGCAGTAAAAGTCGTTTTGTTTTAGTTTAGAAATGGACACCTTTACTTGACCATGTCTTTATTAGACTATCACGTGTTTTTCAGTGTCACCTGGACGTCTTTTAAACAAAAAAATCAATACCAATTTGAGAGACAAGGACAAGGCAAACAAAGTTTTGAGTACTATATTTACATTCCTTATATTTTTTACTTAATTGTGAAATGTGTTAAAAGCTACGACAGTTACAACACTGTAATGCACACAGGGTACTCAAAGGTTATAATGACGAGTTTTATTATGATGTCACAAACGTTGAATGCTGTAAACTGCAACTTAACAAGCGAAAATCAAAGTTCACGGTTGTGGCTGTAACAGTGGCTCTTTGGTCAATATGAACTTACCCTGAGAGCATTATAAGATTTCTAAGTTTTCAAATTCTTACAAAATACATAGACTTGATTCAACCTAAAACCATTCCTTACTTTTGAAGAGAATTAATCTGTCTGTAAAACGTATCTTGTGTTTAATTTGGTCAAAATTGCTAACGATAAATACAGTACTACCGGTATTATATTTTATTACCTTGTTGTTATCTGAATTTTTTTTTCTGGTTCATAATTTTGTTTATTTTTGCATTCTAATTACATACGTTGTACCCGTGTCCCGGTCCCTGTTTGTAGGTGTGTAATTTCCCATGTTTCAATGTAATGGTTTGGCCATATGCAATATCTATATAGATTTTTTAACTGTTCACGTTGTCTCTTTATTTTTTTATAAACTTAAAAATGACCTTTTTTTAAACGCGCGTTATTCAATTTGTCTGCTCACCTGGCGGCAGTTATTGGCATAACGACGTCAAAAATAAATCATTTAATGCTTATATTTACATTCCCATACTGATGAAATCAATTATTTACTTAAATAAATCAATACAAATTGCAGATCACGGAGGAAGGTAATTAGTAACAGCAAGAACAGCTGTTTTTAAAAACCGGTTTGAACTGGTTATCACATAGTCTGTTGATTTGAAATCGATGGGCATGAAAATAAAATCCATGAAAATAAGTATTGAAATTTTGCTTATAACAATAAAACTAACTTTTTGGTTGAATAATTGTAAAACATGGTGATCAGTTGTTGCATTTACAGGCATTTACAGATCACATAATTTCATGGAAAAACACAGTAGAATGTAAATATATTCGTTTGTTTACGTATCGCAACTCCACGATGGAATGGAAACTAGTAAAAATGTCTTGGGTCTCAACAAAGATTGTGCGGTACCAAGAACGTTTATTCAAACCTCAAGGCACCGTAAATTGCGAGTTAAATGTAAGCCATTTTTAGCATAGCACTACGGGAGAAAATTTACGAGAGAACTGTAGGACGTAGAAAAAAATCTCTTGATTAATCTGTAAGTTTATCTCGTTCTTTTTCCCCGGCGCACATTGGTTCTTAGAGCTCGCTTCGCTCGCTATAAATCACATTTGCAGACGATGGAAGATGTTCTAAAACGTAAATATAAGCATTAAGTTATGATGATTTAAAAGATACAGTCTCATAACTGCAGCGATATGTGCATACAAATTTTCATAATGCGCTAACACGCGTTACTTAATTTGTATGCATACACAGTTGCAGTTATGAGATTGTACCTTTCAAAAAGTCACGATTCAATGCTATAATACCGTCTCGTTCAAAATTAGTTATTTATCATAGAAATTAATGTAACGTTCGTTTATTTTTTCAAATGTCTGGAAAAACTGCTCACTTGGTTCAAAAGTAGCACATTTTTGTACATTTTCATTAAAATCAGATTAGACTTTCATATCTCAACAAGTGAGCATAAGTTTTTATTAAGTAAACGTTAGAAGGAAGAAAGTCATATGAAGTAAAATAGTATCTATAACCGCTTTATCGTTGTCTTTTTGAAGATTATTTATCAATCATGAAGGTCTCTCAAATTGAGAGACATTTCAAACGTACAATGATCCTTAAAGAGGAAATAACTGTTTAAAGGTTTTTAAAACTTCTAAAATATAAAGGAAGTGTGCTGCATATATTAAATGTTCTGCTTCGTTTTGAGTATGGGTAATAGGAATTTAAGAAGCAGTAGTATTCGTACATATCTTTGTTGTATTGATGTAACACAGCTAAATGTGTCTATAAATACATGTATGATAGTTCCAAGATTCATCTAATATACAATAATATTTTATAAAAAATATTTTATTTTGTCATATTTATGTAGATCCTATTGCAGAGCATCGTTATGGCAAAATCATCTCCTTGAGAATACAACAATACAACTAAAATAATTAATAACTAATTTCAATACAAATATATTTCCAATAGAACTATAGAAGTGCCAAACGTTTTAGTAAGTTAAACATAGATATCAAGTTAAAAAAAACATATCTGACGTATAAATTCCTTTTAATTTTGAGAAAAAACTAAATACATTCAAATGATTACAAACAGACAGTATAGTCATCAGTTTACATGTTGTCTATAAGTTTCAAATTTGATAATAATTGCTAACAACAGAATTATAAAATTGATAAAAAGGCATAAACAGTTTGGACAACTCTGTTGGAAATTTCAGTTCTTCATTTTATAAGGTATATAAATCAAGTATATAGAGCAATTACTTTTTTCATTTATATAAAATTTATTTATCTAGGTTCTATGCTATAAAATATGTATTCGGAAAATTTTATATATATCTTTAATCTGATTTTATAAACACACGTTGAAACAGAATTAATTTGCTCGTATTACAATATGCTGAAATGTCAAAATATTACTCATTTTGGAAAAAAAACCCACAAAATTTATAGGTTATTATTATCAGAATTTAGCTTACACACCACTTTGATATATTTTGTATTCACTTAGTTCACACATTGTGTTTCAAATCTACCATTCGTAGGTAAGAAGTTATTCGGTATTTGAAACAATTTGCGTGCTGGGGTAAGCTGGCGCCGGATAAGCTAGATGTGGCAAATATCCTTACTGATCTGAAATTACAATTATCATGAAATGGTAAATTAATTCATTATTCTGTTGCAATCAAATTTCTTTCTATTTTGAGCTGAATTGTCCAATTCCTAATTTATCTGATTGCTTGTTTTTTTATTTACTTTGAAAAAAAAAAACTAAAAAAAATATAGAAAAAATATTTACTTGAATTGATGTACGACACAGGCATTTGTGACGGTTATACTGCTATTTGACGATGGTTAGCTTTGTTGCAAACTTTCTGGACGCAAATGCATACAATGCTGATAATTAACCCAACAAATGACCCAATCACCGCTCAAGCAACTGTTAAAGCATTGTGACTGAAAAAATGATAATATACATTACAGTCAAAGCAGATCCAGTATTTAAACATGCAACTCTAGTGTTATGTTAATTTCATTTTAATTGTGTATTTTCCTATCTTGATCCATTCATTGCGGTCCAATTTGTAGCCGTGCATGTTTAAAGCACAGCAATGGGAGCTGGGCTGCGTTCAAGATCGTAGCTGTTACGTAGTTGAACGGTATGCTATCCTAGCCGCTACGTAGATATTCGTAGCCCAAATATTTTATGCTAGGCGTTAAATTCAAGATGGCCACCTTAGTAACCATTTTGTAACAAGCACTAAATCTATTTAGTTACATTTTGTGCATCCTTTAAGTTATGATGAAATTTAACAGGTATGTTTCAGCTTGAAATAAACAAATTATGTCGATGTAATAAGTTTGTAGTCGAAAATTGTCATACTCAAATCTGAGACCTAGCGGCTAACCTAGCAGTCCGTTCAATAGACTTAGATATCTACGACCTAGCGGCTAGGCTAGCTGCTACGATCTTGAACGCAGCCCTGATGATATGATAACAATTTGGCAATAAAATGACATCATGACGTCAATGCTCGGTCTGGAGTGATCTATGTTTTGTTGGTAATCATAAGAGTATGATTATTCATTTGGTGATTTTAAGAGAATGATAATTCATTTAATTTTACGAAAATTTAACCATTTTTTTTAATAAAATAATAATATAGTTATCAACTGTTCTTTCAATGATCAAATGATATATGGGGTTAAGATTCATCATTCAGATTCAAGAGGAACCGCTGCTAAAATCCAAATTAATCATACGTTTTTATTGCTTCGATCAATAAATAATGTTATGGAAGTTTGTCAGTTATTCATGAAAATTAAATCAAATTCTATTGTTAACAATGCTTCATGAGGGCGTATTTAAGAGGCAACCAACATTTGTGTATCATTTGTTGAGTTTTAAGTGAGTTACAGAGGTTTTTGTTTACATTCTGAATGTAGGGAAAATTCCAGTTTTGGACCTAAAATGAATGTGTTAAAGGTTTGCAACTGTTATGTATTTTTGAAATGAATAGGAAGATCGACAAATCAGCTTGGAAAAAGATATTACTGTTATATTCAACCTATGTGAACAAAAACAGGGCACGAGCCTTAAGCTTGTTTACAGGACAAAAATTTGTGAACCTCGTATCTTGCTTATAAATCTACGACTGGCTCTCAAATTTTATTTAATCATTATAATACATTCTTAAAGCATTGCAAATAACAAAAAATAGTAAAAAGTGCTTGACCAAAATCGTGACCATACCTCTTTAAAGGCTAAAAGTTCCAAGATTTTGGCTGTAAAATATCGAAACATTTCAATACAAACCAATTTTTTATTAAAGTTATGTAAACCGTTCACCAGTACAATCAGTCTCCATTCAAAGATAGAAATATATGAAGCAAACAAACCATTTTTGTGTGGTATTGAAAAAATGTATTGTGCATTATGACTTTTTAAACGAAAGGGAGCAATGTGGCCCCCCTCCGATTGCTTGGGTTCATTCAGTTTGCATATCATGCATCGATTGTAATGACATACAAACTTAAGAAAGTTCCAAGAAAACATAAGTACACACTGTCCAGCTTACGTATGGTTTGTCAAACTTTTTAAAGCTTTCACAAAACGCAAAAGTCGTATTACAATCATACCCGATTCGACAATGGGGCAGATCTTTATTCATAAGGGGTACACAGACTTAATTCATTATTTTTTCTTTGATATACTAGTGTTAATAACATGATTGCATTTTTTACCATATATATACTATAATCAAAACAATCGTTTATAACATACATATATTTTGGTATCGAACAAAGTAGCTTTAATTTTACAGAGCAAATTATGATTATTCTGGGTATTTAGTAAATCACTCATTTGATACTGTTTATTTTGATCCTTTAATTCACGTATATTGTTAACGTTGTATCATTTTTACATGACTATTTCAGCTTCTATTTTTTGCGATGGTTTTGTCCCAAAATCAACACACTATCTCAAACTGCAAAATTTTTCAAAGTGCTTTGTTACAAAAGTTGTTATTTTCATCATATTTCCCATCAAAATTGATGCCAAATTCTAATAGATCAGAGTGTCAGAATATAAATAGCTAAATTAGAAAAATCATTATTCTCCTCGATTTATAATATGTTAACTGATTCCTTCGTTGTAATTAAGTAGTATTGTGTATTTAATTACATGGATGAGGAGTACATCATTCAGCATCTACAAAGTCTAACTATCAAATATACACCCAGTGAACAGTGTAAAGACCGAGCAGCATTTATTATCAAATGAATACCAGATACAAAACCTGAACCAAGTAAGAATACTAAGAGCCATCTTGTTAATGCGAACACCAAATAATGTTGGACGTTTTTGATTGTTTATAAAATATGCTTTTGCTTTCTAATTCATTATCTATCGATTAAGATACATGTAAAATAAAATGTTCATACAAACAGTCTTATGTTTGTGGATCAACCGGTGTACATGTCAAATATTGCAGACCCGCGTAATTTTTTTTTTCTAAAAAATCCAAATTTTAAGGCAATTTCTTAAAGACTCGATCTCCTTCACGGGCCTTTTTTCCCGACAAAGGTCGAAAATGTTTTCCCGAGCTCTGTAAGAAAGGCCAGAGAAGTTGCGATTGTAAAAGAATATATATTGTTTCAGAGAAAAAAATCATAGAGTTCCATTTACTAAAATATTTGCTTTGCATTTAATCTTCCATGACATTTACAATGAATAAGGGAGCAAAGATATGCATTTCTAATTGACTTAAAATTACTCTTAGTCAATGTATAAGTGTGAGTGTGTACGTGAGTGTGTACGTTCTGTAATAAATTTGTGAAACAGATCTTGGTTTTTAAACTTATAGAACAGAACAGATAAATTAAAATCAAATAGTAAATCAATTTTATCCAAAGCTAAAAAAAAAACTAAAATTATTAAACAATCCAGTAAGGATTTTCATATCAAAGTTAAAATACTAACTATCATTTATTAAACAAAAAATGAATTCATAATTAAAAAAAAAATTAATTCCTACTAGTGTGTACCGTTAGTTACGTTTGTATTCAGTGAAATGTCAGAGGCTCATGGTGTGGAAAAGCCGATCCGACGTGCCTGTAGCTAGAATAGCACTTGCTATAATAATAGTAGTAATAATAGAAGTATTAACAAGGCTGTCGTCTTGTATAGTAGTAATGATAACAATAAAACGCACACTGCACGGGGATTGACACTGTAATATATATTGGATAAAATAAGTTAGGGATCATACATATTTTAAAAAAAATATATATGGTTTAATAGTATGAATTTTTGTGACAAAAATGCTTCAGTAGTTAAAAAAATGTCAGTTAAACAATTCCATAATGTTTGAATAGTGTTGCGGTAAATTGCCAAAGAAAGACAAAGCGTTAAAAGTGAGTGGAACAAAAGGATTAAAGAAGATTCAAATAATGTTTACTTTAGTGATCTAAAGACAGATGAGTTAGAAACTTGTTAATCGGAACTGGTGATTTGACGCAATGAGGAGGCATATAAGCATTCACGAACGCTCTAGGGCAGTAGGGACCCTGAAAGCTGGCAAAACACAACTCCACGTTGAAGAAAAGTTTCATGTTTCCCAAAGCGTAATTAGAATCGGAATGAAACTGTTTTTTACAGACAGGAAATTGTCAAAGAAGACCAAAATCGGGACGTCAAAGATGTACGACAGTCCGTGATTATCGTTATTTGGCTAATATTGGAAAGAGGCAGCGTTCCCAAAGTGATGTTAAGCTTAATGCTCAATTTCAGAGAACGATCTCTACTAAAACTGTTAGAAACAGACTCCACAAGGCAGATCTTAAACCTTGTCGACCAGCCGTACGCCCCGTAATAAAATTGCAGCATCGAAGAAATCGCCTGCAATGGGCAACAGTACACAGAAATTGCCAACGTCATTGGCGCTCTGTTCTTTTCTCAGACACGTCAAAATTTTGTTTTGACTTTCATGATGGCAGAAGACTTGTTTGAAGATCGAAGGGGGAAAGATATGCCGATTGTTGCATTTCTGAGCATGACAGATTTGGAGGAGGCTCGGTGATGGTTTTGGCGGGCATTAGTGTTGACTATAAAACTGATTTGCACGTGATTGAAGGATCCCTGACAGGTTTAAAATACCAAGCTGATATTCTTCATCCAAATTTTAGCCCAATTGCAGGTGTTGTTGGGAAGGAATTAATCTTCATGGACGATAATTCTCGACCTATTAGAGCCCGTAAACGAGTACTCGGAAAATTAAACAATACAGCGCATGGACTGGGCAAGTCTTTTTCCAGACCTTAACCCAATTAAGCATTTTTGGAACATTCTTCAGCAACGCATTTCAGCTCGTCCAACACTTCCCCAAAATCGACAAGAGCTCCCGACTGCATTTCAGGAAGAATGGCAAGTCTTTGTGCGGCTCATTGGCAGTATGGGACGGCGTTGTAGGGCTGTTATTGCGTCGTATTTGTCATTGTCATGTCATTTTATTGACATCCATTGATCCGTCTCAAAATTTATCATTTTCAAGTCTGTATCAATCACACGTTTTTTTTAGAGTGAACGTAAGAAACGATCAGTAGCATATGTTTGTACCAACACATCACATTTGATTTGATTTTCAAACTTTAAATATAAAGGCTGATGTTATAAAAAATGTGTATTTTGTTTTCTGTTATAGGTTACATGACAAATGTATTTTCTTTGGTGATCCAGTGTAATATACACATTCAGTATACTAAGTCAGATGCAATTCAATAATAATTTCAGAATTATTTTCATATCAAAAAATTACAAGAAATGTAAAATTGATCGTCTCTTTATTATTGTTTTTGTCTTTAAAATATGTGTACTTACAAACAGCCAAGAAAATGTTTACAGCCGAGATAAAGCTTTTAGGATCCGACATCTTACATTATCTTCAGTCAAAGAAACGAGCACAGGCAACCGGTGGGCGTGTTCATGAAGCTATTTTAGGACTAAGATATATCTCAGATTTATCTTAGGACAAAACTTAGTCATAAGTCAGTTTTTCGAAGCTGTCCTAATTTACTATACCTCTTAAAAATCATCTTAACTTTAAGACATTCATACAGCTGTATTTTCCTTAATAAACTCAACAGTAAACACGTAGGTTAATCATCACCTCTTAAAGGGGGAAAAACCTATATCTACAGAATGTCATAATACTTTCAGATATGAATAAGCACACAGCTTAACATTCATAGCTATACATATTTGTTTTGGTTATATTTGATTTTTTAAAATAATACAAAAATATATATGTGAATTATTTACGTGTGCTTACCTAGCTGCGCTGAACAGAGGGTGGTGGTGGTGGGAGGGGGGGGGGGGTTACGGGCGTTACTATAAATTTACTTTCCAAAAGGGGAGTGTCCTAGGTCTATTTTCAGTAATTGTACTATGTGAAGTTAGTAAGTTTGAATTTCAAACACCCTGACCTCCCACCTTCTAGATCTGCGTATGGATTATATATCATTGAGTAGAACATTTTCAAAAGAATTTAGGTCTCAATTTTTATTAACTATTTCTAGATCTAAATGAGCCTTTTGTGGTTTGTATTTATCCAGTAAAAAAATCAGTAAATAATATGTGGCGAATTATATCTGATCGGAATGTAATGGCAAATTGATAATAAAAATATTATTGATTATCATGCAAGAAAATGTATTTATATTTGAATCTACATTTATTTTCAAAAAAGGGGACTAGTAATTAATGAGATAAAATTTAAAATCAATGAACACATGATGAATATTATGACTTGTGTACATACACACCATTGTCAACATTTAGCTGGGCAAAACCTGCTTGAAACCTGCGTAGAGACAGTTTCTATTCCTTTGCTTTAAAAATTCCCATTCTTTCCAAAACCCCGCCCTGGAGTTACACGAGCTCGACATACTTGTAGGAGTATTTAAAACTCTTATCTCAGAGAATTCCGATCTAATTAAGGTGACGATGGTTCACTGATAATTAAAATGGGTGATGAAACTTGGAGAAATAAAATGTTATTTTTTTACGGCATATTACTGAACGTTTATACAGTTAATAGATGAAACAAAATCTGTGCTAATGAAATGAATAATCGTTTATTTTCATTTACCCATCAATTCAAGTTAAAATTGATCAATCTTCAATTTTTAATGTAACAGATAGATTTTGTTTGCCAAAATGTTTGGATCGTTTTTCTTTTATTGTCGAACCATGTCTCCCTGTTTTCTCATCCATTTTTTTTTTTTTAAAGTATAATATTGATGTTTTGATTTTGTAAGAATATCGTAGTTTTTCTTGTTACGGTTCCTTTAAAAAAAAATTTCAAGGCAATGAAATAGCGACAATAATTTTTGGAACTTTTTTGTTCAACAATGGTTTGGCCTCCTCAGTTGTTAGGTTTATAGATTCTATTTTGCATATTTTTTCGCTGGTACACTACTTTCCTTGCATACAGATATTTGTTCACCTAAATTATCAAATATTTAATTAGTGTCACTGTTTTCTTCGACACAAGAATATAGCGCATTCGGACTATTTATTAGCTCGCGACTCATTTGAAGTTGAAACTGCTCTTTCCATCTGACTGAAGAAATACTATGGGCAGTTGACGTCCTCAGATCATTTGTAATAATTGCAGAACAATTATCACAAAGTGTGCTCTGGATAGAAAAATCGACTGTGAGTGGTCTGATAAATCCATCTAGTCGTTGACTTTAAGGTGTAATATAAGAGACAGTGAATTTGTAAGAACAAGACCGACGACAGATCGACCATTTGAACCAAAATGAGTATAACTTAGATTGGGGTTGTCTTATGACGACCGTTGACAATACGCAAATGCGATAATTTGCATATATTTATAAGTTTTTTACCAAATAAAATTATTTTTCTGTCGATAGTAAATCTTGATCCTGGATCGGTATCGGGTAGGTAGCTCATAATTTCTGGGATATTGTTATCATTTCGGAGAAATATTTTCTTGCGTCGAAGTCGCCTGTGATGAAGATGTTTCCAGGTTCAGAATAATTTATGATGCTGTCGTTGAGCGTCGTAAATAGGTATCAGTCGTAAATATCATAAAATTGGGAGTCGGCCGGATGATATATACACTGCCGCAATGTATAGATGGTTTGTTAGAATTAATTTCTTTGCTGATTTGGATCAATATAATTTTGCCATATAGTACGTATTTATTGGGGCGTTGAAAATTTTAATCAGTATATATTGTTTCAACATCATTCTTAAAATAAAATTTGTTGAACAGCATAAAGGACAACAAAATGACATTGGAATTTATAGAACATGTACACGTCTGTAAATATTGTGTTCTTATTTATTGTTTAAAATGGCGTGTTCCAGCTTTGCAAACATTTGATAATTGGGTATAGAACAATACGTGTGATTTGTGTTCTGATAGCAATTATGGTCTGTTGGATTTTTACCTGTGTTTTATAAGCGCCTTAACGATGAAACGAGCAGAATAAAAATATTTTGTTGTGTTTTATGATTAATAACTAATAACTACCATCATTAAAAATGTTTACAGCCGAGATAAAGCTTTTAGGATCCGACATCTTACATTATCTTCAGTCAAAGAAACGAGCACAGGCAACCGGTGGGCGTGTTCATGAAGCTATTTTAGGACTAAGATATATCTCAGATTTATCTTAGGACATATCTTAGTCATAAGTCAGTTTTTCGAAGCTGTCCTAATTTACTATACCTCTTAAAAATCATCTTAACTTTAAGACATGAATACAGCTGTATTTTCCTTAATAAACTCATCAGTAAACACGTAGGTTGTAACCATCACCTCTTAAAGGGGAAAAAAACCTATATCTACAGAATGTCATAATACTCTCAGATATGAATAAGCACACAGCTTAACATTCATAGCTATACATATTTGTTTTGGTTATATTTGATTTTTTAAAATAATACAAAAATATATATGTGAATTATTTACGTGTGCTTACCTGCGCTGAACAGAGGGTGGTGGGGGGGGGGGGGGGTTACGGGGGTTACTATAAATTTACTTTCCAAAAGGGGAGTGTCCTAGGTCTATTTTCAGTAATTGTACTATGTGAAGTTAGTAAGTTTGAATTTCAAACACCCTGACCTCCCACCTTCTAGATCTGCGCATGGATTATGTATCATTGAGTAGAACATTTTCAAAAGAATTTAGGTCTCAATTTTTATTAACTATTTCTAGATCTAAATGAGCCTTTTGTGGTTTGTATTTATCCAGTAAAAAAATCAGTAAATAATATGTGGCGAATTATATCTGATCGGAATGTAATGGCAAATTGATAATAAAAATATTATTGATTATCATGCAAGAAAATGTATTTATATTTGAATCTACATTTATTTTCAAAAAAGGGGGGACTAGTAGTTAATGAGATACAATTTAAAATCAATGAACACATGATGAATATTATGACTTGTGTACATACACACCATTGTCTACATTTAGCTGGGCAAAACCTGCTTGAAACCTGCGTAGAGACAGTTTCTATTCCTTTGCTTTAAAAATTCCCATTCTTTCCAAAACCCCGCCCTGGAGTTACACGAGCTCGACATACTTGTAGGAGTATTTAAAACTCTTATCTCAGAGAATTCCGATCTAATTAAGGTGACGATGGTTCACTGATAATTAAAATGGGTGATGAAACTTGGAGAAATAAAATGTTATTTTTTTACGGCATATTACTGAACGTTTATACAGTTAATAGATGAAACAAAATCTGTGCTAATGAAATGAATAATCGTTTATTTTCATTTACCCATCAATTCAAGTTAAAATTGATCAATCTTCAATTTTTAATGTAACAGATAGATTTTATTTGCCAAAATGTTTGGGTCGTTTTTCTTTTATTGTCGAACCATGTCTCCCTGTTTTCTCATCTATTGTTTTTTTTAAAAGTATAATATTGATGTTTTGATTTTGTAAGAATATCGTAGTTTTTCTTGTTACGGTTCCTTTAAAAAAAAATTTCAAGGCAATGAAATAGCGACAATAATTTTTGGAACTTTTTTGTTCAACAATGGTTTGGCCTCCTCAGTTGTTAGGTTTATAGATTCTATTTTGCATATTTTTTCGCTGGTACACTACTTTCCTTGCATACAGATATTTGTTCACCTAAATTATCAAATATTTAATTAGTGTCACTGTTTTCTTCGACACAAGAATATAGCGCATTCGGACTATTTATAAGCTCGCGACTCATTTGAAGTTGAAACTGCTCTTTCCATCTACCTGAAGAAATACTATGGGCAGTTGACGTCCTCAGATCATTTGTAATAATTGCAGAACAATTATCACTAAGTGTGTTCTGGATAGAAAAATCGACTGTGAGTGGTCTGATAAATCCATCTAGTCGTTGACTTTGAGGTGTAATATAAGAGACAGTGAATTTGTAAGAACAAGACCGACGACAGATCGACCATTTGAACCAAAATGAGTATAACTTAGATTGGGGTTGTCTTATGACGACCGTTGACAATACGCAAATGCGATAATTTGCATAGTTTTATAAGTTTTTTACCAAATAAAATTATTTTTCTGTCGATAGTAAATCTTGATCCTGGATCGGTATCGGGTAGGTAGCTCATTACTTCTGGGATATTGTTATCATTTCGGAGAAATATTTTCTTGCGTCGAAGTCGCCTGTGATGAAGATGTTTCCAGGTTCAGAATAATTTATGATGCTGTCGTTGAGCGTCGTAAATAGGTATCAGTCGTAAATATCATAAAATTGGGAGTCGGCCGGATGATATATAAACTGCTGCAATGTATAGATGGTTTGTTAGAATTAATTTCTTTGCTGATTTGGATCAATATAATTTTGCCATATAGTACGTATTTATTGGGGCGTTGAAAATTTTAATCAGTATATATTGTTTCAACATCATTCTTAAAATAAAATTTGTTGAACAGCATAAAGGACAACAAAATGACATTGGAATTTATAGAACATGTACACGTCTGTAAATGTTGTGTTCTTATTTATTGTTTAAAACGGCGTGTTCCAGCTTTGCAAACATTTGATAATTGGGTATAGAACAATACGTGTGATTTGTGTTCTGATAGCAATTATAGTCTGTTGGATTTTTACCTGTGTTTTATAAGCGCCTTAACGATGAAACGAGCAGAATAAAAATATTTTGTTGTGTTTTATGATTAATAACTAATAACTACCATCATTAAAAAAAACAATTGCTAGTCCCAAGCCAATTGGAACCTGATTTAATGGATAATTATACGATATCAAGGAAAACTACATATACAGTCATATTGGGTAATCTCTGTCTCTTTTTACAACTTAGTTGCAAAATATCTAAAACTCATGTTAATAATTTGTTGTTTGGTATGATCAGAAAGAATATTATAAAAAGGTGTATTCCCGTTTTGCACACATTTGATAATTGGGGATAGAACAATAGGTGTGATCTGTGAGTTAAAAAAAGGCACTACATATACAACATTTTGCAATAATCTTTCTTGTTTAAAGAACCTAATTAAATTGTTCATAACCAAATCGTGATATCAATTGCGTCGTGACAATAAAGTAGATAAAACAAATCTACTCGCAATTGATATTAATTTTACATTAATTTTATGTTACAATATAACTTACATAAAATCACATTTACATAGATCTAAGAATTGATATCAATGTTCTTGAATTTAATTTCAAAAATCGATTTGGTCATTAACAATTTCATTAGTTTTTCAATTGCCATCACAGGAACTGTGATTTAGATTATAGCAATTAAGCAATTATCTCACCTGGTCGAATTCCCGTTTTGCACACATTTTTTCGATACCTTATTTTCAAATGTGTGCAAAACGTTAACAAACCGTTTTAAACTTGAGTCCATAGACAAGTTTGTGTATGAATGATATCGATATATACAGATGTTTTGTTTAACACCTTATGTCGCTTCAATTGATTAATCCCTTTTTTTACATTCTATTTTAATTTGCAAAATTTACATGCATCACTAAAAATAGAAATCATACACGCTAAGCATATTTGGTTGCATTAAAATTAAGTTTATCTGCTATATTAATTTCGCAATTGATTTGATTTACATGTGCTAAGCAATTTTGTCATTCGTAATGGAATCTGATTAGGCCTATGTAAAATTAAAATAACAAATGAAGAAATGGGACCACAGAGGCGGATCCAGCAATTTGGAAAAGGGGGGGGGGTCCATTTGATGAAAACCAAAATATGCAAAATTCATCATTTGTCAATAAACAAGGACTTTTTGAACGTTTTCCGTGCGTATATAACTGTATTTCATAAACATTTATCTCATCACTATCTATTTCAACAGCAGAGTGCACTGCATTATTGAGCGTTTTGCCGTTTTGGTTTATAATAGGTAGGGAAGATTTGCATACTATCTAGCCACAAGAAACCCAAGTCCCCAGCAATGAGAAAGCGCGTCTATGCTTGACTGAAAAGAAACACTAAGAAGCAAAAAATAACTCAGACTATTTTAAAAATGGATATTTTGGTAATTTTTTTATGTCTTTGATGTTTTCAAATTATGAATTATTTATCGATTTTGAGTTCTATCGATTGCCTTCTTAAATAAAGGTCTAAATGATAGGATATGACACAAAAAATGGGGATAATTTATGTGCTGAATAGATGGTACGTGTGTAATACAATGGTAAAAGCAATCGTCGTCCCAGGGAACTTGATGTGACCTCTGTAATGACCGAGTGCGCTACATCATTCGGCACTAGAATTTAGAAAAGTTGGGCATTTTCATAATGGTTTACATATAAACCCTTTATACGGTATTTTTGTAACAGAATTTCCGACTTTGGAAACAAAACAAAAAAGGCTTTCTTTTATGTTTCATGTGGGTATGAAGGTAGCTAGCATTCCAGAAAAATAGCATAACCCGCGTAAGCGGGTCATGTAATTTTCTTTGTATTTTTCCTTTGAAACGAAGTAAAGCTCATCTATTATAATTACTTAAGTTAATTAACTAAACAATAAATTTGAAAGCGGCTTTTTAATGTAAAACGAATGCGTGTACTCATACTTGAACGTCGTTTTACTCGATGGCTTGTCAGTTCAAAACTGTATGAACTATAATAATTTTTTTTTAAAGAAATAGAGTAGAAAATACTGTGTAGATGTTATAATAAATCTGTGTTTTAGCGATACTGCTTAATATTATGTATTTTTTCTTTAATTTTCCACATGTTTACTCAGTGTAGTAAACACCGGATGCTAAAGGGGAGTACAATGTACTTTATTTCGATAAAAAATCGATAGGGTTTTTCACATAAGAACGAAATTATGGGACGCAGTACGAAATTCTTTAAATAAGCAATTTTAAAAACATTTATTTGAGATAATTACAGTATTTCTATTATAAATGGGAAACTTGTCTTTAAATAGGCACTAAACGTTTTCAGAAAAATTCATATGTCCCAGAGAAAGGGGGGGTTCCGACCCCCCGGAACCCCCCCCCCCCCCCCTCTGGATCCGCCAGTGGACCAGGGTTAAAGGAACTTTGTGATATGAAATCAAAATCCCTAAGGTACCGCTTAGGTTTAAAAATCTTGCGCATGCGCTCAGAAAATGGGTTTTCCAAGTTTTACCACACTCTTTATATATTGACAAAGTACAAGGCCCTAATGCTTGTAGACTGAAACATTATAAGTTGGTTAGGTTCTTTGTATTTTATGTATAGGGTAGGTAACTGTATCATTTAGATATGAAAACATTATGAACAAACAATTTTTTTTTAAATTTAGTTTTTTTTTCCAAAATTGTTTCATACACATATACATCTATATGTAGATGTACATGTACTTCTTTAGGAAATTGAAAATAGAAATCGGGAGTAAAGAGGGTTAGTAAGAATATGCATTTATAACGTTATAACAGTATGTATATCTGGTAAAAATTATGTGACATAAACTTAACTATCAGGAAAAGAGCAAAGTATTGACATGATATTTAATGGCATATAAATAACAAACCGAAAGTACTTTATAGCTTAAGAAAATATGCAAGTAAAAAACTTCTTGAATTTAAAACGCAGTATATTAAGCAGTGTTAAGGTTTTTGTTAAGGTTATTACGCTCGAAGCAGCAATTTCTTATTGTACAAAATGTATATGTTTTAATTGATGGGGGAATCCCCAATACTTTGAGTATATGATAGGAGTCTAGTTCATTCGTTCATAGTGGATTTGAGCACCACTCTGTTAGGAATCATCTATTTTCGGTTTTCTTAACTCCTCCATGATTTAAAATGAGCTTTCTGTTATTCAGAAAATAGAGCAATCTTGTGAATATACAGACCCTGAAACGTGCTACTACACCTCTAAAACGAACCGTACCGTTCCGTGCAAGAAACGAACCGTACCGTTCACAAAACGAAACGTACCGTTCACAAAGCGTACCGTACCGTTCACAAAACGAACCGTACCGTTCACAAAGCGAACCGTACCGTTCACAAAGCGAACCGTACCGTGCAAAAAGAGTGCAAGATAATTTATGCAAAACCCGCCTCCAGACGGACAAAAAAGCGTACCGTACCGTGCATTAAGCGTGCAACCTCCATATATGGCTTATTGACCTAATGTCTTCCGATGAATACGGACGGAGAAAATCGCTGACCAGATAAGTTCAATATTTTGCTATATTTTTATACAGGATTAGATAACACATACTAAGATTTTAAACTGTTATTCTTATTAAAACAGTAACAAAAATATTTCCTATCTTAGACCGTAACCATTTCTTTGTCTTTCGACAAAACTTGCATCGCCGATTTCTTAAACATTGTAAACTATTAACGTTCACACAATCCGTGGTTTTACTATTTTGATTATTTTTATGAAATGTTTGAAACATTGGGTACATACTGGACATTACATAGCTTTAAGTGATTCTCGGTCGATCGATCGATCGATCGATCGATCGATCGATCGAGAGAGAGAGAGAGAGAGAGAGAGAGAGAGAGAGATATATCGTTACCCGAAACGTTAGAAAAGTAGCGTTTGTTTAGAAATATATATATACACTATGGCTAAGCAAGGTTGAAATATATCTATATATGATTTTTTTTATCCTTTTTAAATTAAAAAAAAAATGTCGACTTTAGTTACGCAGACCCAGAAAATATAAATGACAATCACATATTACCGGTGACTCGAGTGATTTGTTCTTGAGCTATTTCTGTACCAATAAATAAACAAAAAATCACTCATACATGTATGATGAATTGTAAATAAATACATGTACAAAATCTTAATGCATTAAATGCAAGCATTGAACGGGAAAAAAGTACACGCATTCCATAAAATAACTTTCAAATTTATTTCCCGCATAGCTGGTAATGGCGTCGTGATTTCACATGAACAAAAATCACTCGTGCGAAACACGTGTACAGAAGCTGATCTTTGGTTCTATACACAACAGGTGTTATTGTCTTTCTTTGGTTTTTAGCAGTTATTGTACTTTACAACTAACTCTGTATATTTGGACGCTTAAATAGGTGTACACAAGATGCTGGTATTCACACCTTTCCACGGGCACATGTTAGGTTACTCATCACAATCTGTCGTGTGTATAGTCTGAATATATCTTACTTCTACTTTGTTAGTTTCATGGCTTTTCTTAATCTCTAAAATACAAAAGAACCGTCTGTAGAAATGGACACAAACAACTACACGAAAGACTATCGGCGCGTGGATGCGTGGAACAATTCAGCGACTCTATACATGCGGGATTTTCACATATTAGCTTGCGATAAAAATATCATTTACCGGGTACATTAATGTACCAAAAAAAATGATTGATTAAATCATAAATAGTTGAATGAGATAACAAGTACACGTAAGCACAAACACAGCTCTTTTAAAATTCATTTTCAATCTTATATGTGTGATGTGAAATAGCGTCGAAATTTTAACCGTCGAGATCAATCTATATGTACATTGTCCGCTGTACAAACTTTTAGTCATTGTGTTGAAATCGTTGTGAAAACCATGAGTCTAAAATAAATGAATTCAATTCATACAAATAAAAATCTAATAATTCCAAATGGTTTGCACACAATCACATACACCCTCAGAGAGAGAGAGAGAGAGAGAGAGAGAGAGAGAGAGAGAGAGAGAGAGAGAGAGAGAGAGAGAGAGAGAGAGAGAGAGAGAACTTGTGTGTTGATTATAATACTTAAATTAAAATTTTATCACTGAACTTTATTATTTAAAAGTTCGCTTTAGGTTTCTATAGTTGGTCATTTGAGCGGGATTTTACCTCAGGACTCCACGTGCTTCGCTTGTCAATCAGTTTAAGTATTACAGTACAGATCACGCCACGCGCCGCGTGCTACTTGGCTCCTCCTATATGGCTAGAAGAAAATTATCGAATGAAACGTTTTTGTTTTATGTTTTCTTATATCCCTATTGAAAAGAGTGTTCCTATTTTAAATTATTCAACAATAATTTCTCTCCGATTTTATGATTATTATTCATGTACTGGCGATCAGAGTAGTTTTCCCTCGCTGTCGTATCATTTTTGTTACTAGATAAATTCTTATATATCTATAACTTTTAACATTCATTTGTTGATTACCGGGTATATTTTCGTGTCCTGTTTACAACAAGTATGTGTGTAAAAAAGGTAAATAAAATATAAGCAGGTTAGTCAGCATTTGTAAAACGTCAGCTAAATCGCATGCATACAGTGAAGAGCGGACACTTGTTCAACAGAATGATAAATATCGCCATTGTATAAATAAAAGTTATTGACTTGTTGTGTATATCCAGTTGTGTACATATCGTATGAAATATGTTACATGAACATGACTGTATAGTTTGACGGAAAAACAAAAACTAATAGTCATATTTTGACTATACACGCGATCTTAGTTCAGATAAGAGAGGCGATGACGGGTTAGATGTAGGTATGATCTATGTATACAAACAAGTGCAGAAAATCATAGAATTAATATTTAAATGAATAAAAATTCGTGTCCAAAAACTATATAACAGTTGATTTCAAGATTTCTTATCTATCCATTAATTTTACATCGTCTATTTACTAAGGCAATCGGCGATCGGCAATAGTACTACAGTAGTACGCAATAAAGAATGATCATACGAATTATGAATAATAAAAACTAGCCGAGAATCAAGACAACGATAAAGGAAACTAAACTAAAAAAATATCGGAATAAAGTCGGGGCAATTTGTTATAGCAATTTTAAATGGATTAGAAGTATTTAATGACTTCAACTCAAGTACATGTACAGAAATAAAAACTCAAGATGCTTTGTAAAATTATCGACAGCTCGCTGAATCAACAAAAATATATCGGATTAAAGTCAAACAGTTCTTTTAATCTATCTGAATGATTACATTAATCTAAATTAAATACTAATAATAACAGACTGATCAAAATTAAAATTACCCCCGCTTCCCAGTTGTCACTGAGTACACGGTTCACGCAACGTATCAAAAACGGGGGAACGGATGGACGTTCTGATTTCAAATAGATCGATTGAAATTCTTTTGTAATATATCATATAAAAAAAGAAAAATTCTTGTCATAATTACCACCTTGCTAAGGTAGATCGGGCAAAAACTAAACAAAATTATATGGAGAAAACTCAAAGCGTTCAGGCCACGCCTACCTCATTAATAAAGCGCGCAAACCGTTCACAAAGCGTGCAGCTATTTTTAGCAAAGCGTACCGTGCAAGAAGCGAACCGTTCCGTTCACAAAGCGTACCGTACCGTTCACAAAGCGAACCGTACCGTTCACAAAACGAACCGTACCGTTCACAAAGCGAACCGTACCGTTCATAAAGCGTAACGAACCGAACCGTGCAACTGGTGTAGTAGCACGTTTCAGGGTCTGTACATAGTATAAAATACATAAAGATAAGACATAACTAAAACCTAAAATGGCTTTGTTTTCCAGCATTATTCAGGACTTTAATCATGGGAGATAAACCTGGACCGTCATCTAGATCTATCTATTTTAATCCGAGTAAATCACAAGTAAATTACTTTCGACTTTGTGGTCTGATAACGACGATTTGTAGTGAATTACTTAAGGTTGTTGTCGGTCACTACATTAAACCTGCTGAACTTAGAGTGAAGCTCGATGCAAACAGGCTAAAGCTGGAACCGTTGATGAATACTGAGCAAAAAAAAAATATCTATTACACTGCTGGAAAAACATCACTGTCTGTTGAAGACTTTGATATTTCTTTACTTTACATAATTTTACGAAATATTTGTAATATTTCTCCTGAACATAAAAATGGTTGGGGAAAATCTCCTCAAAAAGGGGATTACTGCATTTCGGCCTGCATAGAAAGAATACGACTACTAAGGAATTCGATATTAGCTCACTCTGGTGGTAAGGTAGAAGACCCAGAGTTCCAAAAACATTGGGACGAACTGAAGGATGCTATTATAGCTATTGAAAAGACGTTTATTGGTGGAAAATTGTTTCAACATAGTGTGGATAATATGTTAACCAGCAATCTTAGTCCAAATGAGGCAGAAAAGTACGACAATGACTTAAGGAGATTAAATGGTAGGTTTGTATATTACACTAACAAGATCAACTATATTTAGGGCTTTTCTACTTTTGGTCGAAAAGACCTATTGTTATTCTGATGTTTTATTAGGGCTTTTCGACTTTAAGTCGAAAAGACTTATTGTTTTCTTCTATTTTATTAGGGCTTTTCGACTTTCGGTCGAAAAGATCTATTGTTTTCGTCTTTTTTTATTATTATTCTCGACAGAATTTATGTCATCTATTTTTAGAAAACAGAAACACATATTGAAACAATTATACAATAGTCTTTGAGCAATTCTTGATGGCACGCATATGTAAGGTTTTAGACTTCCGGTTTTCACACGGAAAATACTTAAAAACAAATGAAACGCAATATATTGCTTTTTTTTTTAGTTAGAGCATTCAAATTTTAGAATAAGACGTATTTTTGTCTATCTGTACAAAATTGTTTGTGCAAGCATTTTCCCATATCTAATCGTTTTTTAGATAACGTTCCTTAAGCTTGAGAAAAAGGGGATTAAAAAAAAACTCAAATGACCTTTAAACATTTATATGACGCCTATACATTATTAAGATAGACGTCATTAGACAATTGCAGATAAAATGATTTCTATGAGAGATGGTAAACCTGGCTTTTTCTTCCTAATAGACTTGACTGAACAATTATAGCAGACTCTGACTGTATAGAGATGATATAAAACTATAAATCAATTTCTAACTCATGTTCAACAACCAGATCTTTCTCTCTCTCTCTCTCTCTCTCTCTCTCTCTCTCTCTCTCTCTCTCTCTCTCTCTCTCTCTCTCTCTCTCTCTCCCTCTCTCTCTCTCTCTCTCTCTCTCTCTCTCAAGGAAAAATTTAGTTTTGAAGTAAATTTTCTCAAAGCTGTTATAATCACTTTATCGTATACAAATGTATTTGATTGTTCAACTTCAAATAAAAAAAAGAAAATGAAAAGATAGACGTCGTTAACATACAGTCCGAGTTTCAATAAAATATATTGATAACTTCCGGTTTTATAGGTCGGTGAAAATCGTCTATGGGAGTTTCAATGTTAAACAAAAATCACGCGTTGTTCGTTTTCTCAAAAAGTTTTAAGGTAAATGTTACTATTCTTCATTTGTATAATGAAACACACAGTCCGCAGACCGGAAAAGGTTTTGGGTAGAAAATTCGAAAAAAATAAGTGGTTTGCTGGGGCCAACGTTCAAAAAATCCCTTTAGCTTTAACTTTTTAATTTTTCATCTGATTTGTAGAATCTTTTCGGTTTACAGTACAAAGTAGAGAGTACAACTTAAAAAGTATAGTCCGAGGGGCCACATTTTGACTCCTTCTAGGGGTTTGAAAGTCCTAAAGATCACAACTTTTGAAAAATTTTAAAAAAAATTATTTGATAAGAGTTATTCCGCAATGCTCTTGGAACGTATATAGATCAATACTTTAAATATGCCAATTCTTGTGTTAGAGAAATAAGTGCTTAATTTTTTTTTTTTTTTTTTTTTTAATAGATTTTTTTGATAATATTCTTAACGAACTTAAAAGTATATCTATTTATTCAGTTTTGGAGTTATCTTTCTTTTGACGTGGCATTACTTATAAGTTTTTATTTAGGAAATGGTTAGAGCGTTCAAGAACTTTAAATTTAGACGCAGAAAAAAATAGAAAGAGCAAATAGAAAATCTGCGTTTTCAATGCTGCTACTTTGACGTCGTTTTCTGAGCATTGTGACGTCAAAAGATAAGGGCCCTTTTCTCATGACGGCAGTCATATATATATATATATATATATATATATATATATATATATATATATATATATATATATATATATATATATATATATATGTGTGTGTGTGTGTGTGTGTGTTTCCTGACATTTTAAATAAAATCAAAGTACTGAAGTATTAAAAGCCGGGCTCTTTTGGTGTGTCTTTATGCATATTGTGTAGTAAAGACTGAAAATCTCTCTCTCTCTCTCTCTCTCTCTCTCTCTCTCTCTCTCTCTCTCTCTCTCTCTCTCTCTTGCTTTTAATGTCGACAAAGCATCAGAGAGCGACAAAATTTTGTAAGCGGCTATAAACAAAAAATATGTCTGTCTAGTAGAAGTTAAAAAGTTCAACAGTTGCTGCTCGTTTGCAACAAGCATTATTTACTTCATCGCGCAGTAAAGTAGTTCATGGAAATTCATGCGCATTGTATGTGTCCAAAATGCATAGTAATGTTTTAAAAACACGTTTTTAATAAGAAAACTAAAAAAAAGATCGACAATTCATTCGAAATTTGGTATAGCGGAAGCTTTACCTTGACGCTGTTTGGTTTTTTGTTTACTTGTGCTATTTATAGTAACATTGGCGATTTGCCTGCCTATAGCCAGGACTCCGCTTTCAGCAGAGCCCGGCTAAAAATAGATGGAACAGGAGATGTCAAAAAGTCCTTATTTCTTGTTAAAGACAAACAAATCTAGTTATTATTATTCTTCTCGACAAAGTTTCGTCCGCGATTTTTTGAAAACGGTAGGAAAAAAAATGAATTTAATGTTAAATTATTGTAGCTATCTACTTAGTTCTACCGGATGTCCCTTTTTGACTTCCGATTTATATACTTCCGGTTTACACATGCAAAATACAAAAAATTAAAATAGACCCTTGCATGTATTTTTATTTTTGATTATAAACTTAGAAATTTTGAATTAGATACTTCATGCTATGATATACAACTTTTTTTTATCTCTTACAGATTTCGAGATATTATTGTTCAAACTTTGAAAAAAGGGGAGATGAAAAAAGTAGAAAATAAAATAGACGACAAATTTAAAAAATGAGGCATGGGAAATATTAATATTGTCCTAGTCATCATATATTTTAAGTTTCCTTTAAAACTATTGGGAAGTTCCGGTTTTATAAGTTGATAAAAAATTGTCTAAAGGAGTTTTAATGTTAAACTACATGTAAATTAACGCGTGCCACGTCTTCTCAAACAGTTTTTAAGCTTACATTTTTATACTTCATATTCATATTATGAGACCTTATGTGCAATTTGGAAAATTTTAAAAATCTTTTCAGTTTATTGTTTAGAATAAAGAGTACAATCTTAAAATTATGGTCCGACGGGCCACTTTTTGACTCATTATAGGGCTTTGAAAGGCCTAAAGATCACAACTTGTTTAAATCTCAAAATTATTTTAAGAAAGAGTTATCTCACTTTGCTTTAAGAATGTAGAGCATAAATACTGTAGCATACCAAGTTTTTCTATCCTAGGAATGAATACTTACTTTAAAATGATTTTTTGAAAATAGTCCTCCGGAAATTAGAAGTGTACCAACTTGTAAAGTTCTGGAGTTATCTTTCTTTTGACATTGCACTACTCATTAGTTCCTTTTTAAGCAACCGGATATACCAAGGCGAAAAAAAATGATGAAACAATTATACAATAGTCTAATAGCATTTATAAATGACACTCGTGTGTAGGTTTTGGACTTCCGGTTCTGGTACTTACGGTTTTCACAAGGAAAATACTGAAAATTTATTGAAGCGCAATATCATTTCTACTTTTTGAGAGAATATTCAAATTTAAGAATGTCTAGGTATACAAAATCCTAAGCGTAAGCATTTTATTATCTCTAACCTTTTTTTAGATAAAAGGGTTCAAGCTTGAAAAAGGGGGGGGGATGAAAAAAAAACCCCCAGAAAACCTCAGGAATTTCATAAGACATTGTTTAAATAGAAGTATGTAATATATAGTCTAAGTTTCATTTCAAATTATTGAGTACTTCCGGTTTTATGAGTCGATGAAATTCCTCTACGGGAGTTTCAATGTTAAATTGAATTCACGCGTCGTTCGTTTTCATGTAAATGTTACAATATTTCATTTTTATAATGACACACACATTGCGCAGACTGAAAAAAAGTTTTGGGTAGACAATTCGAAAAAATAAGGGGTGTGCAGGGAACAACGTTCAAAACAGCCGTTTAGCTGTAACTTTTTAAATTTTCTTCCGATTTTCAAAATCTATTCGGTTCATCGTAGGAGATCAATCTAAAAAAAATATAGTCCGATTGCAGTGCTTGTAAGTTCTTAGGCAATTGGTAATACCAGAGACTTTGGAAAAAGTAAAGTTGATATTTTTTTTTTACATTTAAATCAAAATGGGAAAAGGGGGCAATCGAAAAGCCCTTACTTTTTGTTGAGGACAAAAAAAAGTTCTAGTAAAATTTTTTACTATCAATTAAAAGATATTCCTGTATATTTTATTTTAATATAAGGCCAAAGTTTTTATTTATTTATTAATTTTTTTATTTATCTGTTTGTTTATATTTTTTTTGGGGGGGGTTAGAATCCTTTGACTTAAAGATATGCATTGGGTGGTCGAAAAAAAATAAAATAAAAGATAATTTGAACCTTGACTGTGTTTAAATTAAATGCAAAAAGCATTTAAATTGACTGATTTAAAGTAGAATGCGTTTTCAACATTATTAATATGCAGTTTACAAATAATTAAGTTGGGAAATGCTATAGATTTATCACAAGTCTTGTACAACCTGCAGTCAACCTTAAGGTGCGGTCAGACGATGCAATTTTACATCAGATTTTCAATCGACTTGCTCAGGTAAGTCGATTTTAGTCGATTATTAAAGTGGTCACACGATGCGGTTTAATAACCCATTTTCGATTAATAAAACCTATTCAATATTTTTGTTGTATGGGAAAAAGTCATTGTGACGTCACGATTCTCACCAGAGAGTTAATTGAAAATCAGACGCACTTTCAGATTTTCAATCAACTTCAGACTTTGCTTCCGACTTAGGTGGTCACACGGTACGGTTTTAGTCCGAAGCAAATTGGATGAAAAAATCAGATGGAAAATCGTATCGTCTGACCGCACCTTTAGAGTCCTCTAAAAAAATAGCTGGTGGAAACTTGGTGGTGATGCTTGCAAACAGAACCTCATAAAAGTTAAAAACTATTAAAAGAAATTATTCTATAAAGTATTAAATAATGAACTTTTAAGATCTAGTCTTAAAAATGAATTGTTTTGATATCTAAATCCAAAATCAGTAAGTAACCTGCATATTAAATCAGGAATAGACATTAACCTTTCAATAAACTTGCCCTTTCGGCATGTGAACCCCAATTCTGACTTGCCCATTGGCAAATGTAAAATCGGTAGCCCAAAAATATGTAAAAGACAAATTCATATTATTTTTTTTTTATTTGAGAAGCTCAAAAAAGATGACGATTAATGCAATATTAATACTTGGTAAGCTGTGTTGCCAATTTAAAAAATCGCCGGACCAGCATTTTTGGCATACAGTCCATACCATACCAGTTCCGTGTTAATTACAGTAAACTTAGATTGCCAATAATTATTTAAACCTCGTTTACTTTTAACAACATTTTTTGTTCAACTTTATTGGACGATTACTCCCTACGAAATTACTAACAGAGAAGTATGGAACGCCATAGCTGCCTTATGTGGATATTTCATATGAAGATGGTGCTTTATTATATTATGCTGTGGTTATTTCATGTGAAGATAGTGCTTTATTATATGAAGATGTTGCTTTTTTATATGAAGATGGTGCTTTATTATATGAAGATTGTCCTTTTTTATATGAAGATGGTGCTTTGTTTATATGAAGATGGTGCTTTATTATATGAAGATGGTGCTTTTTTATATGAAGATGGTGTTTAATTGTGTGAAGGTGGTGCTTTATTATATGAAGGTGGTGCTTTTTTATATGAAGATGGTGCTTTTTTATATGAAGATGGTGCTTTATTATATGAAGGTGATGTTTTATTATATGAAGGTGGTGCTTTATTATATGAATATGGTTCTTTTTTATGTGATGGTGCTTTTTTATGTAAAGGTGATTTTTTATGTGAAGAAGTTGCTTTATTATATGAAGATGGTGCTTTTTTATATGAAGATGGTGCTTTATTATATGAAGATGGTGCTTTATTTTATGAAGGCGTTGCTTTATTATATGATGATGGTGCTTTGTTATATGAAGATGGTGCTTTGTTATATGAAGATGGTGCTTTTTTATATGATGGTGCTTTTTTACTGTGAAGGTGGTCACTCAGAACTTCTCTTATTTTTGCATACTGAGTTAACCATTTATTGTATAGAAATTTTGAAAGTTAAACAAAAAAAAAATGATGCAATCACAATCCATTTGATACACTATTGCTATTTCCTCTTTTTCCTAGCACAATTAGTACCGTATATCCGGGGTTTTTTTTCGCGTGTCACAAAATTTGCGAAATGGTTTTAATTTGCGTTTGTCATTTTTTGAGATTTAAAAAGTTCTTTATCGAAAATGATACAAGATTTAATTTCTGCGTATTCAATATATTGCTATGCAAAAGAGGTTGCAAAGAAAGCGAAGATTAGATCACCGCGAAAATTACCGGATATACCGGATATACAGTATATAGGCTATCGATATTATCTAGCTCTGCACGACTTAACCTCAACCGAACTTGCATCTATTCAGTGACAACTATATAATGACGGAATATTACAAGAATTAAAGCCTAGAACTTTGAAGAGCAGATTATTAATTATTAATTATTTGTGTATAAGCGATGGTTATTCAATGAGGCGTAAAATGCCCTAGCAATGTGATTAAAATCAGATCTTCTCTTAATTTTGTTATTGTCACCGCCAAGCCGGTCTTCGTCATTGATGACCGTTCCTCTTTAACCTATGTGGCGAGTCGGAGGAAGACTTCACATTCTTAGTGGTTTCAAAACAAAACATTAAAAAAAAAATAAAGGAGCGGATTGAGGATCTGATTTTAAAACAGATTGATGCCCTGGGTGATAGGATTTGACTTGAAGATAAAGTAAGGGAAAGTCACAGGGAAATGTCAACTACACTATAATAAAGCTCAAGAAGGCTTTTGTATAAGTGGTAAAAGCAAAAGTAAAATGTCAAGAAATACTGACAAAATATTGTATTATTCTGTTGAGATTAAGTCGTACAGTTCATCTCGTAACTTAAATACTTATTGTGCTAAAAAAGAGAAACTAGCAATTCTGTATGAAATGGAGTTTAATTGTATCAATTTTGTTCTAGTTTCAAAATTCCGAGATGATAAATGTTTACCTCAGTCTTAAAAAATAACGTTCACATTAAAAAGCACCATTATATAATAAAGCACTATCTTCATATAAGAAAGCACCATCTTCATATAATAAAGCACCATCTTCATATATTAAAGCACCCTCTTCATATAATAAAGCACCATCTTCATATAATAAAGCACCATCTTCACATGAAATAGCCACATAAGGCAGCTATGGCGTTCCTTTGAACGCCATAGCTGCCTTATGTGGCTATTTCATGTGAAGATGGTGCTTTATTATATGAAGATGGTATAGAACGCCATAGCTGCCTTATGTGGCTATTTAATGTGAAGATGGTGCTTTATTATATGAAGATGGTCCTTTATTATATGTAGGTGGTACTTTATTTTATGACGATGGTGCTATATTATATGAAGGTGGTGCTTTATTATATGAAGATGGTGCTTTATTATATGAAGATGGTGCTTTTTAATGTGAAGATGGTGCTTTATATGAAGATGGTGCTTTTTAATGCGAAGATGGTGCTTTATTATATGAAGGTGGTGCTTTATTATAGGAAGGTGGTGCTTTTTCATGTGAAGGTGCTTTTTTATGTGAAGATGGTGCTTTATTATATGATAGTGTTTTTATATGATGGTGCTTTTTAATGTGAAGGTGGTCACTCAGAACTCCTCTTATTTTTCCATACTGAGTTAACAGTTTATTATCTCGAAATATTTGAAAGTAAAAAAAAAATTGATGCGATCAAAATCCATTTGATACACTATTGCTAGTTTCTCTTTTTTCTAAAACAATTATTATATAAGCTATCGAGAAGATCTAGCTGTGTACGACTTTACCCCAACCGAACTTACATCTATTAAGTGACAACTATATAATGACGGAATATTACAAGAATTAAAGCCTAATAACGTTATCATGAACTTTGAAGAGCAGAAAATTGAAATTACTAATTATTTATGTTTAAGCGAAGGTTAAATATGCCCGAGCAATCTGATTAAAATAAGATCTTTGATCCGCTCTTAATTTTGTTATTGTCACCGCCCAGCCGGTCTTTGTCATTGATGACCGTTCCTCTTTAACCTAAGTGGTGAGTTGGAGGAAGAGTTCACATTCTGAGTGGTTTCAAAACAAAACATTATTTAAAAACATAAATAAAGGAACGGATTGAGGATCTGATTTTAAATATATTGATGCCCTAGGTTTGACTTGAGGAGAAAGTAATGGAAAGACACAGGGGAAGGTATACTATACTATAATATAGCTCAAAGAAGGCCCTTTTATAAGTAGTAAATGCAAAAGTAAACTGTCAAGAAATACTGACAAAATATTGTATTATTCTATTTATCATATTTGTCAGTTCAGTTGAGATTAAGTCGTACAGTTCATCTCGTAACTACAATACTTATTATGCTAGAAAAGAGAAACTAGCAATTTTGTATTAAATGGATTTAATTGTATCAATTTTGTTGTAGTTTCAAAATTTCGAGATAATAAATGTTTAACTCGGTCTAAAAATATAAAGTTCCAAGTGACCAACTTCACATTAAAAAGCATCATCACATAAAAAAGCACCATCTTCATATAAAAAAGCACCATCTTCGTATAAAAAAGCACCATCTTCGTATAAAAAAGCACCACCTTCACATAAAAAGCACCATCTTCATATAATAAAGCACCACCTTCAAATGATAAAGCACCACGTGCACCTTCATATGATAAAGCACCATCTTCATATAATAAAGCACCACCTTCATATATAATAAAGGATCATCTTCATAAAATAATACACCATCTTCACATAAAATAACCACAGCATATTATAATAAAGCGCCATCTTCACATGAAATAGCCACATAAGGCAGTTATGGCGTTCCATAGATATGACTATTAATATCAGTATTTAGGTATATTTGATCTATTTTTATTCCTTATGTCAGCATCATGATAAACAGTTTTATTTAAAAAAAGTATAATTTTTTTTTAAATTGAGGGTGTAATTTTTTTTGTACTTGCAAGAGAATTTAATTTGATAATAAAAAAAAAATTGAATAGGGAATGCAAAACTAGTGAAAAAATTATCAGAACATTAACATGTACATGTATTATTTTTGATGTTAAGTTAAATATTTCTGTCAAAATTTTCATTTGCTTGATCGCCAAGTAAATTTGTAGTTTCACTTGCCCAAAATGAGATTTACTTTTGTTCAGCTGTTAATCTGTTAATGTCGATTCATGTCCATCTTGGCTGCATATTCCAAGCCTTCTTTGACTATGACACCCCCTCTCATCTTAAAAAAAAGTAAATACAAATGCAAAAACTCTCTTTTTAGCAATATATAGCAAGTTTATAAGTATTATAAAAAGTTAATCAGAATCTGATTTAACTCTCATCTGCGATCATCATGTTTGAGACACCAATTTTTTTTTGCACGATAAAATTATTCGTCACTTTATCATTTAATTTTGGTTTAATGTTCACACTAAATAATGTGACATTTCAAAGTTCTAACCACTCAGTTTTATGTCAACAAAAAGAATCACACGACATGATGAAAATGCCCATCACATATATGGCTATGTAATTGTTGATCGATTTCCTTCTTCGGAATTAGTAGTCCAAAGTCTCAAAGTGGGAATATTGTACTGGAGCAAATGTTAAAACGCTCTGCCAGTTCTCTGGTCCGCACTACGACTCTGGAAGTCCTTGGAATTCACACTTGTATATTTGAAAATCACGTTGTATTTTCTTTCGGTCATTAAAACGTTTGTGAAAACTTCATATTGTACAACACGCTTTAATAAATAAGTAGTATTATAACTAAGTCTTTTAAAACCTGTTGGTCAGATTAGAAAATTCCTTTATAAGATTAAACCTTTGGTACTGTAACACATTATTTTCTCTCGTAAATATGGGAAATAGGGTCGGCGGAAAAAGAAAAAAATCTTCGGTTTTTAATCGTTATAATAATTTATATTTCAATTTTCGAGAATTCAGTGAGATATGGGTTAGTAGGAAACACCTTACCTGAGAATGCTGAGGTGGCATAATACTTTCTCATTCAGTTCCCAATATGGTAACTTTGTGTTTGACTGGTTTCATGACAACATCTAAAATTTTAGCTAAGAAGTAAATTTCAAAATTTTATTTTGGAATATGTTTTGTTTAAAAAAAACAAACAAAGTTATTTACCTGATAATGATTGTCAAAAATCCACAGCCAGTTCTGCACACGCTAACCGATCATGAGCCATGCGGCAATTTAAACTTTATCTTTGTTTAATATGATAATCCAAGCTTAAATCAGGTTCTCTTCTACACACTTATGAGTAGAAAAACGAATATGTTTAGCATGTCAAAGCACTATTTTAATGTTTTTCGTTCTTCTCATAGACTGAAGCTTGAACAGTATTCATATTCTATCAAATGACGAAATGTCATATGTCTTCACCAGGAAAAAATTTACTCCTTACCAAAATTAGTAAATAGCTTGGTGATTATTAAATTAATAGCAGCCAATTCTGTTGAATAACGCCGACATGAAAACTTGTAAATGCAAATATGAAGTTATGTTGGTTTGTGAGTAAATTGTGAGTTATTTGGACAGTGTAAAATGTACGCTGGCAAATATACTTAAGAGTTGACCCCACAGTTCTTCAATCTAATTTGTCCTATTGCACATTTTGTAGCATAAATTGGAAACAATAAATATTTCATTTTTTGAATAAAAAAACACTTTTTGGCAACCTTAAAAATATTACGGGCTATAATAATGGGTTCCTAGTGTGTGTCAGTGGACCCAATTTCCAGTTAAGACCATCAAACTTGAACAATTGATGCATTTTGGACCAAAAGTGTATCATGACCCTTTTGTCAATGGCATATATTTTTTCAGATTTTTATGTCCATACATATTCTATTAATTGAGTTGTCTTGGGCGAGAGCAGTATTGTCATTTTGTGACATTGAAGCAAAATTCCAACAAGAAGCCAGCATATACACGAAAAAGAAAATGTGTTCACCCAGGTTAATTTATTTAATATATAAAATAAGCACAATCATTTTTCTTGTCGTTAGAGCGACTGGTTTCCACTTTACTTGTTGAGAACGATGCATTAACCTTGACTTCTGGTTGCCTCCGAAGACCTTGACCTTTGGTTAATATCCTGTACACTTCCGGTTTGGTTAAATTTCGCTCTGATATTTTGGAATGTGTTAAACAAAGTTATGTTACCGATGGAAATGACTTTACACTTATGAAAGAGAAAGATTTTAACAGAACAATGTTCCCTACGGATTGCTTAATATTCACAACAACGTCGAGGATATAATAAACAGCAAATAAAAAGTGAATACATTGTGTTGTAGAAACAATGCTGACATCAATAATCAAACAGAAAAATACCAATTTATTGTTTTGACGTTTCGTCAAGGATAACTTATTTCAATCGTTGTTGTCTTATTTTATTTGTGTTATTGATGAAAAAACATATTAGTTACCAAATTTTGAAAAAAAAAATCATTTTTTTTTCGTAGGTTTCAAATTATTCAATTTGTCATGGGAACACTTAGAAGTTTTGTTATGTGTATATTTTAATTTTGCATAAATATATTTTCTGGTTTTGTGTATACAGACAAAATATGCTTTGTGCCTTAGAATGGGGGTAAATACAATGTAGATACGTTTGTGCATATGTTAGCAGGATAACCTTGCGTTTTTCAATGGATTTTACAGTTTATCTTGTCGTTTAGATTCAGAAGAGAGAAGTATTAAAACAAATGATAAAAAGGATGCGAAAAAACCTCGAAGTTCTGCAAACGTGCTGGTAGCAGCTTGTATTGTTTACAAGATTTTGTATGATTGTGTATTTCGCTAAAGTTTAATTATTATCTAAAAACATTTAGAGTTATCTTCCATTGTCTTATTGATATGTATTTTCTGCAGTTATCTTTCTTTTTTGAACCTAGAGTTATCCTTTCATTATATGATTTAGAGTTACTTTTCCTAATTGTTGACTTCCTGTTTGTTGTTTGTGTGACCCACACAAGGACACTTAGTTCACCCAACATGTTTTTCGTATTCCTATGCTGCCACACCCTGTAAGTAGTTTTCTGTTGATTTATATTACATACGCGGCTATTCATTTATATGTTTACTGTTTCGTATTTTTATATAAATGCAGTTTATAAGTAAATTTCTCATTATCTCTAAAAAGTATGGAACGCCATAATTGTCATTGTCAATCTAAGTAAATAACGTACGTTTGTTACAATTTTCTATGGAAACCCATTTGTGTCAAAATTCATTGTTTTGGACCTTATCTTCAATACTGTTATTTTTTCATTTCTATTCTTTCATTACAATTATATTATATGCATTTTGTCTTTACATGTACATTGTTTTTGAGAACGTATGAGTAATTCATACTTTGTTTTTGTTTCAGTTTTTTACCGCATACACAATAAATACGAAGCACTGGATTGTTGTGTTGGTTAACTATCTGTAGGCAAAGGCAGAATAGTAAAAAAAGTGTTCAGCTATGGATTACATGGACAGAAGGATGCGTACATTGACTTCTGGAGGCCAAGCCATGTACCAATCGAATCTGGACTACTACCTACGGAACCTCAAGAAGGATTGGAGAGAATTCGAAACTATTTTGACCGACTTTGATGATTCTTGCACCGACATCAAATATCTACGGAACGTGGAGAGCAGAGTAGAAATGACCAAATATGGATATATGGATAGCTATCAGTCACTCATTTCCTTTCTTAATCGAACACGCACCGATGAAAGTGAACTTGAGCTAGATAATCAGATGATACGTCACCAGAAATGTTTAGGCATTATCAACAACTTTGAGAGGCAACTTGTTGACCTTCTTCTAGATGCGGCTGAAATTCTAACAGAGAGTTTTGAATACCGAACAAGATCAGAAGCATCCATTTCGACTACCAGATCAATGGAATTCAGAAATAAACATATAAGTCCTACACGTAAACCTGAAAAGACGAAATATTCTTTCAAGGAAAAAGAAAATCTTAAAATACAAAAGGAATTAACCGAAGCAAAAATGGAACAATTGGAACTTGAAGATCAAAGATCACATGTGTCATTGTCAAAGCAACACCTTCTCAGTAACTATGAGTCCCCAAGAAGAGTAAGACAACAATACACTGAGAGATACGTTAGTGAACAATCAGTCCTAAGTGAACCGAAAAGCCACTACGTATCATTTGAGGAATTGGACAAGCAGAGCGACCTAGATGATCATTTCCATAGTAACACCAGAAACAGTATACCAAGGAAATCTGCAAGTGTACAAGATAACAACAGACCTTGTGCGACAGCTCCAGAAACTCTTCCAGTTTCATCTCCTGGAGTAGTTGAAAACTTGACGCAGTTTCTCCTGAAGAAAGACCTCCTGATGTCACGATTTAGTCCATTTAACGACAGACCTGACTCGTACCAGACGTGGAAAGCCAGCTTTACAAGCATAGTGAAAGAACTGAACATCTCCGCGTTTGAAGAAATGGATTTGTTGATAAAGTGGTTGGGACCAGAGTCAAAGAGATTTGCAAGCAGCATTAGAGGATCCAACATCAACGACCCAGTGAAAGGACTCTATCGTATATGGGAACGTTTAGAAGAGCGCTATGGAAGACCCGAAATGATTGAATCCGCCCTAAAGAACAAACTCAACAAATTTCCCAAGATAACTATGAAGGACCCAAAGATGCTGTATGATTTGCTTGATATATTGACCGAAATAGAATCAGCGAAGGAGAATGGTCAATATGCTACACTCCTCTCATACTATGACTCATCTTCTGGTGTCATTCCTATTATCAGCAAGCTTCCCCCAAATCTACAAGAAAAATGGGTATCTCAAGCATCAAAGTACAAGAAATATTACGAAGTTCCATTCCCCCCATTTAAATTCCTTGTGAGTTTTATCCGGGATCTCAGCATTGTAAAAAATGACCCAGCTTTTCATACCGATAGTTCATCTACACTAACTACATCGGAGAAAAGAACTTACGAACCAAAGCGATCGTTTCCTGTCAACAGTCGAAAAACTGATCTTGCAGCTGATGACGGAAACATACAAGAAACACAGGAACGAACATCAAGATGTCCAATACACAAAGCAAGTCATTCCTTAAATCAATGCAGAACCTTTCGAGCTAAACCTATACAGGAGAGAAAGGATTTATTGCGGGAATTTCAATTTTGTTATAAATGCTGTGACTCTAAACATCTGTCAAGAAACTGTACAGCTACCATAAAGTGTGACGTGTGTGGAAGTTCTCGTCATGCCACAGCGTTGCATATCGACCAAAAGAAGTTTGAACCCAAAGCATCTTGTGGATGGGAGAGGACAGAATCAGGATCTGGACGTGTTGACGGCGGGGAGAGGTCTGCAAGGAGAACTGACGTTTCAAATAAATGTACTGAACTCTGTGGCAATAACTTTAGTGGTCGATCATGTGCAAAAGTTCTACCTGTCAATGTTTATCCTTACGGCAAAAGGGAATGCGCTATCAAGGTGTACGCAATCATCGACGAACAGAGCAACTGTACCCTTGCTAGATCCGAATTATTTGACTTCTTCAACATCCAAAGTGAATCAGAAGCATACACCCTGTTTTCTTGCAGTGGTCAATCTACATGCAGTGGAAGAAAAGTCAATGGATTAGTTGTTGAATCTATAGATGGAAGTTGTCGATTCAATCTTCCTACAGTTATCGAGTGTGACGAAATTCCTGCTAATCGACAAGAGATAGCAACCCCAGAGGTAGCAGACACTTACCCTCATCTACAAGACATAGCAATTCATATGATGCCACTTGATGAAGACGTCAACATTCTTCTCTTGATCGGACGTGACCTTGGAGATGTACATCATGTTCTCGAGCAAAGAGTTGGACCTCCAAATACGCCACATGCACAGAAACTTAATCTTGGATGGGTGATTGTTGGAGAGGTTTGTCTCGGAAGAACTCACAGACCGGATGTTGTTGTTGCAAACAAAGTCTCAGTTATGTCTGATGGAAGGAATACTTTGGCTACCCCATGTCCAAACAATATCATTGTCAAGGAGACCCTACCTAAACAAATACAGTGTGATGCACTCCTTAAACATCCAAAAGGAAACGAACCAATTGGACAGAACATTTTCCAGACATCTTCTGACGATGACAAGCCAGGACTGTCTGTGGAAGATAAAGAATTCCTAGCCATCATGGACAAGGAGTTCTATCGTGATGAAAGTGGCCAGTGGGTTGCCCCATTGCCATTCCGAGAACCGAGATACAGACTTCCAGATAATAGACAGCAAGCATTGAAAAGAGCAACGATACTAGATAATAGCCTGAGGAAGAACCCAATTAAATGTGAACACGCACTCACCTTTATGCAACGTATACTTGATGCAAAACATGCAGAGCTAGCACCACCATTGACGGAAGATGAAGAGTGTTGGTTCTTACCTATTTTCAGTGTATACCACCCGAAGAAACCTGATCAAGTTAGGATGGTGTTCGACTCATCAGCCCAGTGTAATAGTGTGTCACTGAACAATGTCCTTCTGACAGGCCCGGATTTAACAAACAGTCTTCTTGGTGTTCTACTGCGGTTCAGACTTGATAACATCGGTGCCATGGCTGACATACAACAGATGTTTCACTGTTTTAAAGTCCGAGAAGACCACAGAAACTATCTACGTTTTTTCTGGTACTTAGACAACAATCCACAGAAGCAATTGGTGGAATACAGAATGTGCGTTCATGTTTTCGGCAACAGTCCATCACCCGCAGTTGCAACATATGGACTTAGAAGGACTGCACATATTGCCGAAGATAAATACGGAAGTGACGTTCGAAGTTTCGTTGAACGCAACTTCTATGTTGATGATGGTTTGATCTCGATGTCATCCCCAGAAGAAATCGTCAGTTTGATGGAAAGAACAAAGCAAGCGCTACTGGAAGAAGGAGGGCTTAGGCTTCACAAATTTGTGTCTAACAGCAGTGATGTTATGAGCCACTTTCCCACTGAAGACTTAGCCAAAGACTTGATGTCTTTAGATCTCATTAAAGAGAATCTTCCTATACAGCGAAGTTTAGGGTTAAACTGGAATCTCCGAACAGATTCATTCACCTTCAGACTTTCCTTAGATGAGAAACCATATACACGCCGCGGAGTACTTTCCTGTTTAAACAGTTTCTACGACCCTATAGGATTTGTTGCCCCAGTTCTCGTTAGAGGTAAACTGCTATTAAGAAAGTTCATTGAGGAATCTACTGACTGGGATCAACATTTACCTGAACAGTATCAAGTGGAATGGGACCAGTGGAAACAGCAGCTACCATTTCTTGAAAACCTGGAAATCCCTCGTCCTTATCTCCCGGTATCTCCTGAAAAGCTTTTCAAGAGAGAAGTCCACGTGTTTACAGATGCGTCTGAAGAGGCAGTTGCAGCAGTTGCTTTCCTCAGAGCGGAGGACCAAGATGGCAATCTACATTGCGGCTTCATTATGGGAAAAGGAAAAGTTGCACCTAAGAAAGCAGTCACCATCCCTCGGTTAGAGTTATGCGCTGCAGTGCTTGGAATTGAGATATCCAAGATCATCAAAGAACAGCTGGATATTGATCCCAAAGAAATGCATTTCCATACTGACAGCAAAGTTGTTCTTGGTTATATCTACAACAGAACCAGGAGATTCTATACCTATGTTAGCAACCGAGTTGAAAAGATACATAAAGTTTCTTCACCGGAACAATGGAGCTATGTTCCTTCAGAACACAACCCCGCAGATCAAGCGACCAGACCAGTCTCAGTTGAAAGCATGAAAAACAGTCTGTGGCTTTGTGGTCCAAAACAATGGTTCCATCAATACCAAAACACAGTGAAGACAGCTGACGAAACAGTTCCACTAGAGCACGAACTCGTAGACTCAGAGAGTGACAAAGAGATTCGACCAATACTTACAGTGAAGAAGCTACACATTGGAGAATCATCTCTAGGAACTGGGAAATTCACTAAATATTCAACGTGGAATGGTTTGGTAGCAGGAATCGCACGCCTGAAACACATAGCTAGGGCTTGGAGTGGAACATCACAGTGCAGAGGTTGGCATTTCTGCAATAAGGCAAAGGATGTCAAACTGTATCTTGAGACAGAGAAACACATAATTAGAGAGGTCCAAAATGAAGCATTCCTAGAAGAAATTAGATGCATTAGAGAAAACAAAGATCTCAACAGAGGAAGCTCGCTCTTGAAATTACACCCCTTCTTAGATAGCGATGGTATCGTACGTGTTGGAGGCCGATTGTCCAAGTCAGATTTGAGCAACCATGAAAGGAACCCCATCATTATTCCTGGGAAACATCATATTGCTACACTGTTGGTGCGCCATTACCATCAGCTCACGAAGCATCAAGGACGCCACTTCACTGAAGGCTCGATTAGATCAGCCGGTTATTGGATAACCGGAGCCAAGCGAATCGTATCTTCAGTAATATACAATTGTGTGACATGCAGAAAGATGAGAAGAAAACCTGAGCATCAAATAATGGCGGACTTACCTCAAGATCGGTTATCTCCAGGACCTCCATTCTCAAGCGTGGGAGTGGATACCTTTGGACCCTGGGAAGTTGCTGCACGTCGCACCAGAGGAGGACTGGCTCACGCAAAACGTTGGGCAGTGATGTTTTCTTGTCTTTCCTCAAGAGCTGTCCATATAGAAGTGGTCGAAGAGATGAGTTCCTCGTCTTTCATTAACGCTCTGAGAAGATTCGTCGCTATACGAGGCAGAGTACAGGAATTTAGATCGGATCGTGGCACAAACTTTGTGGGTTCAACCGAAAGTCTAGGAATTCATACCATTAATGTAGAAGATGGACCCGTTGGACAGTTTCTGTTGGATAACAGAGCTGTATGGATATTTAATCCTCCACACTCATCCCACATGGGCGGTGCATGGGAGAGGATGATAGGCCTTACAAGACGAATTCTAGACTCTTTATTGATTACTGGTACAGCAAAGAAGTTGACACACGAGACCCTCGTAACGTTCTTAGCTGAAGCTTGTGCCATTATTAACTCAAGACCATTAGTACCAGTTCCAACCGATCCAGAATACCCATTCATTCTCACTACATATACCCTTCTGACCCAGAAAACAGACAAAGGAGGAGAACCGCCTGGACCATTTGATGAGAAAGATGCCTTCAAAGCTCAGTGGAAAAGAGTTCAACTACTTGCAGACCTCTTCTGGAAACGATGGCGTAGGGAATATTTAGTCACCCTTCAAAGTCGACAAAAGTGGACACAGCACCAAAGAAACCTATCCGTCGGTGATGTCGTTTTATTGAAGGACAGTTCAGCCCATCGCTGTGACTGGAAGATGGCAGTAGTGGATCAAGTGTTTCCAATCGTATCGGACAAGAGAGTCCGTAAAGTACAACTTCGTGTGAACAAGAATGGCGTTAACACATTCTACACGCGCCCGGTTACAGAGACTGTGCTCTTGGTGGCGATTTAAATAATTGTAACAGTGCTTCATGTTAATCAGAACTATTTGGTATTTTCGTTTGTTTGGAATATTTTGGTTATTTTGTATATATGTGATAGTGATATCTAAAGATATCAGACGGGGAGTGTATTGTTTACAAGATTTTGTATGATTGTGTATTTCGCTAAAGTTTAATTATTATCTAAAAACATTTAGAGTTATCTTCCATTGTCTTATTGATATGTATTTTCTGCAGTTATCTTTCTTTTTTGAACCTAGAGTTATCCTTTCATTATATGATTTAGAGTTACTTTTCCTAATTGTTGACTTCCTGTTTGTTGTTTGTGTGACCCACACAAGGACACTTAGTTCACCCAACATGTTTTTCGTATTCCTATGCTGCCACACCCTGTAAGTAGTTTTCTGTTGATTTATATTACATACGCGGCTATTCATTTATATGTTTACTGTTTCGTATTTTTATATAAATGCAGTTTATAAGTAAATTTCTCATTATCTCTAAAAAGTATGGAACGCCATAATTGTCATTGTCAATCTAAGTAAATAACGTACGTTTGTTACAATTTTCTATGGAAACCCATTTGTGTCAAAATTCATTGTTTTGGACCTTATCTTCAATACTGTTATTTTTTCATTTCTATTCTTTCATTACAATTATATTATATGCATTTTGTCTTTACATGTACATTGTTTTTGAGAACGTATGAGTAATTCATACTTTGTTTTTGTTTCAGTTTTTTACCGCATACACAATAAATACGAAGCACTGGATTGTTGTGTTGGTTAACTATCTGTAGGCAAAGGCAGAATACAGCTATTGACTTCGGAACGGCATACTCGGGTCACGCCTTTTCACCCAAGGGTTTCACCAACGATCCTCATAGAATTACAGCACACAAATGGAGCGCAAGTTTATTATCACGCAAAACTCCAACAAATGCTTTGTTTAATAAAGATGAGGCACTGGTTGCGTTTGGATATGAAGCAGAACAGGAATTCACAAAATTATCGGAAGAGGATCAGCACAAGGAATTTTACTTTTTTCAGAAATTTAAAATGCAACTGTATGACCAAGGAGAAAGTGAGGAGAAAAAGGTATAGGTACTTATAATAAGTTGTTGACGAGAAGATATCTAAATACCTGTATGTCCCATAAAAGTTACTGATGGTACATACAAATTTTCTTTCAGAAGCTCACAGAAACATCCCTGATATATGACATTAATGGGAAGGAAATGTCTGCAATGTATGTATTTTCTGCTGCAATTAAGTACATGCATGACCACCTTTTGACTGAAGTTGAAAATCAAGACATTAAAATACACGAAGAGGAAATTCACTGGGTATTGACAGTTCCTACAATTTGGGGTGATAGTGCAAAAAAGTTCATGAGGGATGCAGCAGAAAAGGTATTTAACTACCAGAACATCTGACTTGTTGAAGTCAAGAACTAAATATAGATTTGAGTTTGTTTATTTAATTCATATTTAACAGGCAAAATTTCAATTCTTTATCTCCTGTCAATTTATTAAAGCTGTTTTAATCAGAGGGGTTCAGGGTGAGATAATTGGGTTATAAACATCAGGTTAAAGTGTCAAAGACCTCTACATTCGTAGACTTTCATATCAAACCATCGATGTGTCTTGACATGTGAAGTACCGGTTCTCTGTTTCCTACCTGCAAAATTCTCAGCAATAAGTAAAACATTTCCAAAAAATTGCAATACACTTCTTTTATTATTTTCTACAGTAATTTTTAAAAGAGAAAATATGTGTAAATAACTTAATGCTAGATGAAGTTGTTCTACTGGCGATCTAAATTTGAAAATGGCCACTTAGATTCAAAATACCGGTAGGTCACTATTTTGGAACTGTGTCCAAAAGTCTATGAGCCCTGGAATTGCGATGTGACTCTTGGGCTTTTTGTTCTATTGAAGGCAGGTATAAGAAGAGAGAGTCTGGACATAGCATTAGAACCCGAAGCAGCATCAATGTTTTGCAAGAATATGCCTGTACTACAGCTAACAAACAAAGAATTTGAAGTATTCAGTCAAGGAAATCGGTACCTCATTTTAGATGCAGGAGGTATGTTTTACATAAAATCAAGATAAATTTACTTTCTACTTTTTAGCTCACCTGAGCTGAAGGTTCAAGTGAGCTTTTCTGATCACCTGTTGTTCATCCATCCGTCTGTCTTTCCGTCTTTGTCTGAAAACTTTTAACACTTTTGACTTCTTCCTAAGAACCACTAGGCCAAATTTAACCAAACTTAGTACAAAACATCCTTACGGGAAGGGGATTTTAAATTGTTAAAATAAAGGTCAGAACCATTCTTAAAAGGGAGATAATAACAAAACAGTGAAAATAGTGAAAACAAAATCCTCTTCTCAGGAACCGCTGCACCAGAAATGTCAATATTTACATTTATTTAAAGTTTGTATACATTGTGAAAAAACAGTGAAAATTGTGAAAACAAACATTTTTTAATCCTCTTCTCAGGAACCGCTGCACCTGAAATGTCAATATTCACATTTATGTAAAGTTTTTATATATTGTGAAGATACTAAATTGTTAAAACCGAGACCCTGGGTCAATACTGGGGCAAAAAGAGGGGTTCCATAGAAATGTATAGGAAAAATGTTTGGAAATCTTCATCTCAAGAACTACAATGCTACAATTGCCGATTAGTTAGATTACTTTGCAAGCATCCTCAGATAGTGTAGATTTTAAATTGTTAAAACCGTGACCCCCCCCCCCGACCAATACTGGAGCCCCAAGATGGGTTATATTCAACATAGAAATATATAGGGAAACTGTTTAAAAATCTTCTTCTTAAGAACCACTACTAATATTTACACTAATACTTGTATATATAATGAAGATTCTAAATTGTGAAAACTGTGACCCTCGGACCAATACTGGGGCCCCAGGATGTGTTAAAAGTTCAATTTAGAAATATGTAAGAAAATGTTTAAGATTCTTCTTTTTAAGAACTTCCATGCTACCATTTGTAAGATTACTTTGAAAGCATCCTCATATAGTGTAGATTTCAAATAAAACTTGGGCCCAAGATGGGTTCAAAGTTCAACACAAATGGATAAAAATCTTCCTTTCCAGAAAAAAAACATGCTAAGATTACAACGCTCAACAGAAGTCGCACGTTACATTCTTTATTGTGTGGTAGTGCAAACGTTTGCTAAAAACTACAACAAATAGAACTAACAATTTGCAAAATAGGAAATGTAGAACTGTTATTTTAAACTTTGGAAAAAATGTGTACATTGCTTTTAAGACCATAATGGCGTGTCATACTTTTAAGAATGTTTTATCTGAAGAATAAAATTTTCATCTGTAATTATACTTTAAAAAAACACAAAATAAAGCAATTTTCAATATAAAAGAGTCTTACATAGTTGTTTGAGGCACTCATCAAATGTGACCGCACTAATCACTAAGGCCGACGGGAAGTGGGTGCTTGATGAGAACAATAAAGTTAACATGAACCAAAGATGTTTATATTAAACTAAAAAATAATTAGATTGTACCGAAAAAAATTCTCATGATTTTTTAAAATTGAACCAAAGACAACACAGCCAAATTTTCATAAACCTACTTCTTTACTCCAACACATGTTGGAAAAACATAAATGCAAAATTATCACGTCCATTAATCCCTCTACCAAAATTGTGAAATTCATGGCCTCTGGGTAAGGGGTTCAGGCCCTAGGGCAGGACTAATATGAATATATAGTGAAAAAGTATTAAATGGGTAGGGCCAATATGGCCATTTAGTAAAAATGTACTAAATCTTAGAATACCCACAACGGAAGGAGATAAACTGAATGAATGAATCTAATGTTTATAAAGCCCCCCACTAAATATGTGAAATACATGACTCCTGTGTCGAGGATTCGGATCCTATGACGGGTTTAGTACGACCATATCTTCTTCCCTCTATCCACAGCAGATGAAAATAAACTGAATGCATGAATCTGATGTTCATGAAGCTCTCTAACAAAATTGTAAAAGTCATGGCCGCTTTGTGAGGGGCTCATGCCCTAGGTTGGGGCTACTATGACCATATGATGAAAACATATTCAATTTTAAACAATCGTCTTATCTTCATCCACAGCAGGGGAAATAAACTGAAATAAACAGATTAATGAAGAACTATGGTGTCCATGAAACTTCTACTTAAATTATGAAATTCATAACTCGCAATGATTACCCCTGAGTCAGGGATTCAGGACCTTTTGATAGGGACAATATGGCCACATAGTAGGACAGACAGAATTTTATGATTTTTATTTTCTTCTGTACTTTCACAGTTGTGGTAAAAAAACTAAATGCATTGTTCATAGTGTACTGCTGTACTGTTCATAAATTGTGAAATTCACTGCACATGGGGCAGGGGTTGAGGTCTTTTATATGGGGCCGAGGATGTGGCCATAAAGCGAACATTTATTTGTTTTAGGTAATTTGAGTCTCTCTTGTAGCCTATTCTATGTACTTTCATAATATAGGAAAACTTTAATGTCATGTGCATTATATGTCATTATGCTTGAACAAATAAACTGTATGCATGTTGTGTGCATTATAATTGAAACTGAATATTATAAAAGAATGACAATGAAAGCCCTGCTGAACTCATTTTACCAAAAAGTTTACGTGCAATTTTTATGCACCTGGATCGATCTAGGATAAAAAAAAATCCGAGATTCTTCCTACTTTTTATTCAGTCACCCCCACCCCCCTTAATAGATTTTTTTTCAAGTTCGGATTCGATTAAGAGTCTAAAATGAAGCTTAAAATGTAAAAATAAAACCATCTGACATGTCCGTCTATGAGCTATGGGAAACAGGTCCTCGTCACTGCCTTTAGGCCTGTTGCCTTTTCTATAAAATGACATCTTTCTCTTAATATGTCTGTATAATGAAATATTTGTAACTGTATATTCTTATTTTTACTACTGGCAGTTTAGTCACAAAGAGCTATCGAAAGAATTAAATAAAATAACAGTAATATTTGAGTGCATTTTATAGGTTTTGATGATTTTTATCCTAATACGCAAAATGGTGTTCCCAATAAAATCAAAATCGGTTGAAAGGGTTATCAATTTCTTTTTTCAAGGTGGAACAGTTGATGTTGCAATTCATGAAGTATTGGATGGCGGTTGTATCAAAGAAATACACAAAGCCACTGGAGGAGCCTGGGGAGGGACGTATGTAAATGATAAATTCATTGAAATCCTAGAAGATGTTCTGGGGAAAAATGAGTTTGAAAAATTCAAGAGAGAGGATCTTGCTAGTTATATTGAGCTGTGTAAGAGTTTAGAGTTAAGTAAGCGTGGTATCAGTACAACAAGCAGCAATGTTGCCCTATCAATTCCTCCTCAGTTAGCAAATGCGTTGAAGATATCCAAATCAAAATATGCAGCAGACATGGAATGTAAAGGAGACAAATTGAAGCTTAAAGAGTCATTAATTAAGATGTGGTTTTCTGATGTATGTAATTCCATTGTAAAACACGTGAGAAATTTAGTAGATACATACAATATTGAAATAATCTTAATGGTTGGAGGTTTTTCTGAATCTCTTTTTCTCCAAGAAACTATGAAAGAAGCTTTTCCAAATAAGTGTATTGTAGTTCCAAATGAGGCATCTTTGGCTGTTTTGAAAGGCGCGGTTTTGTTTGGTCATAACCCTTCAACAATTGTTTCCCGGGTAGCCAAATATACCTACGGTGTTAACACATTAATACCAGTTGGGGATGTGCAAAGTATTTCAGATAAAACACGCATACAAACAATATGCGGAGTTAGTTATGAGACGAATGTTTTCCATAAACATGTTACAAAGGGTGATACCCTGAAAATAGGTGAAGCACAACATGAAAAAGCCTATTCTCCAGTATATAAAGAACAAGACTCGATTCGATTCTTTATTTATTCTTCACCTCGTGAAGACCCTAAGTATGTAGATGAAGCAGGCTGTAACTATTTGGGATATATTACTGTGGATATTCCAAAAATAACAGAATGCCTTGATCGTAGGGTTCTTGTTCGATTTATCTTTGGAGGAACAGAAATCAAAGTTGAAGGTGAAAATGAAAAAACCAAGAAAGTGACTACTTATACGATTACATCTTCTGGTAACCCAGAAGAAGATAAAAAAAATTTTGGTATGCCAATCCCATGCTAAATTGAAGTGCCTATTTCAGCAGTAGATAGGCAGTTCTTTAGCCATTTTCAAATTTTCAACGGTTTTAAAGGAGTTCCATAATAGCGAGCGCAGCTCGCCGGCGCGCAGCGCCGGCGCGAAGCGAGCTCTACCGGCAAGGCGTGTGTGAATAGAAAATTCGGACTATTTGCACATTCATTCAACGGATTTTTTTGGCGTCAGTAAATCGGACCAGTAATGCCTTGTTTTAATCGTCCCAGTAGTTCCCTGTAATTATGGTTTCCCATTTCACACTCTCACGAGAACAAGATAAAACACTATGTACATGCATTGTAAATAACACAACGCCAATTTCCATTACTTTTAAGACTAACGGAGTTATCGTCCTTTCGAGTGACGTCACAATGGATTTCTTGCACATTGATCCGACAGAATTTTTCGGAGTCAGTAAATTTCGACCCACGATGCAATTTCTCAATGTCGGCCGATCTCACTAGACTGGATACCATCTCGCGAGAATCAAAGTAAAACTTTTGAGAAACAGATAAATTGTGTAATTTCCAGAACATTATGCTTTTTAAGTAAACAATCAATATTTTTCGCGTAGTTTTTTCTAGTGTGTTTTCAAAGAGACAGATTGACCGACGTGAACTTTGGCGTCACAATAAGGGGAAACAACTCTAAGTAGTTATTGTAAATCTGCTGAAATATAAATACCAAAATCTTCTCAAAATCTTGCAGAGCTAACGAATCGAGACATTTCTTCAGAGATAGGAAACAGCTGTAACTTGCTCTCATTTGGATGAATGCTCACATTTATTTTATTCACTGTATTTACGGTAATTTCCAGGAACGTTTTTTTAAATGGGGCGTGGCAACATCATTCAAAAAATCTTCACAAGCAAAAAGAAAAATAAAATTCGCAAAATCAGGAAAATTCTAATCGGGGTGAGAATGAGGAGTGCGTGGTATGCCTTTAGCTCTTTAGCTGCTCAAAAGTGTCTTAATTTTCACTACTATTTACGGTATTACATGCTACCGGGGGATCCATTTTCCTTATGTGATCAACAAATTTTTTATACGTAAATTTGATTTCTTTTTAAACGGGGGAGGGGGGATTCTGTGATAAGTCAATTTTTATTTGTTTAAGAAAAATGTCTGCTGCAAGAAAAGAGGAAATATTATGTTAAAACATAATGTTAAAATCTTTATTATTCAACAACATCTTATCTGAGATAAATTCTATACTGGCGAGCGACCAGTACATAAACAATCTGATCAAAATCAGATTTTTGATCCGCTCCGACAAATTCTGATGTCGCTACACTTTGTTCAGCGACTATCAGAATTTCGGAGCGTTATTGAGATCTGATTTTAATCAGATTGGTATATAAATAAATAAAAAATCTTATGAATTATGAATAATAAAAATTTACTGGAAAATTGGTATATCTATTTTATTTTGCATTCTTCATTTACGTGTATTTTACGTCACTACTTTTATTTTTATTGATTTATCATAATTCATTTTTGATCACCTGCTGCGCTCGCCCCAACGGTCGCACTGTAAAACATATTAAAGGAATTCATAATACATGGAATTTCCGTGAATTGTTTAAAGTTGATCTGTCCTATTATATCATTGTGTCTGTTTAAATCCTCCGTAATTTTAAAATAAAAGTATTTTAGTAATATACGTGTATGTTTATGTATATGAAAATACTTGTTAAATTCAGCAATATCAAATAATGCTTTATACTTTTCACCTCAATTATTTTCTCATTAATATTTATAACTATTCTTAATTGTCATTAACTGTATGAAATATTTATAAAATTCTGCCTTATTAACTCGATCCCAACTCCCATACATTTAATACATCATATTGCACTATTCTATATAATATTATATATCATACTGAATTATTAATATCATTTTAATTTTTGCTATATTTTCTGGGTTTTTTATTTGTTCAGTTTTGAATGATGTTTTGATTTTTTTAAGGAATTGCATTGTAAAATAATATAATCAAATGTAAATGTAAATGTAAATCTTGAAAAACGTTGCTTCGTTTGCGCTAGTTCCAAACGCAACGGTTATACTATGATCAAAGTTATGTTTTGTATGTGAATTAATAAATCCTCATTTTGATATAAATAATATCAATAAAGGATATATACCATTGTCGATCGGGAACGTTTTGCATTGTGTTGTTTTTGTCAGTGACACTGACTGTGTAAGACTGTCCACCAGTCAGTAAAAATTTAATCTTAACTCAATACACCGCGCACAGCCCAATATGTAAAATTCATTGTTCATTGAATTATGTTTGTAAATATTTTCTCAACACTGGACTCGTGGCAATAAAGAAATTGTCAATGCTGTCGTCCAGTTCACACGGGTCCAGTTACGTTTATCCAATTGTGACTTAGTTTTTGTCGAATACTAATTTTGGTCATTAGACTCTGCACTGCATGTAAAAATGTGTTCATTCTGACCATCTCCTTGACTGCCTGCCAGTCTGTCTGTTGACAAAGTATTACTGTGCTTTAATTCATTCTGACTTATTTAGAATTGTAAATAATATAATCAATAATGTTTAGCCTACTTTGATATAATCGTAATGAATGTTTATTTAATTGTTGATTTGAATTAATTAACCAATAAATATAAAGATCTGTCCTTCTGTGTTTTGCTTGTACTTTACATTCTTTTAAATTCAGGAAATATTGCACTTTTTACTTAGACAATTGCACATTTTTTTTTATTTATTGAGGAAAAACAGACACGTATGACAAAATAATTATATCAACACAGATAAAAGACAAAATTTCTCATAGATTTACTCCTACAGTAGGCTTTTATCATACAGCCTCTAAGGTTTGAGTTACCAAAAGCTAGCTATTACTGAGATTGAAATGCAATTAAAAAAGCATACAGCGCCTACAATTCAATTTCTTAATTGCAAAAGACATACGTCTTATAGCACTTATAAGGTTAACATTACAAAAATATAGGCAAAAATGGACGGTCAGTTCTTATAAATCTTGCAGTTTGCGTACACTCATATGTTTACAGAATAATTTGTATTTGGAGAATGACATTAAAGATACCGTAAAATATACACACAAAAATAACACATATATTATATACATGTATATATTGATAGTATTAATAATTGAAATCAGCAAATGACACAATATAGTTCAAACCATTCTGAGTGTGAGGGCTTTGTAAATGAATTTTCCTAAATTACACAATTCTTTGATATTGTTAACACTTAGTAACTGTATTAATTTGTACATCACAAATTTAATATCACCAGACTGTAGATCAAATTCATCAACATCTCAGAGGAAGGAGTCAAATTGCTGCAAACATTCACAAAGCCACTGGTGCAGATGGCATATCTGCCAGGCTTTTGAGGTTTCCAGATGAATGTTGCATCGGTCCTCCCAGTCTTTTCAGGCAACTATCAACCAAGGAATTGTCCCAAAAGAGTGCCTTTCAAAAGACATGTCTGTCTTGTTAACATCAATTTCATGTAAAATGCTTTAATATCATCACCAGTCTTATTATAAAACGCCATGGAAATATAACTGCCGTACAACACGGGGCTTCTGGAAGCACATACCCTGATAGACACAACATTAAGTATTACCATAAACGATGTTGCCAAGTTTGTCGACGACAAAAGTCAATGAGATTTTGTACAATACGCTTGTTTAGCTTATCAGCATAAAAGTGATCATTTACTTAAGGGTCTCCGATTCTCAGCATCAAAGTATAAGTTTTTGTCATTATAAAAATGTTATATTTTTATCCTTCAAACTTTATAAATATCAAAGTACTGAGAGTACTGAAAGACGGGGTCTTGAAAGTGTCCTGGATTTCCTCGATTATGCTTCCAAAATTAATGTGTTTGAATTAGTTGTTACAATTTAAGCTAATTCGGCTTTTTTGCAATTGTCTGATACTTTGTCTAAATTTTACTCAATCCCGGCCTTCATAATTGTAGAAAATTGACACAACGGTATATTATGTAAAAAAAAAAGACCCCAAGGAAAAATGTTAAAAATTAATACTAACCGGGAAAATCAAACAACTATATCAAAGTAAGTAATTTTAATCATAATATTTATTCAATTTTGTGAACCAAGGGAAAATCCACAAAACTATTTGTTTATTTTCTAAATAGAATTTTGTTTAATAAACACGCATCAAATCTTTTTAAGTCCTCTATGTATAATATATATAATATACATAGAGGACTTTAAAAGATTGTGTTTTTATAATACATATTTACTGACCCCGTCTAAAAATGAAATGTAAAGAAATTTACTGATGGTATCCATGCATTTCACGAAGTTATTGCAATTTTGGCCACGATGGATATAATTGGATAAATGTACAAGTTGAGGTCAAATTAGAAAAAATCCGGTTATAACGGTGTAACGGAGGCTCGAACTCATTTACCTTTATGTATTTGGTCCCATGGAGCCACAGCCAAGGGAGAGTTATCGAACATTGCTGAGGATCGGAGTTCGTTAAGTATTGAATGCTTATATTTGGATGTCGTCGGTCCTATAACACACACAGGCTGTGCAGACAAATTGAAAACTGGTATGATCGGTCACTATACATCCCTTAAAAGGATGTACAGTGACAGTAACACTGACAAGCATTTTTATGTTATTTAATGAGCCAGAGAGGTCCATAGGGAGAAAATATAATTATGGGTTGACAGGGATATTTTAAAAATAGGTCTGATTTATCCCTGACCTTTGATCTAGACACTTAATTCAAGGTCATTGTACACACAAGTTGATAAAGCAGGACAATCAACAGTCTCGTTTGAAATAATCTTTTCTTAAGTTTTATGGTCAATACAACGACGTTCATATTTGTTCTTTATATTAATTGGTTAAATGGGTTATAATAACATAGGAATCTTCGATTTTAAATCAGCAGACATATTTAAACGCAACTACCCAGTAACCTATACAATTTTCCAATAGGCTAACACTAATAAATTCTCTTAAGCCGCTGTCAAGAAGAAAGTTTTACAGCAAATATTTTTCAAAGTTCCTTCCTATAATTCGTAACTGTACATAGTATATATGTATATTTTGGAACCGTTAGTGGTTTGAGGCTGTATCTACATTTCCATGCATACTCATTCCCGTACAATGCTATTATTACAGTACATTTCACTATTTACATCCACCTTGAAAACCGGTATTTCCCCGTAGTTTATTTTGTTGTAACAATGTGCTATAGTGATAATTATTGTACATGTAACAACTAACATGCAAATATAAATATTGAAGACGAACGGGATTGAAAATTCATTTATTTTCTAGGAATAAAAATTAATGCATAATCGAATATATAGCAACCTAAAACTGCATGCACATATTTTTTTTTTGTTCCTGAAGTGGTAAATTACAATTTAACAGAAAAATCCATGTAAAAATCTAAGTTCTTGTTGCGGCATTAAGTAGATGATCATGTGCATAGGGGTAGGTGTTATAGGTGCAGTCCCTCACTGTAAATTTTTTAGTGTTAAAAATTCCTGTAATAAAATTTTTATATTTAGTGCTTTAGTTTTGTCGAATACCCCCTTAACATACCTAGGGAAACGGGTCTGATTTTCAAGTTAGATTTGTATATATAAATCGCGTTTTCAACAATTATGCTAAAGGTAATTTTTCAATGGGAGAAAAATGACCCCAGGTATAAATTCAACGACTTTTGATCTCAATTGTCAACGTTGAGGAAGCATCCCGGATCAACATATTATTCAACGTTGAAATATGACCGCTGGGTCAATTTTCAACCTGGGTCAATATCCTTCGATCGTTATAACGGCACGCTGTTTAGCACGGGCATCATCATTTCTTTTTAATTTCAATACTCAACATATTTTAAATATGCACTCATCTGTTTAATTAAAAGACTGTACTGTATAATCGAACAATAGAAATAACGCCTTGATTATTTCATCATGTGCACTTTCTCACACAACCACAAATATATTTGATGCCGAATAACATTGGAATGAATTGTCTAACATTTTCAATTTGTCACGTGATATTCAAAATGTCTGCGCCCCTTGTAAACAAAATGGAACGTAAACAACTACAGTTTGTGGCATTCAATAGTTTTTTAGACTCGGGATTTTGGCATAAGCTCTCCGAAAATAAACTTGATGTTTATGGTTTAGATGAAAGCCAAAAGGAGATCAAAGGATTTTACTTCAATGGTAACACATTGATTATAGTCTACTGTACAAGTACAAACGCCCTCTTATTCGGGACTGCCTAATATTCTCCAGAAGTTTAATTGCGTATCGTCAGAGATTTAAACACATGTGAGAGGAATGGGATACCTCAATTTTATGAGACATTTTCCTTTAAGATATGTAATACGATCAACCCATATTTATTTTGTTATGTCCCAGCTGACCCACAACCTGTTTAACAACCGCAGCTACAGTGGTTAAAATCTACATATATCTACATGTACATACACCTATCGACTGGTTAAGACTTTCTGTCTCAATAGAGCACTATTAAATAATCAACTTGTAAAAATACATTTGTGCTTTAGAGGATTCTAATTATTGTTACCTACTAGTAGTATAGAGTCTTCTCTTTTTATATACATGCATTTAAGAAATGCATAATAATTATAATTAAATCACTATTATACCATTAAGTTTGCACTGATTGTGTAATAATATTAATACTTCACATCTGGTATAAAATATTGTTTGAGTAAGGCATTCTCATTTATAAACATTTTATGATGTACATACATATTATTCTCAAGCATTGTGAAAATGTAAGGGATGAGGAAAAATGAGGCTGCACTTTAGAAAGAATTAATTCAGGTTGCTTAGGGCTCCTGTGGCTGGCCTTTTGCAGTTCTGTGGTTCTTTGTAGATAAGAATCATTGACTTCTCTTGGGTGTGATACCATACAGTACATTGCAGATTAACTCGAAGCATACATTGGTACCCATTGTCAGCTGGGTTAAATGAAACAAAGCAATAGGTCGCTTAGTCCAAATTCAACAAGTTAGATTTAAACTAATTGCATGCATCTTTCAGTATTGGCAAATACTTTTAACCAGTGAGCCATGTGTTCCACTAAGAGTCTATGTGCCTGCTTTATCAGGACTTAAAATTGTATCCATTGCTTTCCTAATCATAAAGTATAGCTAGATTGCTCTCCATCTTCACTATGTTTGCTTTAAAATTGGTATTAAATAGAAAGTTGGAACCTGACAGTTTGTTCAAACTTCTGTGGCATTAAAATATTGCAATAAGGGGTTTTGAACATGACTACATTTTTAACTTTGTTTTGACTTCTTTCAGGTGACCCTGTTGGAATGCCTTGCAGAATTAATGTTGAGTTTTCTGCATTTGACCAGTAAGTATGTGACTTTGAATTGAACATTTTTGTGGAATTTTCAGCCTAATTTATCAATTGTGATGTAACTAAAATTGATGGAATTTTTACTATTCACTGTAATATCAATATTTTACTTTTTTAAAGAGATGCCAAAACACCACAGCGATACTTGCCCATGCTGGGAGAGTTACATAACACCAATACAGTGGACAAATTCAAGGAGTGTGATAAGAAAGAGATGATCAGTGAAGCCGGGAAAAAGGTAAACAGTATAGCCTGCCACTTCACAAAGTCTAACAGCGAAACAAAACACACAGTTACTGTAAATGTACCGATAAATACAATTTAAATGCAGTTTACAGGAATCTAATGTAGTTTGGTATTCTACGCCTAATGGTAGGTGATTTATCTTCATTCATTCCTTACAGATATGGGACTCCATTGTCACTGGTAAAGCACTGGATACCCCTGAACTTCTGGCTACTTTCCTTCTTTTGACCTTTGCAGTAAGCTCAATAGTTGTCATTATTCATACGTTTACAGAAATATATCCCCCTACCATAGTTTTGATCTTTTTTAAAAAATGTGTATTACATTACTTTTAAAGAAGTACCATTATACAGTCAAACTTCGTTATCTCGAACTGTATGGGACTATTTTAAAACTTCGAGATATCCAAGTATTCGAAATATTGAGGGTAAAATACGTTAAAAAATAAGTGGTTGGGACTTACAAATCACTTCAACATATACAATGTATTCGAGATATCAGTGTTCGAAATATCGAAGTTCAACTGTAATTATTACCAGTTGTATTCTGCCTGTCTCTATTTCAGGACTTAAAGAAATACCATTACTATTACTGGTTCTGTTTTCCCTGTCTCTGTCCATCAACTGACATCACCTTTGACCAAGAACCAAAGAAACTCAAGGACAAGTTAACTCCAGAGGAGGTGATTCAACTTCAATACTTGTTATATGAAGAAATCAAATTCTACACATGTTTAATATGTCAATGTGAATATTATCTTTATATTGAATTCACTTAATATGATGTAATTCTATCTGTAAAATTTAGTACCAAAGAAAAAATAAAGAAGCAAGAAACTGAGATAGAGAGAAATAAAACTCAAACTCATATGATAAAATTGTTTAGAAGTAGCAATCAATTAGAAACAACATGCATTCTGATTTTTTTTACCATCATCACATCCCCCCCCCCCTCCAAAAAAAAATCTGAGAACATAGATTGTCAAGGTTAGGGTAATGAGGGTAATAAAACAAGTTGTGTAGATTCAAAATGATTCTAAGTTGTTTGACCAGACTATTGCTTACAAAGTTCATTTGACAATTTATAAACAATATATTACATATCTCTGGTTTTCTTTCCCTCTAGATGGAACAGTTTCTACAAGCTTATGACACATTCCAAGATGCTTATCCAACATATCAGGGTTTCTTTGTTGCTGTCCTTTCTAAAGGGAACATTGTAATCGAGGATGTAAAACATATGAACAAGTTTGAAAATACTCAGGAGGTACATGCATGTATATTACACAATACAGGGGATGTGATTTATGTTATTGTAGTATTATTTGTCACGAAACTAATTATCACATTATTGCCCTGTGGAAAAAATATTTCCATAATTATTATTCATGATTTGGAGAAGTCTTTACTCATAGGGTGTAATATTTTAAGGTTTTTTTTTTTAAAAAAAACCTTCATATTAACTGTATGTAGGAGTTATAAAATTTGCTTGAAATGTTCTAAAATCTTTCTTGTGATACAGTTTTGTTCAACTGTATTACAAATCATATATAATTACTTGTAGTAGAATTTGAGTCAAGATTTCAATCAGCAAAAGTTTAAGATCAATCAGTTATACCTATCATATATTATGGTTTGTTTTTTCATTTATGTCTTTCAACAGGTGTACTTTGGATTTTGTGATCCCAGTAATATTGAGGACTATCCAGGCTGGCCTCTTAGGAATTTCCTGATGTTGATATCCTATCATTGGTGGGTGAAAGTTATATCTAGGAAATAAGTGTTTAATCGAATGACACAAGGACAACTGGGCCTTACAAAGTAATAATTGAAAGCTGTTTTATACAAGACTTTACATTTTGTTTAATTTATTCTGTAGGAAGGGAGACCTGCGAGGTGTAAATGTACTGTGTTTGCGAGATAGGAGTCGAGACGGGACACGAGATATATCACACAGTCTTCTGCTGTCCCTTAATGTCCCGGATATTAAGAATGTGCCAGGTAAGATATCATTGGCTACTTTCACCTGCTGTACAAATGACAAAGTGGTAAAAATATTGCTTTGAATACTGATTGAAAACTATCAGCATCAACTTTACACAAAATATTTCCAATGATTTTTGTATACAGAGCTTTTTTTGGAGACTTTTTGTTTATATTTTATTTGTAGAATGTCCAAAGTGTGTAGGTTGGGAGAAAAATGAAAAACATAAGCTGGCTCCAAGATTTGTTAATCTCAGTGCTAGCATGGACCCCACAAGGTATTCCAGTTAAAATCAGCCATAACATACCAGGAAAAATATAAACCTTTAATAGAAGTGTTTAATTCTAGATCATATTGTAGGCATGGTTTTGATAACAGAGTTTGGTGAATGCTTAGAATGTTAAGTATACATGTAAGATGAATGCACAAGTTGCTAATAAATGCAATATTTTTTTTATAAACATGTGACACTTACAAAGCCTTATTTTCTTGGTATAATTGAATTTTAGTAAATACAAGTTTTGTGGAAGGATATATAAGTTATTTAGAGATATAAATTGAATATTATGTTACTGTAGATTCCTAATTGAACACGAGGAATTAATATCCACGTATAATCGCCAGAAGAACATCTTGCATTTTTGAAAATCTCACAGATTTGAAAATCTCTCTTTTATTTTTCGGACAGATGTAAACTAAATGCTACTATGATAGTAATTTGGCATTTGTGATTTTATGTTCTTGCCATTAAATTGCAGAATTAATTACTCACGTAAAAAAGGAATATACAGTATTCATTGAGCAGCACTAGCAGGCTAAGCCCCACAACTTAAGTATGTGGCAAAAACTTTTTAATGGTATAGTGTAATAAGTATCTTATCTACTGGGATTTACTCACCAGACTGGCAGCCTCAGCTGTTGACCTCAATCTAAAGCTGATGAGATGGAGGCTGCTCCCAGAGCTTGACCTTGACCTTATATCAAGGACAAAATGTCTGCTGCTAGGAGCCGGGACTCTTGGATGTAATGTGGCAAGGTGCCTGATGGTGTGTAGCTATCACAATCTCAGATTAAACCTTAGTCATAAATTATTTCCAGATTTTAAAATTTCTATCTAAATATCTTTTTTTTTTTTGGTCAACATATAAATCTTAGTATGAAAGATGAAGTTCAAATACCAGTGCTCTGTGTGTATTACTGTATACTGAGTTATATTGGTATTAACTCTTTCATTTTATCATTGCTCCTTTTCACCATCATTTTCAGGAGGTAAAACATACATATGTAAAATAATAGTTTGTATAGTAAAATCCTGTTGACATATGTAAAATAGGGTTTAAAAAAAGCATAGTTGGTATAGTAAAATCCTGTTGACTTTTTTTAGGGCTGGGGAGTAAGAACCATAACTCTGGTGGACAATGGTCGCGTGTCTTACTCTAACCCGGTACGCCAGTCCTTGTTTCAGTTTGAAGACTGTGTAAAGGGAGGTAAGCCAAAAGCGGAGGCTGCTGCAGAGGCCATGAAGAAGATATTCCCTGGAGTGGTGAGAACAATTATGATCAATGGATTCTTTATGGTAAAAGGAAAATACAGTGTACAGTCATATAAAACACTGTGATGGTCTGACAAGTCTACCCGACAGTGTTAGGTGGTCATAAGGCTATCAAAGCACATGACCAGAGACTTGGGGGGGGGGGGGGGGGGGGTTCAAACCAGTTCTTATCTCATTATTTTTCACATCCTATTACAACACACATTAATATGTGAATACACAAAAAGTATATAAATAAATGTAATTGAAGATATAACCTTAGGCTTATCAAAAGGGAATTGGGAATTTATGTGACTAATGTTTGTAGAGTTTGACAGATGTGTCAGTTATTTTCTTTCAGAATGCAAAAGGTTTGAGTTTATCCATTCCTATGCCTGGCCATGCAGTACCTGGTAAATTACTGAATACTTAGATTGGTCATTGTTATCAATTAAGTTATTAATATTTTTTGTTTTATCTTCATTCTCACAATCTGTTTTATTGAGAAAAAAAGAGTTTTGAGTATAATCATCTGTTATAAATGAAGTTCAACAATTAAGGTTTGATTTTAAAGAGATTTTAATTCTAGATCGTTTGCTTGAGTACTCTTGATTTTTGTTTTTGATCTTGCTGTTATAAAGCATCAATTTTTTCCAGAGAGTGCAATAGATGGTGTGAAGAAAGACGTTGAAACCCTCCAGGATCTGGTGAATTCTCATGATGCAGTGTTTTTATTGTTGGATACACGGGAGAGCCGTTGGCTTCCTACATTGATGGCAGCAGAAAAACAAAAGGTAGGAACAGAAAGAAAATGATAACAGATACCTGTGCATCTTTTTTCCATTATAATCAAATCTTGGTTATACAAAACAATGTGTTCAGTAAAACCTGTAAAATTATTATTGTTTTCATTGATATCTGATGTTGATGAATTTAAAGTAAAATCTGGAGTATTCTGATTTTACAACAAGAAAGGAAGGTCAATTTTGCACTTATAATACTAGTTACACAGAATAATCTATAATTCATCATAAAGTTTCTGTCCAAACAGACCATTAGTTGTCTTTTTCTGCCTAGTTTGATCATTCTTGCTGTATTACAGATAGTGATATGCTCTGCCCTGGGCTTTGACACATATCTAGTGATGCGCCACGGCGTGAGGTCAGACACAGAGGGAGCCGACCCCGCCCCCCTGTCCTCTTACAGCTCAATCCCCGGGGATCAGCTAGGCTGCTACTTCTGCAATGATGTAGTGGCACCAGGGAATGTGAGTTTGTTTTTTTTTTATATTTTTCCTTAGCTGGTTTTCATTTGGTTTTAATGGAACTGTTCTGTTTAACATGATTTCAGCAATTTCAGCATACGCTGAGGTGCAAATTAACCTGCAACTTGATATATATAAAAAATTGAAGAATGATATATTAAAATCAATAATTTAGATTTATTCAGGAAGAGTTGTCTTTCTCATCAAAGTGTCACCAACAATTTATAGTCAATGTATTCATAATTTTTTATGTTGAATAAAATAGCTAAAAGTACAAAAATTATGAAAATTTCCTAAATATTTGCACGAGAATATTGCTGTTGACAGCTTTTGTATTTTCTACCAGTCTTTGAAGGACCGTACTCTGGACCAGCAGTGTACAGTATCAAGGCCCGGCATCTCCTACATGGCGTCCGCGCTCGCCGTAGAACTCCTTGTGTCCGTGCTCCAGCATCCAGAACTGTATGTATACTCAAATCCTCTCCTAGTGTTAACAATTCAGGAAACTACATTTGTTAGTGTATAATCAAATTTACACAAAGATTTAGGAAGATAAGACAGTTAAAACTGCATGTTAATCTAAATTTATTTTACAAGCTCAGCAGCAGTTTCCAGATATGACACCAAAAAAATGATAACTATACGTTTGTATTTTTAAGATAAATCATTTTCCAAATTTTTGGGAATACTTTTCTTTTTAGTACTTATTATGCCCCCCATTTGAAGAAGGGAGGGCATATTGCTTTGCTGCTGTCTGTCGGTCGGTCGGTTCACCAACAGTTTCCATTCATTTTCTTCACAGAGGATACACTTATTGAAATGAAATTTGGTATACAGGTTTATCATAATAGTATGTAGGTCAAGTTTAATTTTTGGTACGATCGAGTAATTTTCGACAGAGTTATGCCCCTTGGACGTAGAAAAATTCCAATTATTAGCAGTTTCTGTTTATTTTCTTCGCAGAGGATACACATATACTTAAATGAAATTTGGTATACAGGTTTATCATAATAGAATCTAGGTCAAGTTTGATTTTGGGTACAACGAGCAATTTTTGACAGAGTTATGCCCCTTGGACGAAGAAAAATTCCAATTATTTGCAGTTTCCGTTTATTTATTTTGCAGAGGATGCACATACTGAAATTGGAATTTGGTATACAGGTTTATCATAATAATATCTAGGTCAAGTTTGATTTTGGGTACGATCGAGCAATTTTTGACAGAGTTATGCCTCTTGGACGTAGAAAAATTCCAATTATTTGCAGTTTCAGTTCATTTTCTTTACAGATGTTTCCAAGGGAGGGGGCATAAGTGTTTTAGAAACATTTTTTTTTTTTTTTTTAATTTGTGAAATAATGTTATCTTCTATGTATATACTCAGTAAAGTTGTTCTTGTATTACGACAGAGGGAAAGCCCCGGCGGATACAAGCGCTAGTGATGAGCACTTGAGTAAAGACTTTGTCTGCCCCCTAAGGCTGGTCCCTCACCAGGTGAGGCCATTGTACTGCTGTCTCTAATAGATTCATACTGATTCCTCTGTTTAACTTACTGATTAAAGTAACGGAAGTTCTATGAAGCATGTGATTTTTGTTTTATGGATTGATTTTAAATTAGTATTTGAAATCGTATATTTTACCATTCCTTTTTACATGGAATATTAACAGTATCAATTAATGACAAATAAGCATTTTCATTCCTTAAAAATTCAAAAAATATATATATATATATTTTACATGTACATGACTGTGTATTTGCTGGGTTTTAGACCAATTTATAAAAAAAAGAAAACTGATAAAAGATCTTTCTTTTTAACTCTTACAAAATATTAATCCAACTTATGTTATATGTATGAAAAAAAAACAATCGAGTCAAATTTTGTTTCCTCAGATCCAATCATCCTAGTTTATATATTACAGATTCGATGCTTTGTGTCCCGTTTCCAGCAAGTGTTACCGGCCTGTAAGGCATTTGATAAATGTACAGCTTGTTCAAAGACTGTAAGTATTACAACAATGTAATATATTTACATTTGCAAATATGCTTCCTTATATGAACCTATAGGATAGCAAAAATGTTCAATTTTTTGTGAACTATTTCATGACGTCCCAAAGATAATCCCACACGCTTATCGTTGGATGGTTGCATTATTGTAAACATAAAACATTGTTATATTGATGATTTTGAACAATTTGTTATTCTCAAATGTAAATGCAAGTTATAAACAGCAATATCAAAAAGTTCATTGGAATATGAACTTTGTTGGTAGGTGATCAAGTCTTCTGAGAAGCCCTTCGGGCTTCAGGGGATTTGATCATGTGTCCAACCAAGTTCATATCCTGGTGAACTTTTTAACATTGCCGTTTATTATGCCCCCTTCAAAGAAGGGAGGGCTTATGCTTTGCTGCTGTCTGTTGTTCTGTCGGTCGGTCCACCAACAGTTTCTGTTCATTTCCTTTCCAGAGGATGAACATATTGAAATGAAATTTGGTATACAGGTTTATCATGATTTTGGGTATGATAGAGCAATTTTCGACAGAGTTATGCCCCTTGGACTTATAAAAAAATCGAAATATTTGCAGTTTTCGTTCATTTTCTTTGTGAATGTTTCCAAGGGAGGGGGGTATAAGTGTTTAACAAACATCTCTTGTTTCTTAAGTAATCTAACATAATGATATAAATGTACACCTTGTTCAGAGACTGTAACTATTCCAACAGTGTAGAGTAATTTATGAGATAACTGTAAATCTTGTTCAAAGACTGTAAGTATTACAACATAGTAATGTAATATATGAGATAGATGTACGGCTTGTTCAAAGTGGTAAGTTTTACAGCAATTTAGTGTAATCTGAGAAATAAATGTATGGTTTGCTCAAAGACTGTAAGTATTACAACAATGTAGTTTAATCTATGTACGGCTTGTTTAAAGACTGTATTACAACAGTGTAGTGTAATATATGAGATAACTGTACGGCCTGATGTAAGATTGTAAGTATTACAATGTACGACAGCAAAATGTAATCAATGGGCTTGCTGTGTGAATGCAGCCAAATGAAAAAAAACTACTTGTTGGTTCAAACGCTGTAGATACACAGTGGGAGCGTGACAGGGACGCTAAGGCGCCACAAAGGACTCCGACAGGTCTCTGTGCAAGTGCAATCGACATTGCGATTAGCTGTGTTCTCTGAGCGCGTCAACGGAACACTCGTGGCGCTGTTGGAGACTTTACGGCGCTGTCACGGCTACCTCACTCCGTTTTTACTGCGTGTTTATCAGAACGCAGAGCCATGGTGCGTACTTTGTGCATGTTCAAAATGTGCGCCAGCGCATGGAGTTCTATAATGTTCAAAGCGATCCCACCGCGACAAATGTCGTTTCGTTGTTACGGCGCTGTAACTTGCGTGCACCTTGGCGTTCTACGTTGTTTAAGGACGCAGCGGGATCGCCCTGAGGTCGCAGCTCAACTGTGACAGGGATTTAAGTTCTGCCGCAATCTATATCTCTATTCTCTTCCTTGTTTAACTTCATTGTTCCTTTGGAGACACATCAGTCTAGACAATAAGCTGCTAATACTTGACAATGTGTACTTTCTGTAGGTGATAGAACAGTTCCGGCAGGACGGCTTTGACTTCCTGAGGCGGGCGTTCAATGACCCGTCCTACCTGGAGGATCTTACAGGGCTCACACAGATGCATCAGGAAACCCTCGACGCTGAGGTAATGCGTAAATAATGCTAGTTAGTGTTTGTCAGGGACCAAGGGGGAGGGGAATCAATTAAATTCCAGGGGGCCATTATTTGTTGAGTGTCAGTTTTTTAAATGTGTATTTGGGTGTTATTTTGTTGACTAGCTTAAGTAAACAATGACTGAAGACCGATGGGGATGTTTGTTCTGTTCATGAATGAGGGGTACCCATCAGATCCAAAAAGTTGAGCTCTAATGAATATCATTAATTCCTCGGTAGTTTCTTTTAATACTAGTAGATGTGTTTGTCTGTTCAAAGGAGTAGAATCACATTTACATTAAAAATATTGTACTGTTTTTGTATAAATTGTTTTTCTGTATTGTTTGCTATTTAACATGGTAGTAATAAGTTTGCTCTGCTTTTAAGGTGTGGGGGTTCAGTGATGACGAGGAATGTAGCAGCATGGAAGTCTCCAGCTCTTGACCCAGTTTTGAATTGTGACCCAACTGAAGGCTTTCATTTTTATTTTATTTATTTACCAATCAGACATTTATCCGTGTTATAATCATTTCATGGTATTACATGTAATAAGTACATTGTAGCGTGAATTTGTGATATTCCGATTCAGGTTATTAATCATTATATTATACATTGAGTAATATGACATTAAAAATGCTTTAACTCTGTTTTTCGAATCCTTAATATTATTCAATGACGTGGATGTTTATTAATAGAAAGCAGAACTACATGATTTGTTTTTCGATGTTTTAAATACTAGTATTTTGTTAATATTTAAAGGATGTACGTTTATATATACGTATTTACATCTACCATGTATGATTCCCTTTAATTCTCTCGGAAATTAATCGTAATTCATAGCTTAGTAGAAACTGATAGGACTGAAATCTAAACGCCCCGTTTCCCATAGAAGATGATTTGGCTGTTTCTTTTATATAATGTACTGATGCACATTAAATTACATCAATTTAGTTGATTTTTTCCTGACAAATTTATCAATCTGTTAATACATGTAGAGATTTGTAAATATAAACAATAAGATACATTCTTTGATGATTCATGGAGGTTGCGAGCACTGCAGAAAAAAGTTACAAAACCCGCTAATGCGGGTTATTTATTTATTTATTTTCTGCAATGTCGCCAGCTTCATATTCTGCACGAGTCAACAAAGAAAGCATTTTATTGTTTAAAATATACATATAAATCATTTTTTTTAAATATTTGATATACGTCATAGACTTAATTAGAATGACAATCGCTTGTCAATGCTTTTGTGTGTTTTACAAACATTTTATTGAATCATGTGAATGTCATATTTACTTGATCAGACTGGAAATTTCAAGCAAGTGAAAAAAAATATTAAGATTCAAATTCGCACTAATGCCTTTTCTGTATTTAAAGCGTATGCATTTGTTCACAACTATTAGCTGTTTACATTCAGACACTAAATCAATATACAGACACGCCCATCTTTTACACAACTGATTGATTTGTGCGGAAAGCTCTGTTTATTTACCAGTTTTAGAAATGCAATGGTTTACCAACACTCATGTGTGAAATGTAGGTGACTGCAGGCGCAAATGCACTTGACATCTTAAAAAAAAATTCTTCTAAGATCTGAATAGTATTCCGCACTGTAGTAATTTCATAGTTCAGGTAAAAAAGCTATTATAACAGGAAGGATTTAGACGGATTGGCGATCGTTAATGGGAAAATGGCGGCCCCCCTCCCTCTTTAAATTAACGATAACATCACGGAGCTTTAAATAATATATAAATTCAGAAATAAAAACTTGATAAATATCACCATCTGAATTACATTTCTATTTCTGTTTGTTTAATCAGGCTTTTTTTTCTTATCCCCATTGTAGAATTGTTATTTTAGTTATGACACATTCTTAGTTCGTTTAATGTCACAAAGAAAACCGACAAAGTACTAAGAGGAATTTAATTTAAAAGTTAAAAAAGATTATATTACTTAACTTTTTCAGGATCAATTGCAAAGTGAACATTTAACAGTATTAAGAAAGGGTTAAATCTTATCTATTTATTTCCATTAGATGTTTAGCGATGACTATGGAGTAATTTAAAAATAGATCAAAAACAATAATTTTGAATAAATCTCTTTAATTTGTAATTTTCCCCAACGAACGTCAATTTAATCTCTCAATTTATACATCACGAGAGCATTATATTTTTGTAAGTCAAAATTCTTTTTCTGTGTGTCATTTACGAAAATAAAGATTCCATTTTTGCATATCGGTACACCCGTACTTCCTACGTTTTTCTTGGCATGCATCATGCAGACTGTTGGATATGTATCAAGGGAACACCGCCTTTAGCAAGAATGAAACACGATGGATGTGTAAATTGTACGAAAGTCATGAAAAGTTTTGGACAGAGGCCTACAATGTGTTAAAGCATGTATATCCCGAGCAATATTTCGAGCAATATAAAGATTTTTTTTTCAAATGTTGCTAATTAAAACTATTTATTTTGGCATTTATACTTTGTTAAACACTATTTATTTCACGATGCATTTCAAAATCATACTATCTTTCTGTAAACAAAGGAGATATAAGTTTATAAAATAAGGCACTGACTTTTCAATCTTGACCATTTCTTGAGCTAACTTGTAATTTTTTGCATGAATGGGTCTAGCTTTAGACTCTACCCAAAAATAATTTTATTGAAAGGATAAGTTTTCAATCTTTTTAATTATCATATAATTTATTAAAGTGGAGTCTAGACACAGTTTAATTAGGTCAAAATTCGTGGTTTTCACAAAAAATCACAACTTTATATATAATTGTCGAACTATAAAAGTTTCTCACGGTAAAGTTCTTGTTTTGTTTGTCAAGATAGTCCATTGTGATAGGAGGAGGAATGTCGACATTCCCTCTCCGCTGGGAGGGTGTTCAAATCGTAGTGGGCGTTTTCTTTTTCATTTTTCGCGCTTTTACTTCCTTTTAAGTTAAACATTTGTTTTCATTTTTTTTCATGGAATTATTTTGGAAAATAATGAAAACCTTTTCGATAACGACAAAAAGTACATGATAATGTTCTTGCTCAGTACAAATAATGTCAAATAACAACAGCGCTTGTACAGTCAGAGATTGTTTGAGAACATGTTGTAATGTTAAGAAAATAAACATAAAAATAATATTAAGGAGAAAAGTTTAAAGTCTAGTAGATATATGTTTGTTAATGGCCAGATGATTTAGTTTTATATTATACATGCAGTGATGCACGCCTTGAAATGTAGGATTTCTTTATATGAGATGTGCATAAGCCGTTTAAATATCATCGGAGCGGGGGATTTGACAGGCTTTGTAAGCTCTTCTCATTGTATTTATCGTCAAACCCTTTTCTCCCACTGAATCTACCATTGAGGGATTCTTTTTAACTAAACAAATAGAAGATACAGATTTTCCCATGGACATTCTTTACAAAAATGACCTTGGTCTCTAACTGTACCGAAGGTCTCATTTCACAATTATTTAAGATTTCAATAAAATATGGAACCCTTTAGTACAATAAAGAATGACAAATTTTACGATCTTTTTTGTATACTTTTATTAAAACACCCTCGTGTTCCTTTGTAAACAATTACTACATATAGTACGATATCATATTTATTCTTTGAAATAAAAATGAAGGGGATTTCGTTTGATCTATATAAAAAATGGTTTTGATTGTCTATGCCTTATAATCGTATAAACGGCCTTTATGGTTAAGCTATGGCTTGCATGTCGTTCCTAATTAAATAGTGGATATATTTAATTATGAGCATTTTTATCAAAATGAAACTTTATATTAAAGGTTGATTTAATATTAAAGTACTATTGTTAGCGATTACTTTAAGTCCGAAACATCTGATGTTTTCCTGGGTTTTTTTAACGGTTTTGATATTTTACATGGAACAGGCGCCTTTACGAAAACTGGCATACTCGACCCGGAACCAAATCGTCAAAAAAGCCAGGGAAACGTCAGATATTTCGATATTTCACGTGTAAAACTCTCTCTCTCTCTCTCTCTCTCTCTCTCTCTCTCTCTCTCTCTCTCTCTCTCTCTGCAGCAAATTGTCCTGGTCATTGACCCACTACCACCTCTCCAATCCAATCCTCTTTTTAAAAATATAAGAGCCCAACTGTTGTTTTAAAGTAATGATGTTGAAAACGGAAAAAAAAATATGAAAAATCTCAAACCACCCATCCCTTTGTCTAAAACAAAATAAATGTACTATAGTATATTTACATGTAAATGTTCATGTACCAGTTTGCTCCCGATATCTTTTATCGGGAGCAAACTATAACACCTGTATTGCAACATGTTACCTGATAAGGTCGGTTATCTTGTTATCACTGACCGTGTACCAACACAAAGAGCTGGTGACAGCAGGCTCTGACGGGTACCCACGGGACGGGATGAGGAATGCTCAATGCTAGAATGGAAGTCTTCTTATTCTTATTGTTCTACATAGGAAGTAAGTGAACGTCGGTGTTGTGTGGTTTTTTGTATTTAACGAATAGATTATAAATGTACATGTAGTTTCATATTGTGTTTTAAAAATAACAGGAGTATAATTTCAACTTGTGTATTTGTTTATTTTGATAAGATATGGTACGTAAATTTTGTGCAGTGTACACCTTTAATGTCCCTTACGCCTCATCATATTTATGTAACTTAATTAGCTCACAGGTGTAAATGTACAATGTACTGACATTCTTTTTTTAAGTCTTCGAATTTTGTTTTTAATTCACATTTGATTTCATTGACTTATATTTAAAGTTCCGAATTTCCTTTGAAATGTGACTAGCTATTTTTCAAAATTAAGATGTTGTCGGGGATCTGTGTTTCAATGAGGCTACAGGCAACACCTTCTTCTGCCAGGCTCGGTGCTGTGATGACCACTGTTGTGTGACGTATGACGACTATACTCATTGGTGAGTTGACTCAATGTTGTATGACGTATAATTAATTAATTTATTAGTGAGTTAACTTAATGTTGTGTGACATATGATGGCTACACTCATTGGTGAGTAGACTCAATGTTGTGTGACGTGAAATTTATTAGTGAGTTCCTTTAATGTTGTGTGACTCATTGGTGAGTTAGCTCAATGTTGTGTTGGGTATTATGACTATATAAATCATGAGTTAACTCAATGCTTTGAGGCGTATGACGTCTACACTCATTGGTGAGTTGATTCGATGTTATATATCGCATATAATGATTTTTTTTTATCAGTGAGTTAACTCAATGTTGTGTGATGTATGACAACTACATTAATTGGTGAGTTGACTCAATGTTGTATCGCATGCACTGAATATATTAATAATGAGTTAACTCAATGATATTTAACATATGACGACTTTACTCATTGATGAGTTGACTTGATGCTGTGTGTTTGGGGTTTTGTAGGACTGTTTTTTTTTTTAATTTTCATTTCTGAAATTTATCAGGTTCGTTGAATTCTTTTTTGATATAATATATATTAAACTTAACAGCTGATAATATCTTCACTTAGACATTTTTTTAACAGTATATACAAATATTTGTTTTTTATTTGAATAATCTTATTCCAAATGCTTTTTAATACCAGGTATTAATTATTTGATTGTTTGACCTGTTTCAGGGACAGTGACCAGATTGCGGGGGCGGTCATTGGAACCCTTCTGGGTGGCACTATTCTAGTCTTAGTAATTATCTATGTTGTAAGGAATTATTGCCACAAATCGCGGCCAGTTTACTCATCAAGATCTGGAAGAACAATTGCTATCATCAGTGACGGTACGCTATTGTTTTGTTTATTACCTAGAACCACCCGATTCCTAGGTTTATTACAGAAATAAGTTCTACAAAAATATGTAGGCATATAATTATAACAATTTTAATTTTTAATTCAGTCTCCAGGTTAACAATGTTTTATAGGGGCAATGATAAAACGGAAATGATAACTGTAATTATAGTAAAGTGAAGGGTAATGAGAGGATATTCGAAAAAACACTTAAAGAAAAAATTTGATATTCTCTATCTTAATTTTGATTAAATTGACCATTTAAACTTAATAATGAAACGTTGTGATAAAGAACATAAGTTATAGATAAGAGAGTTTGGGACTTACATTCGTTCTTCATTTAACGCTATACTAACCGGAAAAAAATTAATGAAAGAACTACGTAATTTTTGGTCATATTTGCCCTGATTTTTAAAAATATCACAAAAATTGAAATGGAAAGGTTATTTACTCAAAAACACTCATAAATTAAGAACCAATAGATAGTTACCTGATTAGAATTTCACCTGTTTAATTGTGACGTCATAAACATTGTATTTTCCCGTAATCTTTATAAAACTAAGCAGAAGACATCAGGCTCAACCGTCACCAAAATTTCAAATCCCCCAACTCAGTCCTCAACTCAATTCCTTAAAGGAACAGTGCATGGATTTGAGATCAAAACTCAGACTTAAGACCGAGTATTGACTTGAGGAAAGATGGTTACGGTGGAGCCTGTTCCTTAGTGGTTTCTGCAGCCGTCGCTCACGATGAAACTTTTGAATTTTAGGGCAAATATTGAAAGAAACTCTACCTTCTTCTTTCTGCCAATTGAAATACTTTGAACTCAAAAACCCCCAAATATGCAGAGTTATTGTTTTGGGGCATGTGTAAGTATGCTTTTTTTCACTTTGAAGCATTTATGTCTACGTTCATTTAACAGATAGGATGACAAACATATCGGTGAGTTCGTCTGCCACAGAGATGTCAAGATATCCCCCATCTTACGAGGAATCAATGGCGTCTGCATCAGGAAAGGTCAAATACTCACAGTTCGAAAACGAGGCATAATAAAAAAAATGACAATATGATATATATTTTATGAAAATAATGAATTATAAAATTGTATACTATTCACATCTGTGTAAGTTGATTAATTATGTTTTGTTGTAAGTGATGGCATGATGAACCGTATATATGTTATGACTTGCAATTAACTGATACAAATTGTGAAATGAAAATACACAGCCTTAACCTTTAATTTTTTTTTTTAATTAAACAATGATGGTAGTATAAGCCTTTTTTGTTGTTCAATCTTGTAATTCCTACGGGAAAAAACTGTGCAAGAAAAGCAAAAGAGTTGTCATTACCTTACAGATTACACATTGAAGCCCTCGGTCCTATCACTGTGTCAACATTGCACAGAACAGAGATTGATGAGAGCTTGTAATTGTGATGTCAAATAATTGGAGTTAAAAAAAAGAAAACATTGTCATAGTTTAAGAAATGTATGCAAAGAAATTGAGATTTACTCAAAATTCTTTAATAAAATGGGTCTCTGTATTAATCTTAAATATACACTGTACTTTGACATTTATCTTAATTTGATAAGCTGTCTTATAATACTCAGCAATAAATGTGACTCTACAAGCATGGCTCCGCTTCTTTGAAATTAAATACTAGTATTCCATAAATTAGTTTTCAATGAATATATTTTATTTAACCAATATTTTTCGCTTGTCCTCTCTCCTTAATGGAAGTAGTCAACTGTTTGCCAAGAGGCTGTCAAATTTTGTTGTAATGTAAATATTGAATATGTAATTTGCAGGCAAAACACGGCAATTTTCATCTTGAAATCATTTCTATCTAGTACATGTAATACAGTTGTAATGAATTCATGTCATTGATGATTTTGAAAACCAACAAACAAGAATGTTTTTAGAAAGTACATTTTTAGTGGCTCTCCCTTTTTAAGTTTTCACGAGTGCAGACTATTTGGAATTGCTTTTGTACCTTGATGTTCTCTATTATACATGTATGGACAAAAGTGCACATTGATCGGTTTATTTGTATATGTAATATTTGTAGCTTTTTTCAAGCTAATGTACAAATATGTCTTGTGTAATCCATTATATCATTTAGATACTATCAACTGTGATTTTATTTCATATTTAGATATCATTGCAAGTAATATAATAATACAATAGCAGGTTAGATATATCATTATCATGATTATATAGCAGGTTAGATACGTGTATAGCATCAGACTGATTATATAACAAGGTCTTATTATACCTCAGTAAACGTTTTCTAGGTAAAATTACAACGAATGAACATACTATCCTATCTAACCGTGAACTATTTCCTGTGCTATCTGCCCAATGTAATTAGTCATCAAAACTGTTTACTTCCACCTTTCGATTTCTCTATTTTTTGTTGTTATTCGAGTCGCTAGGTTAAATTCAAAGTTAGAGAACTTTAATTTGCTTATCATTCGGAAAACTGCGGATCGCCGATTAGTAATTTCCTCTTGTCTAAGAAAATGTCTTTTTTAATGACTATTTGGACGGTAGTAAGTTTATAACTCCCTTCATCATCAACTTATACTCTCGGATGTGTCTTTGGGAACAATATACTTGCTATCGTCCGTATATCTACTAAATAGGTATATATGATACATGTATATAGCATTAGCTTTATATCATAGCAGGTTTAATAGGATATTAAACGTGATGTTAGAGTCTTACATAGCTTGGTATTTTAGCAATCTAAGGGTTAGTTATGTTTTAGAAAGCTTAATAAAAATACATTGGGTGATGTAGCTGTTAAAGCTATCAATTTGTAAAAGTTTCAAGAGAAATAACATAAATGCTGAACATTTTAAATAATCAGAAACAACAATCTGCTGGATAAAAATAAAAACCCAGAAAAGAAAACCCAGGTATAAACTCTGTTTATATTCATACTAATATACTTAAAAAGTTAAGTGTCTTTCTTACAGAAATAATAATAAATTGTAATGACGTATATTGAGTGATATATCCCGGGGAATTTTGCAAATCATTGTTATTAAAGGGACTTAAACACGATTTGAGATGAAAACTTAATTTTGTTATTATTATGTATATAACAGATTACCTGTGTATTCAAGGATTTACCAAAACTGGAATGTAAGAAATCAAGTTGCAAGTGAGATACAGAGGAAAGAAGTCGTTGTTATGTAAACAGAACTCGAGTCATGCTTATGTTTACAAATATTGTAAAGTAAAGAAATTAACATTTCTTTGACAAAATAACCTGTGACAAACAAGATAAACTGATTTTATATGTTTATAAATGATTTTATCATCAACAAAAAAGCAACATTTGATTGAACTTTATACCAATACAACACAAAAGTAAAGTAACAGGACGAGCATTGTTAACAAAACAAAGACTTGTAACCTCTGTAGACTGTAGCCCTATTATAACTCAATATACGACTTGCAAATTTTATTCCAAATCTCCCATATTGACCATCGTAGACATTAAAAATGAAAGAAAAAAATTGAAAAATTTGATTCAATTCATGTTCAGGTGCCTTTAAAATTTGCATACAAAATTATTATGAATTCGATTTATTTTTTACATAAAATTATAAATACCTTTCAATGTAATAAATGCCATTTTTTTCTTTTAATATCACGTGTAGTGTATTGAGATATGCACATAATTATCAATCATGATCATGGTGTGTTTTATATACATAATTATATTTGCAATTGCAATATAACGCTCATGGCATGAAGATCTTTTTAACGATTGCTACGATTTTTTCAAATAATGCTACAAAAATGACATTTTGATCAAAAAAGGATTCGTCTTACATGATTTGATCAGCAAACTTGTATGAATAGTTTACAATTTTACACTTGATTCTCTCACATGTTTTCTCACTCAAAATAAGAATTAGCAGGTGCAAGTACAAAACATCATCAAAATTTGCGTTATTCATAGTATGAAGCTTAGTTTATTATAATAAATCAAATAACCATAGGCATGGCTCATCATTGACAAACATATTTTGCAGGAGAACCCCCCCCCCCCCCCCCGATTTCATATAATTAAAAAGTAATCGATCCACTATGTTGAATCGCATTTAAACCTTTCGCAACATTATTGAGAGCTGGTTCAATTATCATAAATTGACCGAGAAGTATATGAACTCGATCAATCTTATTATTGACATGATTGATTTTTTTTAACAATACTTGTACTCAATCTTTCTTCATTTTCTTCTGTGTGGGAATGTAGGCCAATTTTATTTTTACCACAAACTCATAACTCGAATTCAAGGCCGTTTGAATCATTTTACAAATATCGAGAAATTTCTTTCTTCAACTTTTGTTTGCTCAAAAGTTTTCATCAAGAAGCGTTATCGCTGAGGTTACCACCTCTTCCTTTTATAAAGACAACTTTAGGCTCTTTAATCACGTTTTTTGAATTGTGAAATGTAATTTAAATATCGAAAACCAATGTTGCAAAGAGAAAATTTCATTTTTTTAAAAAAACTTTAGTCTATATCCAAATAAATGGATCCCAACAGAGAATCCAACTTTGTCAAAAAGAATCGTATATTTTATTATCAATGATATACAGTTGCTCAGAATAATATAGTCAAAGAAAATAAGAGCCTTTATGGATTAATATTTCCACAAGATTTTATTATTTTTCAGTTGAGATTACGTAAGGGTTTGTTAAATGCCGCCTTTTTTTCTATTTTTTCTATTCCCTTTAAGCAAACTGAGCAAACATTAGTTTTGTATAAGTATAGAATGTGTATTCTGCAATGATCAGAACTTCAATATTACCCGTCCCTTTACTCTGGAAGTGATGGATATCACAAGTAAGGAATCTTTTGTTTATTAATATTTGCTTGCTATTTAAAAAGATTTTCTATATTTATGAAATGTTGTTTTGAAATCATATATTTTACAATTTGTTGTAGATCACTCGTCTTTTAATTTCTGAAAAATGTTTGAAGTGCAAGAAACATAAAAATTAGCTAAAAGTTCTGATGCATTGGGTAACAGATAAGATGTGCATGTAAACATTTAACGTGGGAATGAAATTTAAAGCACTTAATTAAATTAATAAGGAAAGAAATTAATGATAATTTTTAGTCAAGCAACCATCGTTTTTTGAACTTTTGGGTGAATACATACCCCTTTCCTTTTTTTAAACAAATGAAAAATGAATGTTTAGTGTATCTTCCCCCTTTTCTCTCATCAAAGATAAATTGTTAGTACAGTATCATATTACGATTTCTAACTTAATATGTATTTGCATCATCACCAAATATATGGATATTTATGCAGGGGAATTGGTATTTGATAACGTATATTAAAATCCTTTATATCAGTTTATTCAGATTTGGCTCCGATTTTACAAAAAAAAAAACAAAAAACAAAAAAAACTTAAGTTAAAATTCAGACTTAAGTCTGAGTTTTTTCTCAAATATTTGATTTTTTTTTTCAAATTTGAGGAAACTCAAATCTCTGCATTTCACAAAAAAATCTCAGTCGTGTTTTTTACTTTATTTGAGCAAAAACTTCCATAGCAGACAAAAGTCAAATCTTATATATGAATATGCCATAAACATCATTAATACAGTATTATATTGTCTGTAATGTTCATTTCTTAGATCTGCCCCACTCAATAATCGACGCATATGCAATATTTCATTCAGGTTTGATAAATATTTTTTTCATTAAAAAATAATAATTTTGGCGGAGTTATCTCCCTTGACAAAAATGTTAACAATGGGAACTTTTTCACTTGTTTGTGTTAAATGGAATAACTGTGCAGTGATTCTACTTTCTAATGATTTTAAGGTAACCATAATTTATTTATTCGGTCTTTTGTTTGCTATATAATATAAAATATCATGTAGATGTGTCATCTTTACTTAGCATAACAAAGTGAACATTTCATGTCTGATTTACATTTAATGACTTTTGTTAATTTATTCCGATTTTCCTCTGTTGAAAACATAAGCAGACGATTGTTTTTATTGAGAATAAATTAAAAAAAAAAACAGGAGAAGTTATAAGGGGCCACTTGTGACAATGAAAATTCTTGACTCAGATAAGTAAAAAATTCAATTCAGCTGAGATATGACTAAGTTTGATTTGTGAAATGCAATTTGAGAAAAATCTTAGCTGAGTAAATTCTCAAGATTTGATATTAAACTTAAGTAAAAACTAAAGTTTTTTTGTGAAATCGGAGCCTGGTTTCAGAACGTTAGATTATAAATCTAAGTCTTGTTACTAAAATTAAAAAAAAAACACCAACTATTTGAATAATTAATGAGGCTTAGTAGAAAAAAAGGATAAAAAGTAAGCATTTATTATGTTGAAAAGAAAAACTTTACAACAGAAATCAAGTTTGAATAAAGCATCCATGATGTAAAGCTGGATGTTATTTCGCTTAAACTCAAAAAAATTCTCACCGCAGAACACACGAAATTTTAAGATGTTTGAAAAGACCATATGTCAGTTGTGCTACTTAAACAATGTTTGAACAATATAGAAATACACATTCTCACAACGATGGTAAACTCGTCCATTGTGTCTTTTTTAAAACTAATTTCATGCCTCGTGTTTGTTGGATTCCAATACAATAAAGTCCAACTAGTTCTCCTAATTCTGACGTACAAAGCCATTCGATAAATCAATACTTTTCTGTTAAATAATGGTTTTTAGGCATTAAACTTTTCCAATTATAACTTTAAATTATAGCTTTAATCTTTGTAGGACATCTATACACCTGTCAATTTGACCGCCCTTGACTCTTTTTATCTACCTTTTATCTACCTTTTTGAATTTCTGCTGGAACATATTTGCCTCCAGCATTCAAGATCCTGTTTTACCTATAAGCCATAATGTATAAAGAGAGATATAATACATTCAAAGGCAATATCTGCCCTGTATTTACTGTGAAAATACTTCACTTAAAACTTTTCACCTTAGTATATACAATTGAGGTATTAATTTAATTCAACGAAAGTACAGATGAACTTATCTCTGTCAGAAACATCTACTGATAATATAATTATCTGGTCTCCTTTTTAATATTTTGGGATAAAAAACATTTCTTCCACATAATTTCATTCTATGTTATTAGATAAAGTTTTTTCACGACTCTTTTGAATATTGATCAACATGGATATATTTTAAGTCATTATTTTATGTGAACGTGTAGAGTATCTACATGAAAAAGAGTACATATAAATAAACATATGCCAATAAAGTTTAACATAGAAATATCATTACAAAAAAGCTTTTATTTTTTTCATAAAAGGTAACTTCAAAAGAATGGTATGTTCGATGACAACACAAATCAACTCAATTAAAGCAGTTAAAACAATTCAATAAAACCTTATTAAATAATTGCATGAAACACAAAGATACTTTAGGGACCAAATTTATTTCAGTTGGTCGGTTTTAAACTGCTTGCCAGCATTAAAACACATTAAGACTTTTCCTTTTTGATAATTTGAAATCAAAGCTAGCTTTCCGATATCCCATATTATATATTAACAATATTTAAGCATCTAAGTTTAAAAGAAAATAGAATATTTTGCAATATTTTGTCCTTTTGTTTTTATAGATACAATCATGTATTACATTGCGCTTTCCCATTATCTCTTAGACTATATTTGATGTTTGATAATATTAAAAGGCTATACATTTGCATTAAGGAGAGAAAAGAAGAATGTGGAGGAAAAAAAGAACTAATTCAGTTTATTCTAATGTTTTTGGTTTTAAAGTGGACAGCAACGGAATGTCTCAGTCACGTATTGATTTGAATTCCCAAAAGACCACCCGGATGTCTTCAATTCATATGACTGTTGTTGATGGAGATACTGTTTCCAATAACAATTTGACTGTAGAAAAAGGTATGTGAAATAAAGCAATTCCATTGTTTAAAATGGGCAGTGTATAACACGTATAAAGATAATATGGTTTAAACCAAAAAGAGAAGAATTCTTATTATTACATTGATATCATTTCGTACTTTGATATTTCATTTGAATTTCTTTTATTTTGTTTACGTACAGACCATCAAGAAGATGAAAAAAATAGTATTGATCCTTCAACAGGTATTAAATATATTACATTTCATCTTTCATGTATGTCTTATATATCTACAATCCTTGTGTTATTAAAAATAATAATAATATTCTTATTTTCAGGAAGTGGACCTATTTTAATGTCTTTGAGCTTGTTGTTCATTGCCGTGCCTCTTGTAATATTTGGATCGGGATGGGCCAACATTGCATTTCAAGACAATGTCGAAGTGATAATAACGATGGTTGTTTATTTCTCCATTGGATCTATTGCAATCATTGCCTTCTTCGTCGACTTGATTTTAAATGCTGTAGATTTCACGATGAAGGGGGACTCTCAGATGTTGAAGTTTATAAAGGAGTTATACCAAAAGCAGATTCCAAAAACTAATGCAGGAATGATAATACGCTTTCTTCTTTTCATCCTTTTTGCCAGTGGTTACACACACAACACTTTTACGTATGCCGAACACTTACACTCTGATCGAGTTAAGTCGTCTTTTATAACGTCATATTTAGCTGTTTCCATATTTTTCATTTGGGCGCAAGTGATTGTTCTTATTTTTCTACAATATTATGACAAAAAGATCTCAAATGGAGGAAAAGTACTGCGAATGATTATCATCATAACAAACGCTTGTAGCTGGTTAAATGCTTACTTTTTTGAGTCTTCTGAAATATTTGAAAGACACGACATCAATGAAAACAAAACTGTTTCGAGCAATCTTACCGAGGACAAATGCTTTGAAAATGCAGATATCGTGGAAGTTATATTTGCACCCGTTACAATTGAATATACAATGATGGCTATCGGGTTCCTTTTCCCAGTGGCTTTGGAAGATGTCAGATACAGTCGAAGCTGGAAGATGACCGTCCTGATCAGTGCATTTCTGATCATTTATGAGGCTGGTGTGCTCGTATTTTCCTTGCAAGTGGTTTTGAAATGTACCTTTATTGATGATTCGAATGGTGTTCCTCTTGAATTTACATTTTATGTAGTCCTCGTTGCAATTCTATTTGCGGCAATGATCGGGCTTCTTATTGCTTGTATTATTTTAAAACGCATGTCCAAGTTGAAGAGATCTAACGATCATAGCATACATATTGAAAATTTTACGTTGTTGGTAACTGCTTTTGGAAACAATCTATACCATCTTCTGAACGCAATTGCAGTAGTTGAGCTTGAATCAATTTCGTTGACACATAAAACGATTACATTTGGTCAAAATATCCTTGGACTAAGTCTTGCGTTTTTGCAAACCTGGTTTCTGTTGGCAATCAACAGATACGAGGTAACAAATGAGCAGGTGCACAACATTAGTAGAGATAGTGGATGTACCTGCCACGCTAAAAACAGCCTGAAACACAGCTGTTTCGCTCTTGCTGTTATGAATTTCGGTCTATGGATGTACGGGAGCATTGCTGAGATCCGAGAACCAGTTTTCACCTATCTTCAACAGCAGTATTACACTGGTCCTTCCTGGAATGTCATTTTAAAGATAATATTTCCTCTGACCGTCTTCTATCGTTTCCATTCATCGATGGACTTTTTGAAGCTCTGGCTCCATTTCGCAAAAGATGATAAGTAACGTGCTGTTTATAAAATGTGATATAGTTTGTGATGTGATCTTTTCTGTGAAGTAAACCTTGATAATGTGACCACATAATAACAGTTTGAGCATGAACGTTTACGAAAATACACATTATGTTTTGCTCTTAGTACTGACTATTGACTGATATTTGTAGTTTTTTTGTAATTTATGTATAATTGACGTTTAGAAGAATCTCTTCAGAAGAGTAGAAAAAGACATTTTTCGTTATTTATTAATCCGTTTGTATCGAAGAAGTGTTTGAGCAACATGTTTTGTCTTCTTTTGTTTGGCCTAAAACCGGCAGAATATATTTTGTATCATTAATGAAATTATATTATGTGGGTTTTTTTTGTACTAAAATAATTTGACGGTTGAATGATGTGATGGTTCTAGCAATCGATTACACTGTTTGGAGAATTTGATATCAAATAGGAAAATGGAATAATTTTCTTTACATTTTGGTAATTCACAGTGACAATTTGTTAAGCATCATATCTGTTTGATTTTTGCAATTACTAAAATAACATATTATTATGTATAAGCAATCAATATCACCATAGAAAGAAACTAAGTGCACTTACTCTGCATTGCTAACCAGCAATATTCTTCCTCCTTCCATTATATTAATGTTTTTGATGCTTAGGTTGTAGAAACAGTTTAAAAATTGGGTAACCATAAGACTATTTTCTTTTTTTGAAATGCAAGTATTTTATGAAGATAATTATATTCAGCCTAAGTTCTAAGTGTCGAGAATTTATACTAATCACATCAACGACGATGAAAGAAGTTTTTAACTCGTTGTCAAAGTGTGATAAAAACCACCAAAGCTATACACATCTTAGCAACCATCATAAAAAATATAACATGCCTTGTATTGTAAAAAGCTATTTTAGACCCAAAAATTTATCCTTGAATAAAACAACTGATTGAATAAAGTTCAAAACAATTTATTTTGTTGTACCTGGATCAAGTTTTAAAATAAGTTACACATGTCAAATATCATGCATTTCTAAATACTAATCCCATTCATCTGCTTTTCAGCTTGGTGAATATTGCTAATTTGAAAAGATTTTCCCAACTGATGGCTTATTATACCGACTGATAAAAGACATATGAAGTAAATATTTGAACAGCAAATTTACTTTTATACCTTTTCCAAAAAATATTTATGTATTTTTACGTGAATTTTATTAAAAGATTGAAAACTGCTGTTGATAATTTTCTTTAAGGCATTTAAGTTCTTGAAAAAGAACTATTTTTCCATACTAAAGATTCGTTCCACAATGCATAAAGAAAAATTATTGTTCAAATTGTTAATATTCTTTATAATCTCCTTTTACGGCATTTAAGTAATTAATTCTATATTAGCCCCGAACGTGATTATCGATGAAAAAAATTCTGAAATGAAATGTAGTTTATCCATACTAACATGAAAAGTGTCAGCAAAACGATTGCGTAAAAAATAAAATAAAAACTATCTATCAAAAGTAGATCGATGAATTTAAAAACAAAGATATTGATATACACCTTCGGGTTTTTTAATTTAACAAAATCAATCGTTTTATATATTATCATATATTACATGTAATAAGGTAAATTCTCGCTTGTTTTTATCGTGAGCAAATTTCATTTTTACAATCCTTGTAGCTAAGCTGTTTTTTTAATTCAGTCCCTCCTGTTCATTTATCAAAAGAGTTTTATTGTCAGAGCCTTTATTATAAATGACTGAAAATTGGAAAATCATAATCTTGATTGGTTCGCCTGTTGTTTGTCAAAAATGCATGTTAATTAATGATTCCATATAACACTTCAATTGTATGTGTCTCTCATAGATAACATTGTGTAAAATTATGTTGATTTGACAATAAGTCAGCATAATAAACAGGTATACATTCGAAATCAAGTGCTATATGTGTTTTATGATTTCAAAAACATATTGATTTTATTTTCAAAAATAAATAAGTAAAGATGATTTGTATCTTTTAATATTGAATGAAAATTTTGCGAGTAATATTCTGTGTTCATTTGGTCCCAAAGCTACTTTCTATAACAGTATTGTATAAATGACCGACTTTCATTGGATTAAAGGTATCTCATTACTCAAAGTTGTTGTATCATTTTTTTAATCATTGAAATCTGTTGACACAATTTATCGAACAATACACAAAAGGGGTGTGGGTGCTCTCTCTCTCTGAGGTATAGGGCATCTAATTTGACCTGACTTGCACCTAAACTCATACTTCAACCGGCTCACATTTAAATTGAGCAAGAAATTTTATTGAATTATGCACAATGATCATATTGAATAAAGAGATGAAGAATAGTTCCTCTTTAAATATCTGCTCAAATGTTATCTGACCTTTTTTCACTTAAAATAACAATTTACCATTCAAAAATATTCACGACATCATTTGAAACGAAACCTTTTTTACTATAAAGATTTTTATGAATTTATTGTATTGTGTTTAAGTAAATGTTCAGTATATATTTCAGATACGAATGAAGGTAAAATTCAAGCTAACGTATGCGAAAAAAATGTTCTTTATATTTTTGCCAAATTAAGCATGAATTTAACCTTTGTTGCCTTCCATAATGTATTTGCCTCTATTAGAGCATATGTTCCAAATATATCACATTGTAAGTTTGCATCATAAAAAAGAAAAATCATGAAATGAAAATTATATTATACGAGAGCCCTCCGGGAATCTAAATGATTTTGCCCCTGTGTGTAGTTTTCCCTGCAGCACATGGTTTCTAAAACATTATATTAGTTGATATCTTAAATGTACTGGATTTTTTAACTTTCTTGTTTCAGGACTTTGTCATTTAAAAATAACATGATAAAAAGGTCAAATAATGACAATTGTTAAGTTTTAACATGCGTTAGAAAAAACACCTTATTTTCCCTTTTTTTTGTACATAGGTGTGCATTGTTCTTGGTTACTTCCTTAACATTGACGTGTAGAGGAAATCAATTTGTAGTTTCATTTATTTGTTTTTATGTATACAGCGTATATATTAAGTATTTTGTAGTTCATTTGTATGTCTAAAAATAAAACAGCCGTCTTTCCATGAAACCGAGTAAACTTCACTTAAAAGGTTCAAAATATGTAGCCTTAAATTTTATATTATTTGCATTATCATTAAACATCGTTTGTATTTGACTAAATGCCATATGTAAATTTACCAAATGATCAGATTGTTTGCAGGCGCAGTAGTAATAAATAGAAGTTTGCTATAGATTTCTTTACATTTCTGGTTAACCGTTTCGGTAATTCACATTGACAATTTGAGCATTATTACGGTCAACATTTCATCAGTGACGAATATTATGTTTGTATCTTTGTAAAAGCAATCAACATTTCCACAGAGAGACATTTGTTTGAGCAAACATGATTATGTTACAGATATAGAAATTAAAATACTTTGAAAGGTATCATATTTTAGAGAAGGCAAGTTATTTTCTAGAATTGAAAGAAGTCAAAAGATTTCGATTTGTTCATAGCCTTTGATGCTTTGATAATACATAATGTATATATTTTATTTGTAAAAACAGACCAGCATATTTCAATTTTATGTAATATACTTTTTTAAATGGTATACTTTTCTTCTTATCTGCATTTCCATTTCACGACTACACTGAAAAGTTATTGCTTGTTATTTTTCGATTTATTAAATGTGTTATACAGTATTTGTTTTTTTTGTTTTTTTTAATTAACGTGTATCAAACATAGATTATGATTAAAAGTTTTATTTTTTTTGTGCCTGTATAATGCAAACAAATTACGTAAAAGTCCTTATTAAACAAACTTGACACCAGGTCTTATGGTTTTAAGTATTGATTTAAGAGTCACAGAATATCACAGGGCATATTGAAAGGGATATTCAAATTCCAACCATCAAACCGTTCAAACTCAGTTGATGATACATTTCGGAGATAAAGTAGAAATATGATTAAGTATATAATTAAATGTGATACTAAAATATATTTTATAAATTTCTATACTCTTGTCAAGCTGTATGATAAGTCAAATCCGAGTTATGTTATTTGTATGTAGCTTTTATTGATTATTTTTTAAAATGAATGTTATCTACCTTTTAACATTTTTTGTGACCTAAAAACCATTAAAGTGGATTCTGATTGTACATGTAGAAACGATCGATTAATTGTTCAATATAACTAGTTAAATTTTACCTGCATTGAGTTTAATTAGTTAACACATGTTCTATCATGCACTTTTGAATAATAAAAGAAATTATTTCAGCTGTTTGTCAGCTTTGAAGCAACATTTAAATTTGTTTATCAGCAATCTGACAGGATTTCTTTTAAATTCAAAGCTAGTTTTATAAAATGACGATGGACGATCAGAGTAAACGCTCGAACACCATTTTTCCTTTCATGCTAAATGAAAAAAAATGTTGACATTCGAAACAGTAATTTATATTCAATAGGCATTTTTTAACCCTTATATAGTAGCTCTACAGTACACACAGGGACACAACAGTTCCGTATTAAAAGTGTCATTTAATCGTTGACATTGTTAATAATATTTTCATGAGCTTAAGTGTTTACACTTATAAACAAATGTTCTACGAGAGTTCAACGAAACATACATATTATAAATAGATTAAAAAAATCATAAACGTATAAATATTCATACATATGAATTGATTTTAAACCCTCGTGCTTTTAGATTGAGAAATATCTTGTGTACCTATTTTCCCAAACTTGCTATAGTTCCTAGATGAACTTTGGGTAACGACCTGCTTAAAATCAAAAGTCAAAAGAAAAATACAAAACAGGAGAAAGCAAGCAAAGAGCTTTAAAAAAAGAAGTGGGATTAGGTACCATGGAGGAGTGACCATCCTCTGCTGACCAGTCACACCCGCCAAGTGCTATTTGTCGGCAAAAACGCAAAAAGTAGACATTTGGTGATTAATTATGGTCTATTAATATGTATTAAAAACGTCAGTAAGCATGCGACCAAGTGGAAGACTGTATTTGCTGACAAGTTGGTTGTATCGACCATATAACTTACGAAAAGATTACTCCAATCGAGAATGTTGATAGTCCTTTTTTATCTACTTGTTTCAGTAGCTTGCGTCGCCTTGGAAATTGTTCATACCTAGAGCGTGCCATTGCATATCGTATTAATTGAGAGACAAAAACTCCATAATTATGCAGGTGATAAAGGTATATTGGTACATAAGTAAGGGAAGTTGACGATAAAAAAATTGAAGTCATCATGTTTATCATTAAGTTTTGTAGTTAGGTAACCACCAATGACCTTTTTCCAGTAAAATGTCTAAATATGAAACAGATGACGCAGGCTTTATGGCATCTTTTTTTCAAATTCACCAGAATATATCGAGTCAACGTAAATATGGAGGTGGCAATTGTCAATTGTTGACGATATAACTGAATGAGTTGAAGGTCAGATCGAGTGATTTACTTTTTTACCGTACACATTTTTGAATGAACTGTCCTTCATTTGAATACAAAAATAGGACTGCTAACATTTGGGTACAATTGTTACCCATGGGAATCTAAGAAATTGTGAGAAGAACTTTTTTTTTAAAAACTACATAAATGCTGTCTATCAGAAACACTGGCATCTTTTTAATATCCACTTCAGAGTACTTGTATGCACAATCTGAATATTTTTAACGAAATAGTTTTTCTAATGACCGATGACAAGGTTATTTACGCGACCCATTTGTATTGAAAAAGAAGCTATCAATGATATCAAAAAGCCTGGTCCTTAATGAATCGTGGGATATGGCTGTATTAGTGTAGAAAAGTAGTAAATTTTGATGCTATTGATTTTAGAAAAAAATTTGGATTTCAAAGCTCCTTGGAATTTTGAAGGATCCACATCTGATTTACATCGCTTCTTGAACACGCTATTGCACCGTTTTCTTGACATTTCTCCTTTACGGCTGCTAGTATGTTTATTATGTATTATATCTTGCTTTCTATTTGCAAATAACAAACTGATCTTTTAAAGAGAAAATTTAGATTTTAAAAATGTTATCTCTAACCATAAAAGCAACATTATTTGCTTTATTAGGACTCTGGGACTGCGTGTCAGTTGTGTAAACCTATTCTCATTGCGCCACAGAGACAGTCAGTTTGGCGAATTAAACATTTCCATAATGAGTTAAAACCGGCACGTTCTATTGCACTGTCATTTAAACTAAAGGTCACGGGATTTCGAGGACACTTTAGTAGGATGCTTTATGGATTTTTCAAAAGTTAGAGCATGTAGGATTAATTTTGAAAAATTCACGCAGTTGCGAGTTTATTTTTTGCAGTAAGATAATTAAAAAAGCTAAAAGCAGATGCATCTGTTGTACAATTTCACGATCTATGTTCAGATAAACAAATAAAAACGATGATGATGATAACATATAAAACATCTTATGAAAAAAAGGTTTAGGTAAAGAATGTAAAAAAGTAAAAAAAAAGAAAAAAAAAAAAAAGAAAAAAAAAGAAGAAAAAAAAAGGGGACTTTCTGTTTCCACTGTTGAAAGTGTTAAATTTTAAGAGATGATTAAGTTTCGTGTGCAATGTCGGTTTAGGAGGAAACGTTGTAAATCGAAAAATCCAAATAAGGGTTTTTCTTCAGTATGATCAGGAAATATGGTTGTTGTACTTTCAAGCTCAAATAATATTCTACAGAAAATAAAGACCGAGATCACAAAGATAACAATCTCTATTCAATATAATTTTTTTTGCAAAGGTTTTATCTATCATTGTAGGATTTGTTGGCTCTTCCCAAAATAGAAAATAGGGGTTTCCCAAAATTTCGACGACTACGAACAATAAAGCTTCAATGTTACCTGAATAGATTTAAGTGCTATTTGCATGGACAGAGCAATTATACTCGAGATTTACGATAGCAGTATAAACAAAATCAATTAAATTGTGCGTTATGTGTATAGCGTTTGTTGTCTGTTTTACAATATCTAATTGGTTCCATTGAGGTATGAACCGATTTAAATTGAATAAATGGGCCTTGAACTTTTTTTATTTTTAATATGCTAACTATTTACAGATAAGATGTACCATATGAGCCGGTGCATAACATATGTAGAAAAAGTGGATATTCACGTACCTGTCACGTTAAAGCAGCTTGAAATACAGCTGTGTCTGTTATGAATGTCAGTCTATGGATGTACCGGAACATGTCGGAGATCTGCAAACCTGTCTTCACTTATCTTCAACAACAGTATTACTCTGGTCGTTCCTGGAATGTCATTTTAAAGATAACATTCCTTCTTATTGTACCGTTTATCCGGTAATTTTCGCGATGATCTTATTTTCATATGTATAATTGGATACGCAAAAATTATATCCTGTAACATTTTCTATAAGAAACTTTTTAAATCGAAAAAAATGAATGAAGCAAATTAAAAATGTAAAAGATTTACCCCGATTTTCGCAAACTTTGTGACACGCGAAAAAACCGTATAAGGTGTATTTTATCATTTCCATTTTTTGATTGACTTTTTGAGACTCTGGATTCATTTTGCAAACGACAATAATTAATGATGTAAATTACTGAAAATATTTGAGTTATATGTATGGATAAACCAAGTCACTACAAATGAGATAATACATGATTTTTTAGATGTGATAAAGTATGTAATGTGAAAGAAATTGAGTTTTTAATGCCTTTTAAACATCTTGTAATTTGAAATCAACCTTGACATTGTGACCAAATAACAAAAATGACCTAGTACTATCTATCATGAGAATACACCTTAATGATTAGTTTTATGTACCTTGTCTGATATTTATAGTAATTAGTGATTTTTTTTATCATTGACCTTCATAATAAATCAATTTAGAAGAGTAGGGGAAAGAGCTTGTAGTTTTCTTATTCTGTTTCCACATATAAAGTGGATGTTAATTTTGTCGTTTATTAACGTGCCTTTAAATAGGCACATTATATTTTGTTCTCCAATGAAAACAAAAAAAAACTTTAAACAAGTTAAAAAAAAATCTGTGTTTTTGCTTCATCATTTTACATCATTAACATTCGGTTAAATGATGTTTATAGTTCTATTAATTACTCAGACATTTTGGAGACTCACTTTTATATCAAATAGCAAATTTCTATAATTTTTATTTACATTTCTGATCTACCATTTCGGTTTTTTTACCAAAAAATAATTAAACGTGATTTCTGTTATACCTCTTTTTAATTACAGTTATTATACTTATTCCTTTAAATAAGCAATCAAAATCACCATTGCGAGACATTTTTTTGAGCAAACATGGAAACAATGAAGATATCCAAAAATAAACTACCTTAAAGATAATCATACATTAAGTGAAAAAGAAATTATTTTTCAAATTCTAAAGACGTCAGTTGGTACCAAGGACAATTTGCTCTTGGTCTTTAATGCTTGAACAAAAATGAATTTATTGTTTGTTAAGAGAGACCAGTACATTTCAACAGTTAATTTTTGTTTACTTTTTAAGCTTCTTTTTTAATTTTTTGCACGTATATCACATGGCTTACCAGTAGAATTCATTCCCTTTCCGTTATTTTAATATTTCAATGTTTAGATTATAGAAACTGTTGGAATATAAAGTTTGATAAGTGATAAGGATGTTTTCTATTTTAAAATGTTATTAATGTTGTTCATTACAAAATATTTTAATCAGTCTTAGACTTTTCAGTATCGGAGCTTAAGAACTAATATAAAAAAAAATCACATCGATGACGAATGAAGAATTATCTAAATCTTTGTCAAATTGTGTCATAAAAATACCCCATTTAAACTTAATTCATCTAAGCAAAGTTTCTTTTTATAACAAATTTAACCTATCTTTTACAAAACATTGTCATTTAAGACCCAAAAATACATAAAAAGGAACAAATAATTTATTAAAGTTCCAAAAAAAAAATATTGACATTTTACCTGGATAGGGTTTAAGATATTTGACACATGTTATATATATTGCACTTTAAAATAGTGACAAAAAGCATCCGACCGCTTGCCAATCTTACACCACCTGTGCGAATATAAACAATTAGAAGGCGCTTTTTTCAAATTCATAGCTAATTCTACCGACTTAAAAAGGACAGACAACACTTAAAAGATTCGTTCAACAATGCACACAAAACATTATTGTTAAAAGTGTTTAATTGTTTTCATTTGTTATCTTTTACTGAATTTGAAATAATTATCAGCCTTTAACGTCGAAAATAAAATTTAGGTTATATAAAGCTAACGTAAATGTCAACAAAACATACCGTAAGGGCAAATATAAATAACATCTTTTGGAAAAATATTAAATATATAATTCAATAGACATTGATGTAGACTTTCTTATTTTTAAAAAAATTAAAATCATTCGTAATCTTGACATTCATTTCCCTAACAAAATCTTCGTCGATTGCTCTTTGCACCCATCAAAAAAGTTTACAACATCAGCAAATGTAGAATATATATTTGAAAACTAGAAAATCTTTGCACATAGTTGCACGCAGTTAAATAACTCAAATTTCCAGCCGACGTAACTGAAAAAAGGCATATCCTAATAACTACTTTTGTAACACTCAACAACTGCTCGTCTAATCCAGATTTACTTGTTGATTATTCGTGTATGTGATGAAACGCATGTAGATTGTATGTGCCGATCATTAATAGATTTATGCACAACAATTATGATTTGACGGTTTAAAATCATCAAGGAAACGTATATTCTGAAAATGAAGTCAACAAAATTTTAGAAGTTTATATGAACAATTTTTGTTGCATTGAAATATCTCATTCCTCAAAGATATTGTATCAAAGATTTTTTAGACGCATACTATTGATATCTGTTGACATAAAAAAAAGGGGGGCGTCAGTCTTCCAGCTGAGTCATATTTGTAATTTGACCTTTTTTGCACTGTCACGACAGCAGTCGTGAATGTTCAGTCAAACAGAAAACGATTTGATTTCTATTCACACAATTTTTTATGAAAGATAAAAATAAACAAATATATAAAGTCTATACACGCCATAGACAATGAATTATAAAGGTCTCTAGCACGGGCACAGAAAATGGGCCACCCCGGGAGGAAACGGACTGGAGATGAGTAGGATTGGCATGGCGCAAGACGGTGGCGGACAGGCCGGTATTACCATGTCGATGAACTGCCAGAAACAGGATGAGGACCTTATTTTATCTAAATACTCTACATGTGTGCATGATTTATATGTCTAAAACGTATCTTATAATAACTGTTTGTATGATAAAAAAAGTAGTTTGAAATTCAAGATTCGAAAATCAAGGTTTAAGGCCAAAAAACTTAATATCTCAGATAAATTAGCTCAAACAGATACAAGCAATAAAATTGATAAGAATAAACTGTACTTCATGAATCTAAGTGAATTCGCTCGCCTGTGTAGTTACCCAGCAGCATGGTTTTAAAGATAATATATATGGACTATTATTACTCTCTTATTTAAACACTTTGTCAACAAAAACATGAAAAAAAGATCAATTATTGACAATTGTCGAATGTAAACATTCCTGAAAAATACATCTCATATGTTGTTCTGTGTACATTTATATCTATTGTTATCCAAAGGTAATTCTTTCATTTGAGCGCAAGTTAAATCCAGTTATTGTTTTCTCAGTCTGTTTTCAAATTGACGACGAATGTATAAAGCATGTTGTAGTTTATAAGTAGCTCTAAAATAAAACCGGTTTTTTTAATTAATAAAAGTAAGTTAATATGACACACGGTTTCTATTCCACCTCAGATTTTGTTTTATTTGCATGTTATGTATATTTAGCATCGTTATTATTTTTTTTATCAAATAATAAGCATAGAGATACCAACCATTCAGACAATTTGGAGACGCACTTTTATAACAAATAGGAATTAACTAAAATATTTTGATACATATTTGATCTACCATGATTACAGTTATTCACATTGAGAGTTTGTTAAGCGTAATATTGGCCAACATTTTTTATTTACAAGTATTGCATTTATACCTTTGAATAAGCAATCAAAATCACCATAGTGAGACATTCCGTTGAATAAACAGGGGTGTAATAGAGATATCAAGGACTGAACTATTTTAAATGTAAGGATATGTTTAAAGAAGAACACAAGTTATTTTCCAAAACTAAAAGAAGTCAAAAGGTCTCAAGAACGAGTTGCTCATGGCTTTTGAGGCTTTAACAAAATACAATGTATAAATCGTTGTTTGTTAAGTCGGACCAACATATTTCAATAATTAATTTATTGGACTTTTTTTTTAAAGCCCACGTTTTTCCATATACACTTACATTTCATGGCCAACCATAAAAGTTACATATTTATGCAATTAGTTTTACAGGATTTGTTTAAAGATTTACAAGATACATCAAAGCAAGGTTATAATAATAATGGTTTTATTGTTTTCATTTGTGCTACATGTAATAAAATGCAATTAAAGACTTATAGTCTTTACAAAACAATCAATATCCCTCAGTCTTTGAGTTTCAGTGTTGATTTCAGAGAACCACAAATTTGCTTTGGGCATAATGAAAGGGATATTTAAATCCCCACAATCAAAATTTCAAACCCAGTTAAGGATGCATTTCTGAGATAATGTAAAATATAATTAAGTTATTATGTCATTACATATAACATAAAATATGTTTTATTAATTCTAAACCTTTGTAAGGTTGTATAATATCTATATAGCTTTCATTGAATTTTATTATAATGAGTATAACCTACCTCTTACCATTTTGTTATTAATAACCCGGAAATTCATTCTTGTAATAGGTACGATCGATTTATTGAAGTTAAACAAAATTTAATTACGTTTTACCTGAATTAAGTTTAAATAGTTAACACATGTTAAACATTTAAAACTTTTATATGATAAGAAAAACCATTTAATTTTTTTGTTCAGCTTTGTACCACCTCTTTTATGTGTTTCATAACCATCTGACATTTTTTTTTAATTCATAGCTACTTACACTTAACTTACAATTAATAAGAAGATTAAACACTTTAACTTCTGATATACTTTATTATAAAATCCTAAACTGTTGACTTTCCAAAAAACTTTTTAATCTATATCCTTAAGCTATTTTCCAAGACTTAAAGAATTGCTCTACGAAGCACACAGAAGCACAAATGTTCAGTTGAAAGGTTTTCATCTAATTATCTACACCATTCATAATAAATAATTCATGATAATTCCCTAATCTTAAGGTTCTATCGATGAATAAATGTCGTTTAAGTTCTAAAGACCATGAAAATAAAAAATGATACTTTAAAAAAAACCGTCAGATTTATCAATCTATATACCTGCAAATTGATATAAACCATCGTATTTGTACATGAAGAATATCTTTTGTATCCGATTTAGCGGGTATTTGTTTGTAAGGAGAATTTGTAATACTTTTACCTATGATGCTTCATTTTAATTTGTCAAGGGCCCGCCTCATATTTGAAAATTCAGACTTAAATTTCTATACTGCATTCTCTTCCATCTGAACTGAATGACAATAATTTAGTTAATTTTTAACTACTATTTTTTTTTTAGAAATTCATTAATATTTAAAAAACAGTTGTGAATACGAATCACTAAAGAGATAATTTTATTGTTGAAACAAATGCATCTCAACAGACGTAAAACTTATATTCAGCGAGGTTAATTAATATTTTGAATGGTGCGACCATTTCTGTATTATTTCATAAGGTCATTGTTAGCGTTACTTCTGTTTAAAATAGTGTGATTTGAATTTGACAATTTCAAGTTTGTCACTTTAGTATTTTTTTTCTATATTCATTCACCTGATTAGGTAACTATATATCAGATCCTAGACTTAAGGATGTCAGGTGTTGTTTATTTAACAAATACTTTATAAAAAAAAAACCTACTTCCTAGTCCAATTTAGTATTACTCGTGTTGATTCTCAAGAGAAAGGTAAACAGAATTTATTGGCTTAGCAAATTTTTATTGCAGTTTCTGAATAATTCTGTAAGCATGCACGATAGAAAAACAATTGGCGACAAATCGTTAAATGTACGTGTAGCATCAAGAACATATTTGTTGTATTGTTAAATCAGTTTTTATAATTCTTATCTTAATTATGTGAAGTTAATTTTATGTTATTGTGCATAGTTTTTTTTAGCGTTTTAAACATTCTTTAACTCTGACACATGTATCAGTTTAATATCTCCCAGTTTGTATTCCAGAAATTTATTATATTTGCTAAAAGCCAATAAATCAGTAATAATACAATAAAAAAGGTAAAACTAGAATAATTTTTCAATTGATTTATTCAGTGAATCATATATTTTTTATCTGCTGTAAGCATCAGAAATTTCACTTCCTTTTAAATCAATCCAAAATTACAAGAACAAAAATGAAGACTCTGTTTGTCCAAATGAGTTTGTGGTTGATAATGCTTAATCCAGTATCTCCGCTTTTATTGCGTGAGTATATTTTGTATGAGTTTATATATTGCTTTTATATTTTGTGAATGCATGCATAGTGTTTGAACAAATTCTTTAAGATTCGTTAACCTTTACGTTATGAGTTTATGCACCTGTTATTTTCATAATTAGTATTTTCATATTTCAATCTGGCATCAACATATGTCAGATTAACATGACTGCATGTACAAGTTTTATGCTATCCACTGTAAAAAAAATCACTAACTCAAACTACCCTTCAATCTTCAAAATAAATTTTAAGCTATTTGTATACAGAGAAAATATCGTACTTTGAAAAAATGGTTTGTGATTCATTTGATGTTCCTGCTCACCTCAATGAAGGAAGTTTGCATGCTGGAAACGCTTTTCAAAATTTTATGCTCTAGCTTTAATAATCGAAAAAAAAATGACAAACAGTATATTGATAAATCGAAAATTTTATTAGCTTTCACGAATTGTAAATGGTTTTAACAAAACTTAATAAATTTAGACCTTATTCATGTATATTCAGCCCCTTCAGCTTTGGGTAAATCGAATCACCCCGTGTGTTCTGCATCCAAATAAATCAAGGCTTACCACATATTTTTTTTATTGAAAGTAGTCAAAAGCTGAGACTAGAAAATAACTAATTAATTGTTTACAAACAAGTCTCATGCCAATGGCTTGAAGTTTTATACTCTTTTTTATACTTTATACAGTATACAAAAATGTAAATTATAACAGTTATATATATATATATATATATATATATATATATATATATATATATATATATATATATATATATATATATATATATATCAGCATATACTATCTGCATGTTTCCTTCCTATAATCAAACAAGTGTTTTTGCCAATCTATTTTGTGCATTTGAGTTATTCATTAAAAAGTATAGCTTATCATTTTTATTAAAATCTTCAAAGTTTACCTCAATGTTTTTGTAGTGTGCAAATAGATCAAATCACAATGTATTACTGATATTCAAAATGTAGTAAAAAGTGTTTTTCATTCTCCAAAACATTTTAAATGACAAGTTCTAAAACCTAATGGAGTTACTGGCTTGGTATATCTGCCTTTGTCTATCTATAGAGTTGAGGAACCATTGCAAAAGTTTGATAATATACTTCTCTCATTTCTACGACGTACATTTTCAGCATAATAACACGTGACTAGATTATTTTTATACAATCGATAAGTTTTTAATTTGTTACCATTTGGTTTGTTCTTATCATTATGTCACTGCTCATGCCACTCTTTTTCATCAATTTCAAATTTTGAATATGAACAAGTCTCTATTTCGTCTTATAATTTGATTCAACTATAGTACTTGAATTACATTTTTCTATATTGTAAACTCTATACTCCTTGGACGGTTTAACTGTACATGACCACCATGTTTATTTTTTATCAACCTGTTATCATTAACATTTTGTATACTGTATGAAAAAGGAGTCTAAAAACTTCAAGTCATTGTTTCGTGAGAGCTGTACTCCATCCCAGGTCCACAATGGTTGTGATAACAAAGGCGTTCTTTTGACAACGAGGAATTTCACATAAACACTGAATGACATACCGCCATATTATATAAAATTTAGTGCAAGGGCAGATAAAGCGTTATTTAATTTCTACTTTTAAAAGACTGTTTGGGCAGTTAACCTTATTTTTTCAAATATTATTTATCAGACTGGTTTGTGCCAGTTTAGCTACCCGGAAGTGATCCACATTTCACTTAAGTGGTGGTTTCATAGGACTTCGTCAAAGACGCTACTTCAGAGATAGAAATATGTTATGACAACGATCTGTTTCCTTACATTATAGCCTTTTTGTTAATACCAAAAAATTTATCAAAAATGTGTGATTTACATATTTTGCAAACTAATTGTAAAAAAGTGATTCGGAATACCCAAAATGATTGTGTGTAACTGTCTTAAAGCTTATATGTTACATGCATTAAAATATCAATGGACGTGGTCACGATTTGAACTGAAATATATTTTTCTATTTCTAATGCCTATAACACTTCATTTGAGCATTTTGGATGATCGTCTGTCAACATTTGAATATCAGTTGTTGAGCTATTTAAAAGATACAGAGCTAAAAATCAATATGAAAACAAGGCTTGTGCCACTTTTCATATTCTCTTTTTTGAAAGAATTTCTCTTTGTTAGTTAGTTTTGAACACAAATAAACCGTTTATGTCTATATAAATATTGCCTGTTTGGGAGGGTAACAGTTGAAATTGACACCCTGAGAAAACCATTGTCAACCGACGCGAAGCGGAGGTTGACAATGGTTTTCGAGGGGTGTCAATTTCAACTGTTATCCTCCCAAACAGGCAATATTCATTTTGTTATACTGAATGTCTTAATTTTTAAGAAAATTTTACTGCTTTTATATAAGAATAACGTGAATTCTACAGCGAACCGTACGCGCATAATTTTCGCGCATGTAACAATTTTTAATGTTACCCGTTGGTAAGTGCGTTGCTAACGCTGAGGGTAATAGAAAGGATTATGAACATCGTCTTAACCAATCAGATTTCAGTATTTAACATTAAAATATTACAATAGTATTTGTCTCATTTATATAAATCTGTTTAAAACCTTATAATTTTTGAGGCATTCAATATGTAAAGAAAAATGATAAAAACGTTTGCCACTAACATCAAGAATGGAAATAACCACAAAACATAAACAATGAAAAAATGAAATTCTAACATTTTTAGCTGAAATCGAAAATATGGTTATTGTTGTTTGAATTAATACGCAATGCAAGTTAATTACTGCTTGTGATTTCTAAAACGTTTGGCTTATGAAAACATTAATAAAATTATTTTTAATAACTAGGAATTGATTTGAATTCCTTTGTAATTTGTTTTGTCATTAAATGACGTCTAGACGTTTAGATTCAAAATTGATTGGACGTTACCTAACAATGCTTTAAACTTCAATGACTGTTATATTGTTTTTCATAATTTGGTCAAATATTTTTGAATACATGTTTGTATTTAAATATCTTAGCTATTTTTCCTATCTTTTTTCAGCAAATATTGCTCTAAACAAAACCACGTACATGTCTAGTACCTTCAGTAATTTCACCAGCTCAAATAACGCCGTGGACGGTCAGAAGACAGACCTGTCATACTTCGGGGGTCAGTGTGCAATATCAAAAAATGAATATAAAACAGCTGAATGGAGGGTGGACCTCGAGAATCTCAGCAGCATCAGTAACATTACAATCTACTTTAGGACGGAGAATTTACCATGGGGTAAACAAATGAGTCTAAATGCATATCAATTTAAAAATATTCAGACAATGTACGATATAACTACATTGATAGATGTAAAAACGCAAACATTATGTTCAACATTTAAATAAATTATTATGAGAATGAGAGAGAGAATGAGAGAGAGAGAGAGAGAGAATGAGAATCTGATCAGAAAAGATAACAATGAACACCATACTTGAAACAAAACCAAATTAAAAGTTAACACAGAATCTATAAAAAGAATTTATGTAATCAACAATGTATTGAAAACACCATGAACCAAATAGGCGAAATACATATATGTCAAAAAATATTTTGGTAGGGTTAGACCTCAACTAAATGAAAAAATTAATTCTATTTAAACAAAAAAATACCACGAACGAATACATACCCGCTTCCGGCATCCCCAAATTTAGCAAAAAAGAATGTCGTTTTATTTGTTACATAGGCATAGAGAAATATCGGACAAAAATATGCTTAAGGATGAACCTTGAAAAAAAAACCATTCATCTGTTGATCAATCTTAATAGCACTTGAACTTGACCTGTGGCTTCTCATTTTAAAGCTACATTGCAAATTTCAAATATTTCTCCAAACTAATACGAAAGAAAAAGATATCAGAAAATTACTAGCATCAGTACCTGTATCGCAGAGTGACCCTGACAATCGTGTCTAATTTTAAAAAAAAAATCATAATGCCAGTCTTGCAAATCTGGTTCATCGTAAAAAAACAAATGATTGTCAAAATGTGAGCATCGTATCAGATCGTAATGAATCGTTAACAAGCGCAACATATCGCATTAAATCATGGCTATTATCTTTAACAATATACCAAATCTTGAAAAAAATAAACATTGCGCTGTTTTGTTCGATAGTTTCATGATTGGTCACGACTGGGAATGCTTTGTTGTGTCCGATTGCATATGACCTGGCCAGATACAAATATATGGCAGTATTTACTTGATGCTTTTTCACAAACTCTCTCAAAATTTTATGAATTTGAGGCATTAATTAATATTTTTTCTTCTAAATCTTCCTATATCCCTCTTGATTTCCTGGAGACTAACGATAATCTGTGGCATAAAGTTTGTTTTGTCTTAGAACGTTGCTTTATCTAGCTTATCAAAGTGTGAACAGACTAGAAAAAGACAATAAAACACATTGAGTTACACCAAATAAGATGATGGTCGTCAAAAATTGTTCGGAGCAGATTGAGTTAAAATCGTGAACTCGATTGGGACAATGCTATCAGAACATATGTGATCGTATCAAGCCGGAGATACAGTCCTTACAGATCGGTTAACATTAAATATATTTACGGTGACAGCGAATCAAAGCGCCACTAATTATTAAAGAATGTATGGACTCACATCACCTCGTATCTAAGCCTAAATCCAGAGCAGTTCCAAGATATTCTGACATTTGTAATTCGTGTCGTTTGTAACAAATCCAACAACGGAAAATGCATACACCGTAAATGTTATAAAGTATTTTGAATCAATTATTCTGTTTATAATTTTCATTTCTATTGTAATCGAAAAAAGAAGCAAATTAAATTCTTAGGAATGTTAGAAACAGAGCGCCCTGTGTTGATTCAGACATGTGGTATGGTATACCTGTTCTAGACTAGTTATTCACAAAGATGTACATAGTTGTACGTTCTTGACTATTTTTAATAATTTCTAAATACTTCTCTTTTTTGGAGTAGGTGTGAATAATGGTCATACTTCACGATTTCTTGGTTTCTCCATTTTTATATCCAATTCAACAAGGAAAGAAGATGGATGGCTTTGTTTCCATGACAACTCATTCTATAACTTAACGACAATCCCAGCTATCTTAACATTAGAATGTATAGTACACGGGAGATATGTCATATACTACAACGAGCGGGAAGAAGGACAACCACACTATTATTCAGACGAAGCAATTATTGAGTTATGTGAGCTTGAAGTTTACGGTAACCGATTACTTTTATTTTTATCCATATTCATACATGTATCAAATTAAACACCAAACATTTTCGATTTGGTTTTATTTCTGCCATAAAGCATTTAACACACACACACCATACATAAAAATAAAATACAATTAATGATGGTTTATACGATAATTTTGAAGGATGCTTTCGAGGTCAATATGGGGAAAATTGCACAGAAAACTGCCGTGAGAACTGTGTAAATGATACTTGTGATATTAACTCAGGAACGTGTTTCGCGTGCGATGTTGGCTATAAAGGGCCTCATTGTGATTTAGGTAAGTTTAAATATTGATGATAAGATCCATATGCTGCTGACTGATTTAATAAACTATATTACTCAAGTCATTGTATCTTTTTAGAATTTAGAAAAAAAATATCTTTGTATATATTATCCAAGTGCTAGGCTTGTTGCTTTTATCACCTCATCAGAAGAATACAGGTTTTTTGTTACAAAAGCATGGTCAATAAAGCATACTCTCCTCTTTTAAAATAAAGAGATAGTTTTAGGTCTGAATGTTTTGTGTTTTGTAATTTTTTCTTGTTGTGTAAGAACCGTTGAACAGAAGTATTAACCAGACTTTTTCCAGACTTTCGGGACCAGTTTTAGTCTGATACAAGGTCAAGAAACTACCGATGGCATATTAATAAGTTGAAGTTCTATGGATATTATCTCCTTTATGTTTTTGTTTGATGGTATTTATGAGCCAGCACCGTATTGTAATTCACATAGTTGGTTTTCGGTGCAATGCTTTTGTTTTATGTGGATTTAACTTAAGTCAAATATAATACACAATGCTAGTAGAAAATGTATCAGGTCAGCCTTTTTTGCGACACAGTTTTTAATCTTTTAAGAAAAGCATTGACCTTAAGTTGATGTATGCATTTAACCAACGATGACCCCTTCCCTCCTCCTTCCCAATTGGGTTTTTCATTCAAAACAATCTTTTGTCTGAAATTCGTTTTAGGAACCGTGAATAAATTTCATAATTTGACCTAATTTACAAAAATTGTGATACGACGCAGTAAATATCCACTCACCGGTTTGAAAAAAGAATTAAAAAATCTAAATTGTTATTTTTTCCTGTCAGTTGCAACAAAATGAATTAAGGCCACCTACATGTATGTACATGTGCATTGTATATTATCCACTTCAGTTTAGATTTTTTTAACTCTGCCCGCTCCTCTAAATGTTTAGCAATGCGGTTGTTGTTGTTTTTTTTTTCAATTTGTTAAAGAATCATAAGTTAAGAAAGCAGTAAATTATTTAGTATTGTATAAGGGCAGCGATATATCATCGGAGAGAGTTTGATACCGAAGTTACATGTGTAATTGGGAAATAGACTCAAGGCTGAACACCGCTCGTAAATAGGGACCGTCACACAGGTACATAAAACCTTCGATTCGCTTAACCGGATTGCACACCACGAATGTGGTATTCCTTTCGTGGTCTTTGAGTTTTTTGCATTTATTTCATTTTTGTGTATATTCTGTTTGTTAATAGTTCATTGACCAGTTCATTTGACGTTAGTATTCTTCTGGCTCGGTAAAAGTGCGTTAGATTTGATAGCGAGTATCAAGGCGAGGCAAGACATACGTCCACACAGATGCGATCTCTACAGCGAGATATTTTATATTGTTAAGAGGCCTGTGGCTTATATAGGGGTTGTAACACTAGCTGACATAGAAGAGAATATGGCGGACATTGCGTTTTACGAGTGGTTATCAGCAAAATTAAAGTCGTACATTTTTTGTTCAGCAGAAAATTTAAATCGATTTGTTTTCAAATCCTTTTTGATTTTTGGTTTGTTTCTTTACATAACAAATGTTGACTGTGTTTTCGGGCAACATTGATTATATAGTAGCCCCCCTCGGGAAGAATATATTGCCTTCCGTTTCGCATCGGGCAATATATTGTCCCGCGATGGAGATATAATCAATATTGCCCTTAATCCCAGTCAATACTTAATATATACATATTTCATTGTGCTCATATTTTTCTAATATATTTAAAACTATCAAGCATAATTCTATGTTTCATTGAAGAGTGTGACAGCGACATGTACGGACCAGGATGTAGCCTGACCTGTGGAGCCTGTATTAACAACACACAGTGTCACCACATCAACGGGAGCTGTCTACAGGGATGTGGTCCGGGATTTTATGGTAGAAAGTGTGATGAAGGTTTGTTTATTACAATTGAACATGGTTCATCATTTAATTAAATAAATAATAACGCGTATCTTCATGGGCTGGTCCTATATTTTGTCACATTCGGCTCTAACTAACCGTGAATTAGTTCCAGTGCTATCTGCCCATGGTGAACAGTCATCGCAATTATTCACCGGCGGCACTTAAATCCCTCATTTCTAAACTCGGAACACTTCTCATATACTTCTAGTATAATCCGAATCGCTACGTTACAGTCAAAGTCTGATAACTCTAATCTGTTTACCATGAAGAAAATCGGCATTTCCGAGTAAAACCTTCTTTGGTATAATAAAATACCTACTTACTGACTATTCCGACGATAGCTTCACCTCGTGAAATAGTCGGTGTAATGGGGGAAATTAAACTTGCTATCGTCCTAATAGCCAGTAAATAAGTATATATATAGTATTTTATTACATTTTGACAAATGTTGTAAAAATTAGTTAAAAATGATGTGATTTATTGTAGAATGTCCTTTTGGTAAATATGGAATCAATTGTCAATATAACTGTAGTGCAGTCTGTAAATCACCATACAACTGTAGCAGAACCACAGGGGAGTGTGTGGACGGATGTCAGCCTGGATGGAAAGGATTACATTGTGATCAGAGTTGGAAAAATTAACATATTATTCTCTCACTTTAATAAAAAATGAACAATTATGTTAAAATTTTTACTTTTTAACATAAACATGACTCAGCTAAGACATTGCTAACTTTGTTCCCTGTTACCATATAAAGCCCCTTTCACAATTGGCGCACGAGCAGAAGGGACAACATATTCTTGCGACAGAAAAAAATTAAGATATGGTTCGAAAAATGTTGCCAAAAAATTGCACAAGGAAGAGTACATGTACGAAACATGACAGTTATCATGTTGTAAATTCTGTATTTACCGCAACCCGGTAAATTCAAAATTTACAACATGACACTTATATGCGACAGATATACAATTAAAGCAAGTGTTGCTAGATAATGCGATGGGATCGCACGAAAGACCAGATGATCGAAAGATTGAATGAGCGCCAATGCGATAAAATGATCACGAGTTTCATCCTACTAATGTTCGTACGAGTCAGAAGGGGGTATATATACCGCCGGTTTTCGATGCTCTTCAAAAGAAATAGTTGAATGCAAGAGAAAATATCACCCAAGACGATGATAAAAGCAACAACCAAAATCAAGATAATTAAGGCCTGAAACAGATATACTTATAACCAGTATACTGTATAAGGGAACTAGTCGCACCGTTTGTATTTTTACTCATTTCTTTCTTTTTGTCTCGTATTATCTCTCTTTTACCACAACATTGTTGGAGTGAATTCAAGACAAGAAAAAACCGTCAGTAGAAGAAATAATATCACAGAACAAAAAAATCCTATATCCAGTATTGTGGCAAAGCATGGATTAATCTTGCAATGATAGTAAAACGTTGCAAAATTACATGGCAAACGTTGAGCTACAGTTTTATGGTCGCACATCATACGCATAAACAGTTGCAATTTATCTTAGGATCTTTAAAAGTCGTGCATCACTTTTGCGAGTACACAAAACGTTGTGAAATTTCGTACTAATGTCTGTGAGTTGTAGTACTAGTATCCAATACTTTGGATTGCATTCGGGCGCATTTGAATCGTGTGCATGTCCACATTTTAAGAAGATTGATGCGAGAGCTCGTGCAACGTATGCGATACCTCGTTCAAAGCCAAACAATTCCGATCGCAAAGTGTGGTGAGGTGTTCGTTCGCAAATGGTGAAAAGGGCTTAAGACATACTTAGTGTAGGACTCAAACAGGTCCTAAGAATCCGCCTAAGTCCCACTTATGACCTAATTTAAGTCAAAGCTTAACATGCTTTATGTTACGAGCCTCAGTCCATTTTTTGTTTTGTTTTGGCGTTCTCGAACACTGCCCGTGGTGTAATATCGTGATGCCGTTAGAACTTGATAGAATAATATAGTGAATTTCTTTTTATGGTTTGTTCTACATTTCACCTCATCAATAAAGCATTTCACATACTCTGAAAATAATTTGTCCATTACGTCGATATATTTAACCGAGGCAACCTTTGTCTGTAACATCACTGAGAGTTTTTTTTTGTCTGAATTCAGATTAACTTTTCTTATTTTCTCAGGTTTTGCGATTTTACATATACCGGGTATAATCACATGTACTTCTTGTAAACTGACCATTATGTGTTAACAGCCTATTCAGCAGGCCGCTCACATGCTATATGGAAAATGTTACAGCTCAATACGAGCACTGTTATTATCTATATTGATTAAATAAAACCTTTGATATTGGTGAATATCAAGATATTAATTGTGTTTAAGTTATGTTATTGATACATTGTATTTAAATGCTGAATTGAAATAATCAACACACATCTTCTAAATTTGTGTTCAACTTAAATATAAAAAATATATACTTGAAAATAAGTTTAAGACACCTTTATCAAAGGTCTAAGTTTTGGATAAATAGTCCTAGCTAAACACTCTTCTACTTACTTAAAACTAAAAATATACTTAAGTCCTTCTTAAACACTGTCTTTGACTTAAGTACCGTTTATATAACGAGCGCCAGGACAGTTCTCTTGAATCCAAAAGATTTAAAATGAGCGCCGATCAGCACAATTAGAAGACAAGATTTATGGTTCACGGTATTTGTTGGAATTAAATTTGCATCTTAAGGTTTGAGTTACCATATTTGATTTTTCGTTTTAAATAGAGTGTGACAATAGAACATTTGGACCAGGATGTGGTCATAAATGTGGAGAATGCATCAATATTACTCAATGTAACAACATCAATGGGATCTGTGAATTTGGATGTGCACCTGGATTCGTGGGTGTGACATGTAACGAAGGTTAGTATTATCATTGAAGGTTTTGATCGTAGAGGAAGTCTTCAAACCATTCAGATAAGATTCGGAAACTTTAAAAGCTTCTGCAAAAAATGAAATTGTTTGCTATGCTTTTACTAATAACATTATAATTTTGTTTTGAACTTTTTAGTGACATGAATTCAGTTCTGCTAAAATGTTATAAATCCAAGCGTTTATACATGTATAACGCATCGATGATTCTATAACAGGCTCAATTTTAAGTAGAGGTCAATTACGAAGTTGAAGAGCCTTTGTTTATTGATTTAGTGATTAAAATTTGTGATCAGTAAACAATTGTCTGTACAGTTATTTTAAAACTTGCAAAATAGTTAAGATATCATAGTTTAAAACATTAAACCCATAAGCGCTCTTTGTTAGTTTTTCGTTCACCAGCAGCTCTTTACATAAAGTAACTAACAATCTACATATTGAATTGACATTACAGAGAGAGCTGTTTACAAAATAAGGGATACAATGATTATTTATTGTCTTGAAAGCTATCCCCATTGAACCCTATTCTATTACTTGATTCCAGCATAATATCTAAGGTTTTTTGAAAGACGTGTATTGTTTTATTTAATTTATTTTACATCATGATAACGTTTTGATTACAGACGTATTCAATATTCTTATGATCATTTTTTTTTAAATTATTGATTATGTTCAAAGTTAACACTATCATCTTTTTTCCAACTGCTTTCATTGTTAATACGAAACAAATTATAGAATGTCCATTTGGAAAATATGGTAACAGCTGTGCAGATAACTGCAGCAGGACTTGTAGTACACCACACAACTGCGAAGGAAGGACTGGAAATTGCATAGGTGGATGTCAGATGGGTTGGAAAGGCGTGCAATGTGACCAAGGTAGAATGATAATTGTTATCATCTAATGTTGCAAACAATATTTAAACAATATCTTTATCAAGATTTGTTGAGAATAAAAAATTACCTTTATGCATGTATCAACAGAAATAAAAAAAAACCCGATGAGCCCTTATATTACAGAGTGTGACGGTAGGACGTACGGATTGAATTGTAGTCAGACGTGTGGGGCGTGTATCAACAACTCAAAATGTCACCACGTCAGTGGTATGTGTCCTTGGGGATGTACTAATGGGTTCCAAGGCATTATTTGCAATGAAGGTGTGTAAGTCTAATTTCAATTTCCTTTTTTAATTTTGGTACAAAATTGCCATTACACACATTGACATAAATTCTTGAGATTTAACTTACTTTAAAAAAAAATACCCAACAGTTGGTTCATCCTAACTTGTTGATTGTTTGCATATTACAGTGTTTCAGTGGAATTGCAATTGCCTATGTTGACTTTAACTATCGACATCCTTTTTTAAACTAAATGTTTTTTTCCAACAATTCCTTGACAAATAATCTACTCGATATCATGCAAATCAGAGTACATCATTGGATATTTTGTAGAATATTTTAAAATTGGAAGTTCATGCGACAAAAACGAGAAGTGTATCATCGATTTGGGTATTTCCATTGCAATATCTATAGTTATTGTCATTCTTGGAACTAGCCTAAATATTGCATTCTGGAGAAGGAAATCGAATCGGCGTATGTATCTAATATTTTAATAACGGTACACCAATATGTGTACGAAGCTAACAAAACATGTATCGTGATATTATCAATTGTATTTAGCAGGATTTATGCGTGCAAGCTTGCAATAGTAAAAGGTTAAGAAAACATTAATATTTCACTTATTTTGCAGTCAACAGTAAACAATCGCAGGAAACCATGGTGAATGACGATTCAGGTAAGATATTGACAATGTCATTAAACTTACTTAGATTTGTACTGGCATTATATAGAGGTCAAACATGGTGTTTGTAATGTATGCGATTGATTCAAAAAGATATATAACAACAGATGCAATATACTGTTTGGGATACGATGTTGAACTGCTAAAAACTTAAACATGGTCGTATTTTATAGAATGCCTGGTATGACTTTTTAACGATATTTCATAACGATGGGTTATTATACTTTTCAGGTAATCCGGACATCAACTATGAGTAAGTTGCATAGTTTTTGGGTATACCATAAAGGTGTTCGCCATATGTTAACAAAATTAGTTAACCGCTATACAATTTACAAACACATTGGTTTATTGTATTTATTGATAAGCTGTGTGTCTTGATAATCCATACAATTTATTGATGTACAGGAAACATGTATTAGAAAAACAAATCAATTCAAACTGTATATTTGAATTCATTCATAATCCATTTCTAAGATGCCATCATTAATATATGTAAGGTTTGACATTTGCATTTTACTTATATTACTTTAAAATATTTCGTTTTGTTGTTTTTAAACATCTATACAATCAACCCTCAATTAGAGTAAGTAATATCAACTGTCTCCATATAAACGACGATTGCTTGATGGTGTTTTTTAAATGATTTAAAATATGTTAATTCTTTGTACATGTGTATGTATATTTAAAATTTACATTTTAGCGAACAACTGCTTTATGTGCCTAATGCAGTTTTGTTTTATGTTGAATTATTCTTTGAACAGATCTACCTACACTGAACTTGGAGCAGTGACCAGCAAGCAAAACACATACGATGACATTCATCACTATTCTTAACCAAGACGACTTAATTGACTGAAACATATACAGTACTTAGTATAATGTGGGTATCAATGGAATTCATTCGATTTGAAATGTTTATTTGTTATAAGATACTTTTTTAAATTCATCAAAACTTTAATGTATATTCGACATTTTCTTTTCTGAAAATCACTTGATAACTAAATTTATGAAATGTCCTACAATCGTGACATATATGTATTATACATTCTACGCACAAACAACGTCTGTGTGGTTTTAAAAAAATCACTCAAGACTCATTTGTTTAAATTAAGTTTTATTAATTGACAGTGTAATCCATTTTGTTGATATCTGTGTACATGACCCCTGATTTTACATTATAAAGTAATGTAATTCTGATTATGTTTTATGCCTGTTAATTGTTAGTTTTAATCATGTAATTTTATTGTATATCATGCATTTATTTTATTAATGATAACGTTAATTATAAATTAATTAAATCAATACATTAATAAAACTGGAAATCGACATTATAAAACAGTGACACTCACTGTTAAACGACAGTCCAGATTGAGTAGGTAACGTTATATAAAATATTTTATTTAGTTTGTTTAAACAATTAGCTTTCAGGTAATAAACATTTGATAATAGATCCATGCGTTTTTTATATCTTATTTCACTTGGTAAAGGTAAATCTAGGAATAGTCAACTTTAAATTTTGAAACCAACCATCTTCAGGCATTTCCAATGTAATACAAACACTTTTAAAAAGTTAGGTAACATTTTGAGAGAGATAGAATTATCAGTGAAGCAAAATAAATTTGAAATAAAAATATACGGCAATGAAATTACAAAAGCCGTCCGTTTATAGTCGAATCTGTTTGGTCCGGTTTATGGCTATTACAGTACCAAAACATTTACCACCACAAACCACAGACTTTCACATATTTACACCTTGCAGAATTGGTTTCCTTTCAAAGATAGAACGTTTTGCCAATATTCGTGAAACATGCACACGTAAAATTCTCAGCTTTTGTTCATCAAAACTTAGAACTTTGAGACATATTTTTAAAAAATATAAATAAATCAAAAAGTGTGATAATATACATGTAGTCCTTGTGTCATATAATATTTCGAACAATAAATTAAACCCGGGTTTAAAATTATTTATAATATATTTTTATTATGGCCACGATATATATTGAATCCTCCTCTTTGATCAAATATTGCGCACTTGAATTTTAGGAAAACACCTGTCTAGAATATGTTTATTACCTACGCAACGAAGTTTTAATCGTATAGGCGATTATATGTTGATCAAAATAAGGAATTAAACATTTGCTGTAAAATGCTAATTTTGGTGAAACAGTTTTACATTTTACATAAATCAAATTACAAACGTCAGTGAATCATTTTTTTTCATTTTCGATTCAATGCCGTTTGTAATTTGATTTTATAAAAGAAGATAAGGATATTAACCAGTGAAACATTTTCATGACATTATTCTTCATACAAAAAGCAGGTAAAGTTAGTTAAAACAACAATTTTATTATTACAAACTGGCCTTCTTGTCTAATATTCTTTTATATCCTGATGGTTAAGGTAGCTAAATTTATGACACCAACTATTTTAAGGCATTTATGACTAGCTGTTTATACCCGCACATATCAAAGTTGAAGCACCATTTAAGCTATAAAAATAGGTATTATTTAAAAAAAGACCGTAGATTGTTTTTATAAATTCAAATATGCACAGACAGCTTGTAAAGAAATATCTTCTTCCTCTGTTTTTAACTAGAATAGCTCAATAATTTAAATAATTTGGATATAAGATTTATTTATATTATTATTACTCTTGAGGTCTTTGGTTTTTCTCAGGAATAACTTGTGTGCTATTCGTCAGTTTCTTATTTCTATTCTTCTTCTGTTTTGTTTTATTTAATTTGAGCAAGCGTATTCTGGAAAATGTCCTGGTCTTTGTTCATTTTACTTTTAGAATTGAAACAAGTGTGTACTGATATAAACAGGTCTTAGTTGAAGATGGCACTGCTTTTATGAAAGTATGGACACTTTTGTATTTACGATAAGGTATTTTGTCCAGAGAAATTTCCAAAACGATAACGGTGTAAATTATGATTATGAGCAAAAGTAAAAGCTCAAAGAGGTAAGCAAAGCATAATATTTTCCCTTAACTGAAAAATATGTAGTCATTTATTACTGAATTAAACCATTTTTCTAACACATTATTAGGACCCTCCCCTCCATTCGCCCTTCAGTGATCAGTATCTCTGTCCGCCCGTCTATCTTTTACAACCATCTGTCCTTTCGTCTGTCCAGATGATACATTATCCACTCCACTGGTTCATACTTCACCTAAATAATTCTTGTGGTCAAAAGATTAGCGGTGACAATAAATTCCTTTGAACAAGTTCAATGTCATATTAGACAACGTAAAGTTATTGTCCAGAAGTACATTATATAAAACCACTCTTGGACCTTAATTCTTTCTTATTGTGTCAATCTTGCTAAGATTAAATTACAATATTGTTTTTATATCGGGTTTTGCAATTATCTTCTTCTTGAGTTTTTCGCTATCTTGAAAACTTCTTAGTCATATGTTTCAGTCATAACAAAATCATCTGAGATGTTTTTATTTAATCTCAATGTCTATTATAGAAGCGGGACCAGTTGAGATAGTCACTACCTTTATTGAAATCTTAACAATGGAATGTCTAGTCTACTTATTTAGTTCACTGTATTCTATGTATGTATTTACATATTTGGTGCTTTGAAAGAGCCATTATACCATTGATTTTACCTTTAACATATATACATGTTCCTTGAAAAAAAATGTTTCAAAATGATAACAAACATAAGTTACTTAGAATAGGGTTCTTACATTCTTTGAGCTTAAGAACGGTAAAACGATGAAATGTAGGCTTGTAGAAGTTGTTTCCGCGTTATCTCAAGTACACTAAAATGTTTTTAACCGGGCTGTAGAATGATATGTGTTTAAATTTACATTTACATCAACGTCATTTGGATATCAATTGAGGATTGGTCGGACAGACTAGGAATCTAGAGGAGTATAAATTATTAAATCAATTAATAATTGTTATATATTAAACTACATTTTGAAATTGTTCACAAAAAACACTAAAATATTGTAGTTATTTTTAAAATAGCTAAATGATTTAAAGGACAACAATTTTTACATCGTTCATATCTCGATAAAAAAAATTGAAAAGCGTTTTATTACAGAAGCTTTATAGAACAGTAAACTACAATGCAACAACTGAAAAAAACTAAACGCTCATAATAAGAGTATTGATGATTTATCTCTAAAATGATCTTTCGTCAAACCGTTATTTTGCCTTCATTAATTTAATTTGATCGAAATTAAGGGACTTCTTTTAAGTTGGATAAAAAATTATTGTGCTTTATTTGAAAATATCACACACAAAAATGTTAAATTTAGTTGTTCAAATATTCATCAATGAGAAAATGTTTGGACTCTGTCTCTTTAAATAGAATAGAACAGAGGGGTTAAGCAAAATAATGTTTTGTATTTCAAATAGGAGAAAATGCTGATAAGATATACTGACCTTTTTTTCATTTTATTTATCAGATATAATTTGAATAGAACAGAGGGGTTAAGCAAAATAATGTTTTGTATTTCAAATAGGAGAAAATGCTGATAAGATATACTGACCTTTTTTTCATTTTATTTATCAGATATAATTTGGTTTATATTGGTCTTATCGTTTTGAATTGTATGGACGCCCTACTAATTGATTAAATTTATCATCTTTAAACGTAATTATATTGTTTTATTAGTATTTTATTAGTATTAATATATTGTGGTTTTTTACCTTTATTAAAGACTTAAAATGTAATGTCTTGCAAGATTATAACGGGGACTGTCTGACAAAGATATACCCACACAAATTAATATATGTTGGATCAACGCATTAAGATGAGGCATTGTTGGCATTTGACTGTAGTCTAGTATTTTGCTTTTGTTATAAGGTAATAAATTTGGTTTTGTTTTCGGCACCGTTTATTCAAAATCTGTGGAATATCATTTTCTAAGTTGATTTTGCAATACATAAAAGTGATGGATGCTTCGTTTATGCTAATTTATCTTTTCTCATTTGGCGTTAGCATGTTTTCTTTTTGTCGTCGTTTTGCTTTTTCTTTTTATCTCATGCATACCTATTTTAGAATAAGCCACTCGTAACATTTACAAGAACAATTTGATTTGCGGTGTGTATTGTAGCACAGGGCGAAAACTCATTGCACGTTATTATCAATGACGATACTCTTTAATACCTCTATTCAACGCCTTTTCAGCAAAATAAAAACGAACTTGTAGCTCCACAACTTAAAGTGTTTTCAATAGAGCCATTCGTTAACTACTGTTGTAAAAATGATTAGCGGCGCAAGTATTTTGGACAGGAGTGTAACAACTACGATGATCCCGAAACAAAGCAGTCCAGCCAATGGAAAAATATGACACCCCCCCCCCCCCCTCTTTCGAAAAAAGTGAAAGTAACACAATCTCTTGGAAAAATATGTTCATTCGTTTTATGGACCGAATGTTATGTTATAAGTGCGGGGGCTAATTCATCGGGCACCGTATGAATTCGTCCATGCGTAAAGAGAGAGAGAAATCGTCTGCATCGAGGGACTCACGTTTTGTTAATTGTCTGAAGTTTGTAAATATAAAGATATTTGACGCTTACCTGATAAATTGTTGATAATTCCTATCGGTTTCCCCGACTATCTCGCCATCAAAGCGGTTGAAAACACGATAAATGGTGCTGCGAGCAGGGTACTTGCGGTGAGCCGCTGAGTGTTTAATTATGATTCATTGATTTAGTGTACTTTGGCTCAGATGATGCAAACAGCATGTGTTGGTAGGGGGCCAGGAAACTTCCGAATGGCCGGTATATTCAGTCTGAGGGAAATGGCCAGGATGGCATGGAAGGTACCTCAGGGAATAGCGGCAGGGATGGGCTTTCATCTTCCATTGGGGTACATTTTGACCCGAGGCTGTTAAGCACATACCGAGTGGAAAGTGCCCCTGGTAATTATGTCTAACGGTATGAGCAGATTGATAATCATGTCGCTCACTCAGACGGAGGGTTGATCCAAGAGTCATGGGGAGAAGTACACGGAGGAGGATCTCGAGAAGAGACAGCGAGTGCTTGAGGAGGCATTCGGTAGTTTACAAGGTATAGTAAATTGTTTGGGTGTAGACTTTGGATGTCTAATCGATTCCACCAGGACAGGTATTGGGTCGCTCGAGAAGAGTATGACGGAACAAGTAGGGGTTTTAGTTCACAGATTAGGGGAATGTTTCAAATGTCAGGTTTGTTAAGTGTAAGTGGATCTTCTAAAACTCATGGCAACGCTACAAGCTTCGGGACAAGTCAGTCACAAATTACCAGTAACCAGGGGGTCCTTGGGTTCCTGGAGAGGCTGTACAAACAGCATCAGTAGACGGGGGAAAGGCTAAATTCTCTGGGGGTCCAGGGTGTGTGTTGAGCTCAGTAGGTTCTGTCTCCTCAGGGGGGGGGGGGGGGCAGGCTATTCCTAGCTTTCCCCGCGATATTGCAGAAGTCCTTAACGGCAGATGTTTCATGTCCTGGTCAGTACCTGGTGACAGTAGCAAGAACTCAAGACCCACAGGTACAGTACCCGACTAGTCTAATGATGTCATCGGAAGTCCAAACTCAAGGTAGTGTAGCTAATGTCAGTAGCAGGCAAAGCCCTGGGGTTGAGGGTCAAATTTCTAGTTGCATGGGCGGGGCCCCTGTGCAAATGCCAATGACCCAGGCCTGTCAAACACAAACTTCATATATAGATATCAGATATTAAACTTGCCGGTTAGGGAACAGGAATGCATGCTCAATTTTTGGGTAAGTTGGTGGATATAGGTTTGTTCATCCAATTTATGCTGGTGCCTTGCAGGATGTCACATGGCGCACAAATTTCCTGTTAGACGGGAGCTCTGAAAGTCAAAGGGGTACCAGGCATGATAAAATGTCAAGTGGTGTTGATTGGTTGGTGCTAAACGCTGTATCATCTTGTCGGGTGCGGATTCCACCACATACTACTCAAGTGATACAATGTGATTTGGCTAATGAGATGTCAGAATTTATAATTAAACCAGTCAATGTCTTGCCAGACAGTTTTCCTTTCTCACTTATAAAGAAATGTATGGATACCCCATCAGGAAACAAGGAAACAACTGGTTTTCAAAGCTTGATGCTAATGCAGCAAATTAAAATATAGATGATATGAAGAAAACTGTCTTCATCACGAAGTACGGACTTTTTGAACTTACACGGATGGTGTTTGGTTTATGTAACGCCCCTGCGACATTTGCCAGAGCAATCAATTTAGTGTTGCACAGTCTTAACTGGAAAATTGCTCATGTATTTTTGAATGATGTGCTAGTGTTAGGTAAAACTGAACAAGCGCATTTAGACAATTTGCGCCAAGTTTTTGAGCGTTTCCGCAATTTTGGGTTAAAGTTTAAACATCGCAAGTGTGAATTAGTTCGCCCTAAAGTAGAATTGTTGGGGCGCACAGTAGGCAAAGTTGGTGTCGAGATGGGAGATCAGTATTTAGAGGCACTTCGGGAATGGCCCATACCAAAGGATGTCAAAGCAGACGAGAGGTTTCTCGGTTTTACAAACTATCACAGGATCTACATTACGCATTTCTCAAAAATTGCAGCACCTTTGTATGGTTTGACTGGAAAGAAGGGGTTACAGTGGGAAGGGGAACAACAAGAAGCATTTGATAAGCTGATTAGTTTACTGCTCAAGCCACCAGTATTAGCAATACCATCAAGCGCAGGACATTTCATTCTTGACACTGACTCCTCAGATTTTGCTGTTTGTTGAAAGTTGAGTCAGAATCAGGCTTTGGAAGCGCAGTATTGTCATCAGAGCAACGTCGATATAGCACAACACATTAAGATTTGCTAGCTGTGATAAAGTTTACATGACAGTTTAGACACTACCTTCTTGGTCGTGAGTTTACGATTAGAACGGACCACCATAGTCTAGTATGGTTTATGAACTTTAAAAATCCACAGAATCAGATCGCACGCTGGCTCGCGATCGAAGAACTGAGTCAATACAAGATGCGGATAGTCCATCGTTCTGGTAAAAAGCATGTAAATGCTGATGCTCTGTCGCAAGACATCGCGGACAGTTGTCAGAGCTATTCTTCACAGGTTCAGATAAGAGACTTGCCTTATAGAGGATGTAATTAGTGACGAAGAGCTCACGAGCGCTGGCATGATTTCGAAACAGATATTGACGATGTGATACCGTCAGCTCAGATGTTTGCCGAGGGTTCCACCGCAAATGAGGGTAACGCTTTAGGGCCACTGATTAGAGAGTTGTTGGTATCAGGTCCCTTTGATCCTTTAGATCAATTTCGGGTTAATGTGGCTTTTCCTTCAATGAAGTAAGTTGTTATGAAGGGAAGTAGTGGCAGTTCAACAGAGATAAGTACATCTGGAAAGGACAAGTCGGTGAGTCAGCTTGCTAAGGCAAAGCGCAGTAAGTGTCCGGAACAGGATTCTGATGAAGCAGCTGGGGAAGGGATATCTTTGTCTTCATATCCTGTAGAAGACATGGTTAACCTGCAGATAAGGCATTTACTTTCCTTCAGGCATACTTAGAGTCTACGGTTTTGCCAAGTAAGAGTGAGTAGATGACTTCTAGCTCCGAAAGAGAGAAAGAGATAGATCGTCTGCATCGAGAGACGGACTTTTTGTTAATTTTCTGAAGTTTGTATATATAAAGATATTTGACGCCTACCCGGTAAGTTGTTGATCATTCCTATCGGTTTTCCCGACTATCTCGCCATCAGACCGGTGGGAAACACGATAATTACAAAACACATTGATTTTACTGCAAGTGATGACACATGACTTTAATTTAAAATAAAACTAGACTGCGTGCAGAAACTAGGGCTAAGTTTATTTATAAGATTTAGGTGTGGACGTATTGAATTCTATGATGTATATATATATACTCATTTTGGATTTTATATATATATATATATATATATATATATATATATATATATATATATATATATATATATATATATATGTGTGTGTGTTACAGAACACCTAGCATCCACCAACTTTATTGAAGTACATTGTCGGAGCTTACATGTCATCAGGTCTTGGTGTAAGTGACTACAAGTTTCACTTTTGCCTGAAAAAGGCAAAAATCCCAGTATGATTTTTCCTAAGGTCCACCGAGAAGTATGGTTGTTGTACTAGCAAGTTCAAATACTATCCCACAGAAACAAAAGAGACCGATATTGTAAATGTTAAAAACTCTAAACTATATTTTACCTGCATAGGATTTACCATTCATTTCAAAGTAACCTTAATGTCCGACGACCACAGGGCTGCAGTTTTACTTTAATATATTTGACTGCACTTAACTTGGATATGGTAAACATTATCAGGATTTCAGGTAGCACTGTGTGAAAGTTCAACTCAATTTTTCGTCATAAGTCTAACATTTGTTTGTCTGATTAACTTGAATGAATCGGTTTCATTGACGCTTAAAACGATTAATGTTGACTCATTTTTCCGTTTTTGCAAATCTCGTGTCTGTTAGCAATCACCAAATACGATGTAACGAATGAGCCAGGGCATAAAAAAAGTAGATATAGCGGATGTACCAGCAACGCTAGAAACAGCATTAAAACAGTTGTTTTGGTCTAGCTGATATGGATTTTGGTCTATGGATGTATAAAAACGTTATTGAGATGTTTTGTGTTTTAGTTCTATGTTGCTTAGATCACAGTGTATTAAAAGAAGTGCTGTATGGTTTATTAGATATGTTATATTTTTTCCCTCGGACTAAAATGTCATATTTCCATTGCTTTAAACATAACACGTGACGTCCAGATATATTTCTATGTCCATTTGGCAATAAATAAGTTTTAGTCAATAACCCCGACGCTTCCCCTACTCAACTCCACATTTCATATCATTTAATACAAAAACGGCATTTCGTTAGTGTTTTAGTATAATTTCACCTTTGAAATTATATGTTTAAATTCTAATAATTGCCCTTTGAAACTAAGTTACTTTTTGTATCTGGAGCAGAATAAAACGTCATCGTCGAGATTTGCTCAAACCACTACAGAGGACAAATGAGAAAACGTATAAATTAAATAATCACAAATTAAAAACATCGACAATCATGAGGGTGCACAGACGATTTTTACAGACTATTCGAGTGGTGAGAATGAAAATATTGAAGATTTCGACTGTGCTAATTAAAATTTGATGGAATGTAAAGCCAATTTTACATAAATTTGCATAGATCATCATTTATTCTAAAATACATGTCTCACTTGATAGTCTTCAACCCGCCGTCTCGATGTCAATGAGACTGATTAACCCGATATGTTTCTTTAGTTGGACGGTAACAAACCATATAATAAACAATGAGTAATATGTTCTGAATAATTAATGTTTATTTTTTTTAACACTTTGTTAATTAAACTTATCGGACTAAGAGACCAATTATTAACAATTACTAAATGTATACTTTCAATAAACCTTATAGTTTGTCTAGGTACATTAAGAATCAAAGTTCTTGATACTAATGATTAACGTGTAGTAAAAATAGATTTAGAAGAAAATAAGAGAAATGTTTTATTGTTTCTTTATTTTGTTTCCATATACACAGAGTTCAGCGCATTTTGTCTAGTTGCTCGACCTATAAATAAGCATAACACGTTTTGTTTTTCAATGAAATCATGTACACTTGAAACAAATAGAAAATATGCTGCCATATGAATCATCATATATAGACAAGGTTGAGCAAATATTTTATTTTTTAAGACCTGAATACCCTTTAATAATCTTTGTTAAAACATGAACATCCTATTACATACAGTTTAAGAACATTTAATTGCGTGTCAACTTCCTATGGTATTGGTAAATTACACAATCATGCATATATATCTTTACTTTTAAATAATTACGAAAATGCATTCATTACTTGTCAATGTTATATCACCTGTTTTAAAAATGTGTGAACATTAACAATCTGAAGGCGTTTTCTTTTCTTAAATATCATAGGTAGTCTTACCGAATAAAACAGACAAAGTAAACATTTAAGCAACACGTTTTCCTTTCATACAAAATCAAAAGTAATCGTACCTTTTTTGAGTTTCATTACAGATGATAAAATCAACAGTTACTCAATTTTTTTTTTATGACATTTGCATTTATCATTTTTTGATACCCAGGAGATATTTTCAATAATAAAGATTAGTTTTCGATTCACACAAACATAATTGTTTGCTTTTAAATTTTTGTCGAAATAATTTATCTTTTACATCAGTCAAAATAATTTCGTGTCATTTTTGTTAAAAAAATATGAAAAAGCCAGCAGAAATCCCGGTTTTTAAATCAAGAGTCATTTATCGGCTAAATTTTTGAAAACATGAGTAATTTAAAAAACTTGTAGCTTTGATTCTTTATTTTTAAAGTAAAACTGTCAATTGCATATATATAAAATATACATTTACCCACATGTAGGTGTTTTAATTTTAGGAGAACGTTTCTGAATGTAAAATCCTTTAAAGTTCCTTTGTTATTAAGAGGCAAGACGACTGCTCTAGTTTTTTTTTATGAAAATAGAAAAACGTAACATAGTTGTTGATGAAAATATGCCATTTAATCAAATAAATGACAGGGATGTAAAAAAACTGTAAAAATTGAGGGAGTTAGACGAAACTAGATAACACAGCTGATACAGTCAATATATTTGGCAACATTTAATATAAAATCTGACCCCTACATTTAAAACATAAAACAATATGCATAGGCGTCAGAAGCAAATTGAAAGTGGGGGGGCTAGAGAAATCCTCAGAAATATTGAGAAAAAGGTAATTCCCAAAATCATGGAAATCCTAATCCGGGGGGGGGGGGGGGGGTATGCCTATACTTCCACAAAAAAAAAATTACTTACCCAATTTTTTTCTCTCCAAAATCATAAAATTCCTAATCCGTGGGGGGGGGGGGGGGGGGGGGGGGGGGGGGGGGGGCTAGTATGCTTCTGAATCTAACCTCTCAATCTTTCAAGGTAAATTTAGGAACAATAATCTTTCCTGCGAGAAAAAGTGGGGGGCTGAACCCTCTATCATGCTATGTTTCTAATGGTTAGGTATAACTTTGCAAAAAAAGTGGGGGGGGCTAAGCCCCCCCTAGCCCCCCCCCCCCCCCCCGGTTCCGACGCCTATGATATGGTCCTGACATGCAAATCATAAAAAGGGTGGGATATACAAAATATAAAAAAAAAACACAAACATAAAAAAGCAAACATCTATACAATATATTAAAGGTAAAATGAACACCATAAGGGGGAAGAAAGGGTTGGATAGAGGGATGTTGTCGAAAATATTTCTTAGCAAATTTTAAAGTGGCTTCTCCTCTAATTTACAAACAAACAATGAAGTCACGTGATGTGGGAAGCCACGCTGATTGGTCGAATCCCATCATATTCTCAGAATCGATTTTAAAATAGAACATTGACTCAGAGACAAATAAATACGCGACCTTTGGAGCTTCTCCGATTGGTTAAAGTTTTTGCATAACGAAGGGCAGTTAGATTTAGCAAATAAGACCAAGACATCAAGACATAGCACCTGTTATTACGTAACACATGTCGTCAAAACATTTCAGATGAAGAAACAGAATCAATAAACATGTGAAGATTTACATGTAAATAAAAAGACAAACATAAAATATATTCACACGTCACATAAAGGGTATTATCATTTGTCAATAATAATAAATATTTTTTTCTTAGTTTTTTTTTTTAGGTATTTAGATTCTCTACTGTTCCATTGCGTCAACTAAATCCTGATACAAAATGATTAAAAGTTATTATTTTTCTGACTGAAAGCAGATTTTGTTGAAACTATGATACCGGTAAATATAATTTTTCAGAATTCTGCATTTAGGAATTGTGGATTCAAACTTAAAAAAATGAATATATCAAATTGTTACTATTTTAAGTAGCTAATCCCATTCTGTATATCCTCCTTCAAATATAATGGTATCGATTTTGCAAAATGAATAAATTTTTAGTCTTGTTTTAAAGACGTTTGATTAAAGCACCTTATAACTCTTTAGTTTTTGTTTACATATATGATAAGAGTTTTTGTCTACTTTCAAATAAAGTAACTTATACATACAAATGTACTTGTCTAATATCTAACTTATATGATATATCTAAGAAGAGATTAGTATTTGAAACACACTTCGCGTTAAATAATAGTATATATTGTGTACTTCAAGGTCATGACAACGTAGCATTATCTACAATTTCTTCTTATTATAAAGGACACGAGTAGAACAGAACTAGTATATGCAAGTGTAAAAAAAAAGATTACTGCATTGTTCAACGTAAAAGGTTTTGAATGCAGATTTTAATCAAAGTACTGAAGTACTGTCGGGAGTTGATTTTATTGATTATAATCAATTTTAAAATCAACGATATGTTATGCAAATTTTTTTAATATGAATTCTCGACAAGAATTTCGAGAAAACCCCTTAAAAATCATGTTGTGTAATATTTCAAGATAGAATTAATTCCATCAAACTGTGTATCAGTAATCGAAATGTTTCTAAAAATTGTAAACGTCTGGATCCAAGCAATATTGAACTCTAGTCTCGTTCAACCAGACGCTCGGCTGTCTCCGTTAATTTCCGACTACCAAGAGAGACTCTCTGCTTGTCGGAGATTTACGGAGACAGCCGAGCGTCTGGTTGAACGAGACTGTATTGAACTCTAGCGTAGGCATACATGCAACTACAAAAAACAATTAAATTGTTCGTACTATATAAAATCTGACTATTTTCAAGGTATTTAAAGATAGTTTTCTTTTGAAAAACAATGGTACAGCATACAGTACACCGAATTTATGTTACTTTCAAAATCTACGTCTTGTCAGCAGTGATGATCTGTGCTTAGGTCCAAACACTATTTCACTTTCGGTTTGCCAGAGTAAGTGCATAGGAGAGTTGATTAAAATCAACTCTCAAACAAATAACAAGCGAAAATTTGATGATATCAAAAATTCTACATTTTACATATATTTACAATTGTTTGATAATGCATATTTTGCGTGATATGAAGTTGAGTAACAGGTGTTGAAAAATGACTAAACCTGAAACAAGATATTTCATCTATTGATTCCACCAAAATACATGTAGATGGCAGACGTTTCTCATAAATAGATGGATATGTTTAATGACTTTCATTTGACGATATACAATCAACAACTTTCACCAAGGTAAAACCGCATACATGCATTTCTATAATTATGAAATATAGTTATCTTATTGCAAGTTATGATGTTACACTTTACTTCTCAAAAATGTATTGACAATAAAAAAATAATATGACTGATATGCTTTAAACAACTAAATGATAATTTTTTTAGTTCATTTTTATTTAGTGCTACGAGTTTTATCATATACAATATTTTGCATGCATTTTATGGCCAACTTATTTTTTTTTTAATTTGAAAATCTAAAAAAAAAATCAAACCTGAATATTGACGTGTCGCTTTTCATATTTCAATGAAAATTTATCAATTGCTTTACCTTAACAGATATTGAATAAACATTTCGAAAAGACAATGAAAAAAATAAGAACTTTACAATCTTAATTTTGAATATTACAGCATAATTATTTAAATGTAAATTCATTTAAGTAAAATGTACTGTAGTCCCAACAAAGAATTTGGTTTATTACGAAAAGTGTTCTTGATTATTTTGTATAGGTAATCTTTGCTGAAATATTAGCCTATTCTTTTTCAGAACTATGTTAAACGCTGCTTGCTATTTGATGTTGATGCATGCGCTAATTTATTGCGTTACAACAACTTCTCCACCCCAATTTATGAAGGATATAAATGGTTACAGAAATGCATGCAAATCGATAGGATGGGAACCAAAACAAGGTAAGTATTATTAAAAAATTTGATTTTTCAAAGAAATTGACAGTACACAAACAAATTACAGTGTTTGTTTTATTTACATTTAAGATTGTGGATCTTTGAGGCAAGTGATTGCCTTTCATCCCAGGTTAGGCCACGGTCATCTAAGAAATGTCCCAGTAAACACAACGATGAAATACGGCATTGTCCTTTTGAATAAAGGCGAGGGTTATAATCCTAATACTGGAATATTTACTGCACCGGAGGACGGGGTGTATTCGTTTGCCTGGTCCTTTTTGACATTCCACGGTGGAACGGTGTACATTGCTGCTGTCGTAGATAATGTTGACAAGATTCACACTTGCATAAAAAATCAACAAAGTGGTCACATCAATACGTCGGGTCATCTTCTTTATGAACTAAAGAAGGGCAACAAAGTATGGATAAGAACTTGGCACGTTCCTGCAACCTCTATTCTCGGAGGATACTACACGTACTTCTCGGGAAGCAAGCTCAATTCCAACTGACTTTAAAATATATTGTGTTACACAACAGAAAATGATTTAAAACAGAAATAAAATGTCTAAACATGTTTTAATACTTTCATGGACTAAGATTATAAATGTGAATTTCTTGGACTTCTTGGTCGAGATTCAACGATGGCAACATTATAACAATTTAACAGGCAGACATATTACAAACAAGTCGGATATGGCCAGTAGTGGCCTCCGGACTCAAGACTCTGGGTGAGTCGGACGTGGCTGGGGCTGGCCGCCGTATCCCAGACTGCCGATTGACAATTGTACATAATTATTTATAAGAATCTGAACAATGTGTATAAATAATTATGTACAATTATGTTGCCATCGTTGAGTCTCGACCAATAAAAACGGAATCCTGCATCAATTGTCTGATTCTTTCTCTGGAACTGTATACTGGTGGACCTTCGGAAATACCTTACGGCCTACAGCGCGCCTACACCTTATACTTTATACCTTTTACGCCAACATTCCCTCACCCGGTTCGTACTGCACACGACCGATGCAGATCCAGAAGAATTCTCTAGCACCGTAAAAAAAAATACGCGGTCACATGGGCATGGGCGCGATTTTGGTAAAAAAAAATTACGCATTAATGTTTACAATGCCTCCGAAAGGTATTTTATACCAATATTTGGGTATCATTCGATAGTTACATGTATAAGCGAGTTAGAGAGCTTACTCTTTGTTATGTAAACAAAATTATTACAACATTTTATAGGTTAAAGTGACAATTCCAGTTTACGACACAAAAAGAATGTGCTAAACGTTAGGAATTGTTTATTTATGTTTAAAATGAATAAGAACAAAGTCATTTTGGAAGATACTTTTTTATGGTACATTGAGCCTATGTAAACAAAATCAAGGCACATGCATTTGATTACATGACAAAGAACTGTAAGCTCTGTGTCTTGCTTATAACACTACGATTAACTCTCAAATTTCATTAAATCATTAGAAATGCATTCCTAAAATATTGTAATTAATGAAAACAAAATCTATATTTTGATTAAAATCCTGTTCATGTCCCTTAAAACAACTGCTACTAATAATGACCGTTTTTGTAAAATAGGCCCTTTTGTCCGTATGAGTGTCATCAATATTAAAATTGCAATATTTACGTTTTGAAAATGGCTCTTTAAGAATAGTGTTCTATATATGTAGGGGTCTAATTACTTTGGCAAATACTTAATACCTAGGAAAAACTGAATGATAATTGGATGTTAAGAACAGTCCATGATATGTTATGTTATCATAATTTAACACGATATTTGTGAGCCAATGCCCACTAGTGATACCCCGGCTCTGATGTGAATATGCCAAAAAAGCAAAGTGGAAATTTATTTGGAAGTCGGTGTCCGATTGGTACAAAAAAAATCCTACAATATGGCATGCCTAAGCAAATAATATGTTAAAATATCAAGCATCTGCGATAAACAGTTGCTAAGAAATCTTTGACGAAAATTCATTTGAAAATTTTGACTAAAAATAAACAAAGTCGTCATTTAACAGGAAGTTGACTTCCGATTGTGTTACAAAAAGATATCCCGCAATATGGCATGCCCAAACAAATAGTGTGTTAAAATTTCAAGCATCTTTGATAAATCGTTGTTGAGAAAAATGCAACAGAAACTTTTGTTACGGACAGACAGACAAAAGGACAGAGGGACAAAGGGACAGACAGACACACACACACACACACACACACACACACACACACACACACACACACAAACACACACACGGAAGAATAAAACAGTATACCCTCTTCTCCCTCTGATCGGGGGTATAATAATCAAAACACACCTATGAAAAAAAGAAATATGAAACTTCTTAAGTTAATATTAATGATTCACTCTTTTATTACATGATATTGACTTGTAATACGGAGTTTGATATTAAGTTATCAATGAAATGTGGTCATAACGAACAGTGGTCAAAGTAAAAAACCCAAAAGAAAAATACAAAACAGGAGCAGAACAAATACTGACCTCTAACAAAATCAAAGGTAGAAGCAGGTGCCATGGATTAATGAGAATTCTCTAGTGACCGGTCACACCCGCCATGTGATCTCGGGAAAACAGAATGAAAGAACTGAAATTACTGAAAAGCACTAACCTAGCTTGGTTCTAAAGGAAATTTACTTTGTGCAAGCTTAGTAATTGACATAATGCTAAATAATATCAATTGAAAGTATCCAGTTCCAGTAGGGTCAAAATGGCGTTAAAAGTTGTACTTATCCAAATTCATTCTTATTCAATTTGATTTTGATTAAGAAACTTTGGTCGAAATTGCGTTTCCTTTAAATCTACATGTATATTATGATTTATCATATACACTAAAGTTAATTTAAATCAAAAATGAACACGACTTGTAAATGGACATTTGCCTGAATCATGATATATAAAAGCCTTTGATTTTGTTACACTTTATTTCACAGCTGAACCTTGTGTGCGACGTGTTAGATACATTTCTTTGTCTAATGTTTGCACTTTTATATTGTTGTTATACATGCATTATCTTTATAAATGTATTGCACTGACCATTATAATTGATGTTTTGAATTTTCTTGTGCATATGTACTGTATTTAGCTGTTAAGTTGTTGCGTCTAAGTAACAACTATAAGCGATGTAAAATATACGTCATCACACAGATGAGATCTCCTATGCAAACTTGAAGTTTTAGTCAGTTCCTGATATATGTGCTGTGAGGAGAGCACTGAACACCAAGAACTACATGTGGCTATTTACAAGTCATTTCGATTGTTCTTCATCTCAGCTTCTGTTTACGCACTATATTTCATCATAGGGTTGGCTTTTTTAAAAGCTAAGAAAGTCAGCCAGTTGAATATTAGGTTACAAGAGACTACACAATCTAAAAAATACAAGATATAAATAGTTTCGATAATAATATACGGATGTACATATATTTTTATAACTGTATGTGAGGAGACAAGTTTGAAGCAGTGTACACGTACTGACCAGCTTCATAACATTTTTGAATTTCTCTAACATTGACTGTCTAGTAATTTATTCCCAGAACTCCAATTCCAATTTACGCAAGAGCATATGAAGTTTCATCCGTTGACAAATAGGTGAGGAATTATGGTCTAACAATAACAATTATTGCAATTTAGGAAATGTTTACTTCCATTTTTTCTTCCATTTCTTTCAAGTGATTAAGCTATTATATATAGGTAATTCAGCAAGATATTTGTAGGAAATTTGTATTATTTACACAGTACCCATATTTGTTCTTAATTAAAAGTATGGAACACTTCATATATCATTTTATCTGTACTCTAATGTCATATTGCTGTCATTGTATTTCGTAATTTTTAGCTTTCTACTACTGTCTCCGGGACAGCACAATTATGTAGAGTTGTCGCGCTTGCACTGAAATTAAACGCATTTATCACGATATGGTGATAAATGCTGAAAGTGTACACAAAGTGCAAACATTAAGAAAGATATATCTCTTTCATATATACGTTACGATTTGAATAATATGCCATAAAACCTTTTTGATTATCATAAGAGATTTGTCATTTACTTCGAGGGCATAGAAATATTTCTTAAATGTTGAATCAGGGAATTTAATAGAAAAATTTGCACAGAAATATTCATTTTTACTTTAATTTTCCTTTCAAAAGTTTCATTTTTTTACATGTAGATTTTTTTGTATACATGTACATGACTTGAAGCTAAAGGTAATGTAGGTATTACATAAAAAACCCAAACAAAACAGAATCCAGTAAATACTTACATGACAACTAACACTTCAGATATGGGATGTGATACTGATTTTGTAATGTATTACTCTACTTATTCTATACCAATCACAGTTATTATTGTTGTCTACTTCTGCAGATTCTTACAAAATGCATGTGCCTGTAATAAATTGAACAGTTGAAAATAATACTTACCATTTTATAAAGTAAGATACCACCAAGATTCTGCATATAAAGCATATATCTCTTTTTAATCAGGTTAAAAGATAGGCGCATGTTATTTCTTCAACAAGAGGCAAAAAGCATAATTTAGCTGGATGGTCGGGATCATTTTTAATCTTTATTGAACTTTATGAACTTTATTACCATCTATTAACCACCAAACAATTAAGCTTTATATAAAGACTTTATGACTTATTTATTTTCATGACTAAGTATTTTTTTGAAGGATATTATGGAAAATTTTAGGGTAGCTATGATGTATATTTTGATGTATGAAAATGCTGCCTTCATAAAACTACAATCGCTTTTATCACAATTTCAATCTCACTTCCTCGTCTAATCTACATGAGAAAGTTACAGTTTCTTGAGAAGGCAAACAAAATGTATTGACACCATGAGTACTTTGACACTAAGCTACCTTATTTATAGACATGCAGTAAATTAACAATTTTGTTAAAAACATTTAACACGAACAACATATATATTGACGTCAAGAATGAACAATTTATATTTATTCTTTAAAAAAATTGCTGAATGTATTAAATTTCTTTATAACAACTTATTTCGATGTTTCCATTTATTTGATAGTGCTTCCAGTCGCATGCATATGCGTTTGCCTAATATGAATTTTTTTTACCAATGTACTAAAGGCACAGCAGTTTCAATATTAGTTATAATATGTATAAGTGAATTATCATTGCAAATGTAAAACAGCCAGGTCATTTGTGGTACTTGAGTACAGTTATGTGGTTTTTTTTATTTATTAAAGGTCGTATATTTGATGTTATCTTTCTTTTTATCATTTTGATAATAAAGATACTTTACTTTCTTTCTCTGGAATTCAGCGGGCACTTTTACGACCCCATAAATGCGATATTTTATTTGTTTTTTGTCCAATCGTTTTTTATGGATTTTTTTCAAAACAAACATAGATAATTAAAGCCCCGTTCGTAAATACGCACCGTCACCAAGGCCAGGTACCAGTACATTGTATATAAACCCTTCGATTTCGCTTCACCCGATTGCACACCTGACACTCGTGGCCGCCATGTAGTATTTCTGATGTGGTCTTGTGATTTTATGAAATTGTTTCTTATTTTATGTGCATATTCTGTGTGTAAATAATGCATTAACCTGTTTATGTTATTTTAATATTCTTTTGGCTTGAAAAAGTGTGTATAGTTTAATAATTGTATCGCGACAGAGTAACGTAGCGAGAAAAGACGTACACGTGAGACCTCTTAAGTGAAATAGCAGTTATAAAAGAGAAATATGGTAGACAATGCCTATTTACGAGCGGTTTTAATCTTTAAAGAATTCATTTATTATTTATTATAAGTATGGTACGATGATATTAACTCATTGATGTAACTGGTATATACTTGTATTTCATAACTATCAAAAATTCATTTGAAGAATATATTGATATAAAAAGGACCAAAATTCATACTTGCATGATTCCTAATAAAAAAAGTGATATTTTAAGATAGTTAGTATATAGTGAAACATGTTATATTATGTTTACCTAACTGTCGCATTAAAAAAATGTTAACAAATGTATATCTGTTTTATTGTAAGTCCTTCATTATTTCAGTTTAAAAACTCTGATGCATTAAGTATATTTTTCAGGATTGAGAGGACACTAACACACCCTTTTTATTTTTTTTGCAGATATTTAAATCTTCAAAATAAGTGTGTAGCTGCACAGTTCGACAACTCTTCTAAATGATTAAAAAATATTTTATTCAATTCTTGTATGCATAATTCGTATTTTAAAAAGTAGAACCTCAAAGTTATTGCTTTTTTATCCTTTGGCAACAGTTTTGGTCAGTTTCGGGGGGAAACAATCCAGTTCAAGAAATGTTCAGTACATACTTATTCACAAATATACAAGATGGCCTTACATCCTCCTTAAATATCCGTGTTAGCGATAAGTTTTAGTTTTACGGTACATGACTCATTTAAAGCAATCTGGTCTTAAAGTTCATGACCAGCAGTTGATATTTAATGTTTACACATTATCATAGCTTATTTGAAGTCCCTCCCTAATGTACATTTATCATAATGCATTTTGATGGTATATACATATATTTTAATTACATGTATAATTATTTTTTTAAAGGTAAACGTTTATCCTCAATTTTCAACTAAAAATGGCAATCAAAACGTTTATTTTGAAGCTATTTTGCGATTTAAAAACGTTTCAAATTTCATAAAAAGCAACATTTCAAGTGTAATGAAAGTATAATAAATATGAACATGAGGTAATTTGTTGGACCAACGCAGGTCATTTACACAATAACAGTTTATTGCTGGTACTCGAATAAGGTTAGATGTTTACATATTTTATTGCAGCAATATATTCAAGTTTCGTATTTACATTCGGCATTTTTTTTAGGTATGTCTAGAATTTCACTTCCTTGTACAAATAGATTCAGAGAAACATGAACCTAATGGGTGCTTTGATTGTACAAATGAGTCTTTTTTGGACATTCTTTGATCTTATTCTTCAATCAACTTACGTGAGTATATTAAGTTATATACTTTTGATGTTATTTGTACAAATAATGATCACTAAAAGATGCTTTTGAAAAAGTCAAAGTCGTGTAGAACTCACCAAATGACGTAAATGAATTTACAATTGATAATTGCTATTTTTAAATTGTAAAGAAAAGAATCACAATACCAAACAGGAGTCAAGTAAAAAATAAGGCACAAGTTATGCGCTGAATATTCCATTATTGATTTAATATACGGACTGCGTATAGAATATGACAATAAAGGCAACGTGGGGGGAAATATATTGTGCCTAGAACATCAAGTGATCCACAAGGTCATACAAATCTACATAACACCGGGCTTAAAGAATATTCTTAGACAAGAAAGACACTCCGTTATTGCGCATGCTTTAAAGGGGCATGGTCACGACTTTGGTCAAAAATTTTTTTCAATGTTAACAGTGCTTCAGAGAGGCAAATTTGATAAGCATCCAATTTTTTGTGTTATTCGTTGAGTTAGAAACGAGTTACAAAGCTTACAATCCTGTTTTATGTAATGAAAGCTTACATTTTAAATGTTGATTTAAAAATTCCAGTTTTAGACTTTAAATGAATAAGCTAAACGTTAGAAACTGTTAATTTATGTATAAAATGAAGAGAAACATAAACGAATCAAAAAAGATTTTTATTTCTATATAGAACCTATGTAAACATAAACAGGGTACGAGCCTTGTATACATGGCAAAGAATGGTAAGCCCTGTGTCTTGCTTATACCTTACAGACTGACTCTCAAATTGTATTTGATCATTCGATAATTAATGCATTCCTACGTCATTGTAAATAAAAAAAAATAGAACTTGTCAAAAATAGTGACCATGCTCCTTTAAGCTACATGTCATTTAAGTTTATATCACACAAACGCTCTTTCTATGCAGTACTTTAAAGCGACCGTCTGGTTGCACAAGACCTATTATAACTTTTGTACTTATCAAATGCGTTATCTAATGTTGACATGAAAATTACGTAGTGCGAAAGATAGTTTTTTTTCTCATTTCACATATTTAATTGTTGTAATCTCATAATTCCTACTTAAATTGTTTCGATATTTTTACAGGTCCGTGTTGCTCTGCTTTGAATTTGTATTTCGTGTTATGGATTTTTGAGATGGTTGAAAGTTTGTTATTGTCATTTTTTCATTCGGAAAGAAAACAAGAAAATTACGTCGTTAATTTAGTGTAATGAATCTGTACCGGCATACATATTAGTATCTATGTACAAAGCAAGTTCAAATCGTTTAGTTTAAATCTATATTTATCTACAAATAAAACCAAATACAACACATGGAGTTTTGATCAATAATTCGAAGTTGATGTGGCCTTCAATCAACATTCAGGTATATCGATTACCAAATTGTTATTTCCATCCTTACGTCGACTCGATATATCTCATTGAACTTGAAATTAAAAAAATAGCACTGAGTCTGTGTCATCTGATTTATATTTGGATATTTTAATTAAGATGTGTTTCATTGTATTCAAAAGTCTAAAAAGTTTATTAAACATTTTCTTAAAGAAGAGTCCTTTGAAATAAAAACTTTTGTGGTCGGAGTTGTGTCAGTTGGCCATTGTTGCTCATGAGAGCTATATAGTTGTTGAACCTATTGTTTTTTTTTTATTATTGCATTTATATTTATTTCAATTTCTATTCATATGTTTTTATTCTCCGTGTCATCATTTCAGCCAATATTGCTTTAAATAAAGCCACATACATGTCAAGTCAGTTTGAACTAAGCACCGGCTCGGATAAAGCAGTAGACGGTGGGAAGACCCCGACATACGCCGGGCGTCAGTGTGCCATATCATTTGGCGGACAAACAGCTCTGTGGAGGGTGGACCTAGGTGTACTGAGTAGCATTCATCACATTACAATATATCCCAGGACAGAAAATTTTCCATGGGGTAAGTAAACACAAACGTATTCACTTGAACATCTTGAATTAAACCTGATTTTCCATTTTTTATTGTTTTAGTTAGCGCCTAGTGATGATTCGTCAGCATGTTATTGGCGACCATATCCGATAAAGCACATTAAAGATTATATTCAGCTTTGATGTAATACCAATGCTTCAGTTGTTTTTACATATAAATTGTATTTCTTTACCATTTGGATTCTAGCTGTCAAACTATTGTGATTATGGTGGGAGGGAAATATTTTTTTTCAAGTACTTAATGCAGACTGTGTATTACCGCCCTCTAAGAAAACATATAATGCTGTTGAACGCGCCAATTCTCATTTATGAAAGGTCTAAGAAATCATGGTTACATGATTTTATAATTTAAAACAATGTACCCCCTTTAAACTATTTGTATGTTCCGAAGCAATCCTTGGTCCTCCCAAAGAGCACCTGTTAATCAGATTAAGGCATTGACCATTATCTTGTACATCGTCAGTAATAAAATTCATTTTGAAAGGATCAGAACTTAAAAATTAAACTTAATGTATCCATAAGGTTAAAATGTATCATGTAAGAAAAACGATTTCAGTGTACTCAGTGATTGATATTTATATGCTTAAAAATATATGTATAAAGTTAGACAAATTCATATAAATGTTTACTGCAGAAAGTTAGATTTGTAGATGTTTTCCACTTGATCATAGGCATACATTATATTGTTATGTTTTTGTTTTGAATTACATGTAGACATAGACTCCTTATATAATTATTCTATTTTCTAAGTTAATGCTTCTAAAAATATACCACCGTCTGCATACTGGTAATCATAAATACCTTTGTGCCCAAATTACACTCATATGGAAGGGAATTACCGCCAAAATTCTATGTATCTTGCTTTTATTCTTATTATGCTTACTTCTTTATTCCTCAGTACATTTACACTTGCATTTCACTTTATTGATTTCATATTCATGCTTATCTAATTTCACTTTGATTCTCATTGATTCTTTATTGTTTGCCTATTTCTATGTTGCAATATTCTCTTCTTATTCGTGTAAATTCTTTCTTTTATATTTGTTACAAACGTGAATTCAAACATGCAAACCATGAGGCACTTTCAATAAAAACGAATACAAGTTGCATGAATTTAATGCTGCATTATGACGCCAGGTGGCAGTGTGCGCGCTACAATTGCTGCTCCCAAAGATTTATTCAAACGAAACTTACAAATGGCATAAATTTGATTAACTAGTGAAAAATCTCAAATTAAGGGCTTAGTATAGAAATATGAAATACATGTAAATGTAGTCAACTTTTAACAAGCCATGATATACGCAGACTCAATAAGATACGTTTTTTTTTGTATACATGTACAATGCCTCCGCGCGGATCTAAAAAAATCATGCGGGAGGGGGGATTGGGGTTCTGAGAGATAATTTTGTATTAATTATTTATTGGTTAATTAAACAAGTGTGAATTTTTCATTGGGGGTGGATCTGATCTCATTCTAGATCCGCAATGCAATGTACCGTGTATATATGCAGCAACAAAATATTTGTAAATTATTTGCATGAACGGTTAATTATTAGAAGAGGAACATGTCATACATTGTAAGTTCTTGTCGACAGGACTTTATTTTCATTTGAAGTGAAAAGAGATGGGGTGGTGCACGGTTTTGTCCAGAGGTACCCGTGGAACATGTTGATGAAATAAAAATAAAATAAACCAAATTTAAAGATGTTTTTGAAAAACAATAAAAGGACTGGGGTACGAAATGCTTATTAGTAGCTTTTCCTGTACTTTAGTACGTGTGAAAATTATCACTTGCATGAATCACTATGTATCTCTCGTTAGGCTACAGTACTGTGTATCCCTGATTAAATGCGATGAATTAATATCTGCGTGAAATTCCGGGTTAAAAACTTTAAACTACAGGTTTTAAAATATCACTTATTTTTGTAAACGTTTTGAACTTGTGTTATGAAAAAAAAGTTTGGTGCACGCGATTTTATATTCTTGCGATTCGGCACAGAACGGTGGAATCGCAGAAGTAAATATACGTATACGCGGTAAAATTAACGAATCTAAAGTATCAGTAACTTAATTACACAATGAGTAAACGAAAACAAACCAGGGAAAAAATTAAAATACGGTATATGATGTGACTGTTTATACGTTTTGGTTTAAAATCTAAATCAAATCTTAATCAAAATGTTTATATAAAGTTCTAAACAGAATATTTTTTTTTCTTCCAAAATACAAAACATAAATAATGTATGTTTCTTATTTACACAAATTTTCGAAGTGATAAAAATGTGTATGTATCATTCACAGCCATGCTTATTGTAGGTTTGTTTATTTCAATATAAATCATGTACATGTAACTGAATGTCCATGATTAGATTTGAAGGTGTTTAAGCTATCATATAATGATACATGTAACTAGAGACATGAACCTCATACATGTCTACCTGTCGACCGACTTCCATCAAGCTTGCGATGATGATAATTATGATACGGATGCTAATTTTGAGAACTGTAAGATTATATCGTCTTATATACTAGTATATAACACTGATGCGCAGACTTAGCATTTTATTTTATTTTAGGGGGGGGGGGGTTCCAGTCACCCTACCATCCTTGAAAATTCAAACTTTATTAAATTCACATAGTAAACCTACTGAAAATAGAACTCGACCTACCCCCCCCCCCCCACCTCCTCCTTGAAACAAAATTATAAAGTATCCCTAAGTACATGAACCTCCCCTCCATTTTTTGATCTGAACATAAAAACATTGGAGCGAAATGTCATGGTGCGAAACATCCAACATTTTTAGTAAGCTGGCTACGTTGGGTTTTTTTTCGGGGAGCAGCAATTGTAGCGCGCACACTGCCGCCTGGCGTCATAATGCAGCATTAAATTCATGCAACTTGTATTCGTCTTTATTCAAAGTGCCTTATGGTTTGCGTGTTTGAATTCACGTTTGTAACAGAAATAGAAGAAAGAATTTACACGAATAAGAAAGAGAATGTTGCAACATAGAATTAAGCAACAATGAAGGATCAAAGAGAATCAAAGTGAAATTGGATAAGCATGAATATGAAAACAATAAAGTGACATGAGAGTGTAAATGTACTGAAGAATAAAGAAGTAAGCATAATAAGAATAAAAGCAAAATACATAGAATTTTCGTGGTAATTCCCTTCCATACACTCATGTGTAAACTCATTATGTTAAACGGAAAAAAGTGCAGATTTTCTGTTTTGAAATGCCATCTCTATCACCTAAGGTTTTAACACCCCCCCCCCCCCCTCCGTCGCCAAAAAGAAAAAAAGAAAATGAAAAATTAAATTCTCCACAGAATGTTTCATTGCAAACAACATGTAAAATGTCCTAATGAATCGACGTAAATTCAATATCGTTCGTTCACATGCGTTTCTTTAAGTATAGACAGATGATTTTTAAGTGAAGGAAATGAAATTGTACCCCTTTTTTCGAGTTTTACTACATTCAATCGATAAAAGCATGTATGTTTTCAATACAAATCGCCTAAAGTAAACGGATGTAATAAATAACAAGTATTCCTTTTAAAGGAATGATCGGGAATAATGATATATTGATAGCTAGAAGCAATCATGATCAGTTCGATGTAAAATAATTAAAAAAGTATAGAATATTTTGAATATGTACTGCACCATAATTTCATCAGTATAAACCGTCAACAAATTTAAATTTGAAATAAGTTTGGGGAAAGCCGTTCGTAAACTCCTTGTTTAGTTTTATATTTTTTACGTAATTATTAAATGTTAATGTATCTTCTTCTTCTTCAGAATACTGAGTAGGGCTCTTCAAAGAGCATTAATACGTATACAAAGAAAGAGTTATATTAAATTAATTTAATGTGATTGAAAACCATTGAATGCCATCATAACTTGCTATTGAGGTCGCATTATAACGTAACCTTGTTTATAAATCAAGCCGTCTTCCTAGCTACTATTATGCAACATCAATAGATCGAGGTCAGTTCATGGAGCATCTTCTGCTCTTCTGCATGGTCAGTTCATCGAGGTCAATTGCATTACTGAATGAATCTTTCGATCGAAATTCTTACGCGTGAGACAAAATGTGCATTCTTGAAATAACAGGTCGAACTGTATTTTATGTATGTATGTCTGCATCTCTTAAGGTAAATGAATGAGTAAAATGTTATATAAATACTAAACCAAACTTCAAGTTTTTATAAGAACTACTAATGCAAGCGGAATGTGTGAGCATGTGGAAGCATTTGCCGGATGCCTCATATGGACACAACAGTGATCGGCCGAAGCCGATCACAAAAAATCATAATGTGAGCTTAATAAGTTCTTCTATTCCTTTTAATAGATATGGTTTGCATCCATTTGTTCACATTTTTTTTAGTAAAGACTAAAAATTACTACCATTCTATTATATTTTTCCTTCTTAAAATATTGCTATGGATTTTCACTGCAATTTTTTTTTTGATTTCTGTATTTGTAGATGAGACCAATGGTTATCTGCGCCGACTACTAGGGTTTTCTGTGTATGTGACCAATACAACAGATAAAGAAGATGGATCTATTTGTTTCTATGACAACGAGTTCTATACACCTTCGACAATTCCTGAAATACCAACAATAAATTGTAAAATGCACGGCATATATGTCATATTTTACAACGAGCGCAAACAAGGACAACCATCTTATTATGAACCTGAAGCTTTTGTTGAATTATGCGAGTTTGAGGTTTACGGTAAGCATTATTTTTTATAATTTGTTTTCTATACGCACTGTTACAACACGCTTTTAAAAGTTTGAGTTGACATTTGGACCAACATTTTAAAAATTATGAAAAAATCTAAGTGCGTTGGTGTTGACGATAACGCGCTTTGATAAAAAAAAAATCAAGAATTTCTTGATAAAAAGGAGTTTTTCCCACGAGTATAAGTAGTCAAACAACTTACACATTAGAACTCGGGATATTTGTATAATCAAAAACAAGACATAAACATCATCGCTGATAGCATGATAAGCAAAACACCGAGGAATTTCGCTATACACACATGAATTAAAAAAGATAAACACATTTCAAATATAATGGTTTTAAAACAAAAGTCATGTTTAAAGTGTCTTAAAACAAAATACTGTAAATCATTAGTCGAGTTTCTAATCATAGCATACCATCACCCCTCATACTGGATGCTACACCCAACAAAACATGCCCCTGACTGTGTGTAAAAAAAACACCCAAAAAACCCCCCAAAACGCTACACTATTGAAGTTGAATTACGATAGCTTACACGGAGTACACCTTTCCATAATGCGCCCAATAACTTCATTAAACATATATTTGGCATGGCATCTAGTGTGTTTGTTTAATGTAAAAAAAAAGTTAAGCGCCACACGTAGAGACACATTCACAACGGTTCTTTGATTTTTTAGAATACAGCGATCCGATGGACAATGGGTCCTAGACGGGGAGTTCTCACATTGATCCTTTGGTCAGATAGTTCTACCTTTCTAAATCCCTGATCATGCGCAAATTGATGGAAACATTTCCCGAAAAGTTAGGATGATTTTATCTTTACCGGTGGAGAAGGTCTGAGGCCGATTATTTGTTGTTTTGATCATATAAATTTTCCAGAGAGGAGGGATGGTATGGACACTCATAAACATGTGAATACGTAATTAATTTTTAATGTTAATCGAATTTTACAACCGGGTTAATGCTATACTCGATGAATTTCCCATTTAAAGTAATAATCCGTCTAAATAAGCATTAATTTGCTTATCAATCTCGACCTTCGTTACTTTAAAATCAATAGGTGCAAAACGTATACATTTTAGTACACGTTATTATCCTTTAAATCTAAGTTTTATGGAACACACATAATAATGAACCAATTGCTTCTGATTACATTACAAATTGTCATGGATACAAAATATGTTGTCTCTCAGTTGATGCGATACGCGTGGGCAGTCTTTACGTATGAACAATTTAATAAACGATGCAAGCTACTGACAAATGAGATAAAAAAAGATTTGATTATTGAATTCACCAAGCTATCCCTGCACTATAAATTATATTTCCTTGAAAGACACAGAGCCTGGCAACATTCAGGAAATATGAAATAGAACCTAACAATAAATAGTATTAGAAATATTTATTATTCTACTATTACAAACAATTGGTGGATGTTGGCCGCATAATGATTTTTGGGGGTAACTGGGGAGCCCACCAGTGCGCCAGTTTAACTACCCATGTAGAGACACTCTGTGGGCCCAAGTATAAAGCACCAGGCTTCGGGGCCACCAACATGTAAAAATCTCAGCTTAAATCTCAGCCTCAAATCTTAAATTTCTGACTCTGGTGAGATTCTGCTAAAACGGCGTGCCACCAAACTTTCTCAGAGTCGCCTCACGAGAGTTGAGTTTTACGGAAAAATCTCAGCTTATTTTCGTTACCGCAAGCGGCCTCTCAGGAAAAATGGCGTCGATCGGGTAAGTCTACTCTACTTTCATTTTCTTGTTTATCGCGTTATTAATGTAAATTACATGTGTAAATTATAACTGAAGTCACATTTGATAGTTGTCTGCATGTAAGTATTAAACATTTCATTAAGAAATATGGCGAGCGAATGTGAAATGAGTGTAGAGAGCGTCTCTTTAGACACTAGCAACAAGATAAAAAAAAACTGGACAGAGTTGGAAAGAAAAATAGGTCTATTTGAGGGAAAATAATTTATTTTATTTGGCAAATTTAAGGGTGCTGGGGGAGGGAAGATTGACAAGATGTTGCATGAAGGGAAGTTGCCCTGGCGGTGAACGGGTATCTTTTTCTCCAAGTTCAATTGGTGTTTTGTTTTAGGGAATTCCCAAGGTGTCACATGGCTTCAACTGAAAAATATATGTAGTGTATTGGGAGGGGGGTTAACTTCCGCTTTATTTTTATCGGGCTCTGCGTCCTTTTCGCGGGATTCCGTCTCTTTTTCCCGGGATCTTGCGAGAGAAGCCACGAGAAAGTCTGCTAGTGATTGTGTTGGCCTTTTGTAGTCGTTTTATAATAATATACCTTGTTTTATACATAAGTGATTGTTTACTTATTTATTGACCGCGGAAATAACTTCTTATAGAATAATTAGGCGACTGAATGCTACGATGCGAGTTTGGACTGAGATGTTTACTTCAAAGATGTAAATCCAGTCATCATAAAAATAGCGATAAGTTTTTTTTCTTCACTGTATATATATGAAATCTTCAAGATTGACTTAATTTGCGCTTGGTAGTAAATAATACTGCCCTAAATCTAATCATGCTAATTTGGCATTGAATAAGCAGTAGTCACATTATCATCTTCAAAGCTGTGCAACTAATTTTTGTCATACATTAATGTTATAGTCTTTAAATAATATATTTGATTACTGTAAAAACATTTCAAATTACAGTTAGTGTGTGTGACAGAAAAAGAGGAGAGAGAGAAAGATAGGTATCAATAAGATAATTTTTATTCTTAATCAAAATCCATAGCATAATGTTAAGAATGAGCAATACTCAGATAATTATATAACATTTTAGGAGCAGTGGTTCGGAGTGCTGAGAACTGAAAACAATACAGCAACTTAAAGCAGAGAGGAATGTACAACAAACCACTTATTCTTGTATGTATATATTGTATTTGTATATATACACTGTACTTGTGTTTACATTTGCAAATATTTACACTTGCAAATGTGTCCCCTTATTCATATAACACTGTTCGCACATTGAAACAGTATTTATAGTCAATGTTTATTACTTGATTTATTATCTTATCTCAATTTATTGTAAAGAACCTGTCGCTGAGGTAGTAACTAGGGAAGAAATTACCAAGGAAGAGATAATGGAAAAGGGGCGTTGTGAGGAAAGTAAAGGTACTTCACAATTATATGACATGTTCTACAAAATACCTAAGTAAATGCTATTAGGTACCAAAAATAGAGTGGTTAAGATTTTTCGATAGTTTTAAAATAGTGACCCCTGACTAATACTGGGGACCAAAGATCGGTTAAAAGTTAAAAGTAGAAATATATTATATGGACATGTTTAAGAATCTTCTACTCGAGAACTACAGTGCTTCAATGCGATGTGGCCCATGGACTTGTTGTTTTTTAACTTCTTGCCTTGTCTGCAAATATGATTTATACCTCAAAATTTCTGTTTAATCTTAAGGGTAAGCTCAAAATAATGGAAGGACCACTGTGGCAGCCACATGCGTGAACTTTGATTTTCACTTGTGAGGTTGCATTTTACAGCCGTCACAATTAAACTTATCATTTTAACCTTTCAGTACCCTGTGTGTGTTACAGTGTTATTAACCATTAACTGCAGTAGCTTTCCACATACTTTTCATGCAAAAAATATGTGAAATGTAAATATAAAACCATAAAACTAGGTCACTTGCTATCATGAACATGAATGTTTATTAAATACATGTTCACCATGTCTTTTATGAATGATTGCAAGATGATAAGAATTACAGTAAAAGATAATCAATAATGTTAAATGATGATAAATTTGATTGAACACTAAGACATGATTTAATATTGAACATTGAAAATGTGAACATTTAACAATACATCATGAACATAAATCTAACTTATTTTAGATACAAGTAATTCATCAAGAAAAAGGAAGATGAACATCCAGGAGCTTGAAATTGAGAATTTAAGACTGGAAAACACTAAACTGTAGAAGAAATTCAAGCGTTTGAATACATTTCATGAGAAATAGGTGTCTCTGATGTGACCCCGCACCGTTCTTCCAACAGCATCCTCCGGAATAACAAAATCAGGGACCACCAATGAAGCAGGAATCTGGGGAACATCTCTAAGAATGTCTCCCCTGTCTACGAGGGTTGTTCGGAAATTTATTGAGACAACACGGATATTTCCATTTCTAAGTGACGAATTATAGTGAAAATTGGCATGAACATTGAAGAAACCTTAACAAATAATTAAAGAAAGTAATATTTGAAAAATGTTTAATATTTTGTTTACAACGGTAGATTAACAAATCGGTGGTGGAGTACCCGGCGCAAGCATTAACTCGGAGAATAAGAAAACTAAAACATCGTCTATCTAAGTGTACGCAAACTTACAGCTTATACTAAAAGAAATCAGATTATATATGTTCAATTCGCTCTTAATTGTGACTAACTTTTGATCAAGTTTCACGAGTGTTTAAGTTGAAATACGGATATGGTACAGATATATTTACTAAGCAATAGGAATTTGAAAACGACAGTATATAGAAATTTGACGTCAAGGCGGCGCAGCGAATAAACATCAAATTGATGGAAATTTCGGAAAAAGACCTTTTCATACCACCCAACTGCTTTAACAAAAACTACACGATAGCAAGGGATAAAGAACTTCAGTTTATCGTCTTTTTTCACTAACTGTTTAGCTAGAACTCAGACAAAGTGACTAAATATCAAGTACTTTTTACACTCTTTCTGATGTAAACAGTTCTAAAATATGTACAAAGAATCACTGTAGGAGACATTTCACAGTAATTTGACTTTCAGTTAGAAATGACCCGATTTTTTTTCACAAAAACAAGAATGGAGGGAATATGCGAATGTTGACATCTTAAAATGTAAACAAAAGATGAGAAATGAAGAATTAATTCTAATTTCCCTTTGTTTGTTAGGTTTTTAAAACATAGGATCAATAAGAAGCGTCAAAATGACGTTGCGGTAAGTTTGCGGTTGCGCCGGGTCACTGGGCGATGGCAATTTGGTCAGCTTACCAGGAATGATTCAATCATGCTATGGACAATAAACTTTTTACATTGATGAACTCTATCCTGGTGTAAGTTTTGGTGAAATTTCAAGGATTTATCTTTTCCCCCAAGGAAATAAGAGTAAATGTCTAAATAATTTTCGAACAACCCTCGTAGACAAATGTTATGCAGGATGACACATGCAGTAATCATCCTGCACGCTCTCTCAGGATTGGCTCATAGACCCGTGTAGAGCGCATTAAACCTTTTCTTCAGAACACCAAAAGTCTGTTCAATTGTAACCCTTAAAACAGAAAGACAAAACAGAAAATAAAGTATGATGTGTCGTATTTGGTAGATTGTCAGAGGTAATGGGTGTGCGTACTTGCCTGGTTCTGCAATCAGCTGAATTAAATCTTTGAGAAGGTGCTGTTTCAGTGGAGATATACGGAGTCATCAAGTATGGTTTTAAACCGTATCCCGAGTCTCCTAAGAGAGTTCCTTGAATTTGACCTAAAATAATATATACAATTATATAAAAGAAAGGAACGGAGAGACAACTAATGTCTAAATGATAGTTTTATTTGCTATGGACATACCTTCTTCCATGATTTTGCACAGTTGGGACTAGCGAAATATTCTGGAATCATGAACACTTCCAGGCCACTTGGCTTCAAGATCGATTACTCTGAAACGAGGGTCACACGTCATTTATTAATTATAAACAATGTTAATTATTATATTATCATAATTCAATATATAAAGCTTATTCAAAGTCTCTTTTTCAAGGGTAAAACAACTTATTTCATTGCAAAATTCTTTTGCAAGCAAAATTGACATGATTTTTTCCTTTTATTTTATTTCAGAATTGAACATGTAATAAAACAATTTGCACAATAATGCTATGAAATATACAATCTTTGAGAATGATTTGACTCTCATTAAGGGTGCTTGCTGGCCATGGCCATTTCAGACTGTATTAATTTTTTTTTAAAGGAGAGCTCTATATGGAATATAGGAAAATGTCCAAATTTAAAATGTAATTAAAGTTCATGTATATGTGTTTTTTGTCACTTAAAGCAATATGACCTGTTTTTTTAAGAATTTTATTTTGCTGCAAAAACCTGCTAGTATGACAAGTCTTCATATAACTTGAACTTTTATGATAAATGATATTTGAAAAAATCATTAATTTTTGTCAAAGAAAATATTTCTCTTCTAAGGAATATTTAGCAAATCAATTTTTGTACAGGACCACAATAATTCATTTTTGCTCTAGATAAGGCTTCTTAACGGCATTTTCCACAAAAAATATGGCTAACAGAAATTTAAAAACCATGATATTTTTGTCATTCTAGTAAGAAAGATCATTTAAGTAAAAAATTAAAAATGAACTGATGGTTATTTTGTTGACCACCCATTCTCTTTAAGTGACAGGAAAATCATGTCACGTGATGAAAATCATGCACACCTGGATGTTAAGGGCATAATATCCTTTGCGACAAATTTAGTCTGCTTCATTGTCGTGGGGAGCTTTTATTTTGACCATTGTTCCATCAACGCACCCCACAGTGCCTGGAAATCCTGCAATTTAGTTTTATATGAATAAATTGTTAACCATTTGAAAAAATATGGTTCCTAAACATGATGATACAGCTTGTATGGCATGACAGACATTGCAATACTCAATCATTTCCATTGGTATTGTATAAATATTTATTGCATTGTTTAACTTTTTAATTGTATTCTATAATTTTTCATTTGCATTGTATGAATTTCATTTGTATTGTATAATTTTCCACTTGTAATATATGAATTTCAAATTGTATTTTATAATTTTCCATTTGTATTCTATAATTTTCCATTTGTATTTTGTAAATATTTATTTGTATTGTACCATTTGCTATTTGTATTGTATCATTTTCCATTTGTTTTCCATTTGTATTCTATAATTTTCCATTTGCATACTATAATTTTCCATTTTTGTTCTATAATTAAACAATACTTATTGAAAAATATAGAAAACAATGAAAGAAGATGGATGGATAAGGCATGTAAAATGCCCATATGAGGAATGATTAAATACCCCAAAATTTAAATATCATTAAATCTGATAATTTTTTTTAATAATTAAAAACAGTGTATATTTAACGTAACATCGCTTTGTAACCCTTAAATATTTTAAATACATGTAATAAGTTGATTTAAACTGACCTGTGTGCGTCAAAACCTCCAAATAGTGTCATTTTTCAAAACTTTAATGCCTTTTCTTTCAAGAGTGGGTCTGAGCTCCATATTTTTGTCATAGTCTAAATGCGGTTTAATGGAATTTATACCGATTTTTATCAACAAAAATGTGGAGGAATGACCCACTATTAAAATGTCATTTTGTAGCCCAACAATTGAACGTTCTAGTAAAATAATATACAAGTCCGTAAAACCGTGGGCAGTGTCTTATATAGCATTTAAACAACGCAATTTGTTGTAAATGATATGGCTCAGTGGTTAGAGCACCAGACGTTAGGTAAATTTATAGAATTTGGGTTTTTAGGTTGTGGGTTCGATACCACCAAAGCTTTAGTATTCATTTTTTTCTTATTGTTTTTTGAAATATTTCAAAGTGAATATAGTAAAAAATCACCCTTTTGTAAACTTGTATTATAACATTCCAAATTTATTTAATTGCATGATAAATGTTAAATTTGGAATTGTTTTTTACGACTAAATCAAATGAGCAGTTGCGCCATATTATTAACCCATCTTCATATAGAATACAAATGGAAAATTAGAGAATATAAATAAAAATTTATAGAATACTTATGAAACTCGTACAATGCAAATAGAAAATTACACGATACAAATAGACAATTATAGAATACAAATGGAAAATTATACAATACAAATTGAAAATTATACAATACAAATGGAAAAGTATAGAATACAAATGGAAAATGATACATTACAAATAGAAAATGGTACATTACAAATAAATATTTATATAATACAAATGGAAAAGATAATATGTTGCAACGTTTGACATGCCATACAGCTTGCACAATATATTCTAGATTGACTTAACTTTAAATGCTCTCTCTCTCTCTCTCTCTCTCTCTCTCTCTCTCTCTCTCTCTCTCTCTCTATTAAACTTCTTTTCTCATATTTAACGTAGCTCGCGGGTTTGCTGACGTCACAATAGGAATCGACGTGAAGAGTTGACTGTCATAGTAAACTCATATTTTTTTTAAAAAATGACAAATGAGATATTTAGAAGTATAAAAGAAAATATTTTAGAAAGCTTATATGCGGTTTATGACTGTTTATACAAAGATTTATAATATCAAGTGCTGAAAATTTAAAGATGTCACATACATTGTCACATTTTGTTCTATAAAGATAAAGAATGAGTGTGCGTTAGAACTCTTCCATTTAAAGTCATGTTTTAAAATAGAATGTATGCATTAACTTCGCTTTTTTTTTTTACAATTATAACTTTCGTAATCTGTACTACCGATTAAATTCTTAAATTTCTTTTGGCCTGAGATAACTGTTTTATTCGATTACTTACTTATAATGTCAGTAGTTGCCTGGCATTTTATTTTTGCATTGATTGACTCAGAGTTTCATAAAAACAAAAATAGCAATTTTCTGTATCTTTACAGCCTTACATTAATTGCATTTGATAACATTCACAATAATGTCTAATAAGCATTTTTATGTTCTAAAACGTGTTAAACAGCTAGTCTTGTCAATAAATGCATTTCAATTTTGGTGTTCTAAGAAGTAAGGAAATGATGACGTCAGGCTAACGTCGTAATGAAAATATAAGGTTTTGAGAAATCTTTGAAATCTTTAAAGTTTTTTTGCCAAAAATTGGCCGAGAACACATACTGATATTTTTTTATGAATTGATTCATAATTATCTCCTCTGTTTTTGTGTTGAGTATGATTAATTTCGTCTGAATCGTTTAAAAGTTTGGAGCATAGTTTTGTAATGCGGTTCTCGGTTAAAATGTGCATTTTACTATATATTTCATTGAAATGGCGTTGCTTGATTTTATTAATGACACTGTTTTTGAAACACAATAACATAATTACCGCGCAGACGAATCTTAAATAAATTTTAGAAATAAAACTATAAAACCTATGGATCACGTGGACAAATTTTCAAGGTAGGTTTTCTCACAAGCAGGTAAACCCGCGAGCTACCTTAAGCAAAGTCATCTACGTTATTTGTTTATGGTTTAAGAGAAGAAGGTTAAAAAGTTATTAACCCACCCCTGCACTATTTTACAGCAGGATATGATCTATAAACTTCTTTTCTGTTTTCATTACAATCTATCAATGTTTTAAAAGTTTAAAATGTTGTATGAATTAAAACAATGTATTGATATATATGATAAAAAGAAGTGTAATGAAATATGAATGTGTTTATTTTATACATACTATGGCCAATTTTTTCTCGTCAAAAATGTTAAAAAGAGTCGGGCTCAAGATGCATATAAAGTTTTAAGGTCATGGTCAGATATGCAGACAACTTTTTACCGGCAATCTTGTGGAACGCCGCCTTGATGTTTACAAATTCCTCTCTTGACGGAAGACGGATGAATCTTCTGGTCATTCTACATAACAATTCCGTCACCAGTCTTACCGCCCTGCCAGCTGTGCTTTTTGATATGATCAAAGTATCGCCAATTGTTATGTAGAATGACCCAGATGCTAAAAATCGTAACGAAACCAACACTTGATGGAGGGGAGTGAGTGGGTTGTTTCTTCTACTAGTAAACTGAAGATTGTCTTTCAGTATGTCAACAATAAAAAATACAGTTGCAGGGAAAAATCGATATCTCTCAAATAATTCATTGTCATTGAGTCCTTCCAGTGGATTAGATCTGTCTGTGATCCGCCTTGGAACGCCAAGATAACGTCGACGTCGACGTTGCAGACGTCGTCTGACGGCCATTTTGAATGAGTGAATTCACGTGAGATTTTATTTGAGGTTACTATATACCAATCTCAAGATTTTCTGAGAAATCTCAATTTTTTTTTCTTATTTGAGTCAGAAAAAACATTGGTGGCACGCACGTTTGAGAAAAATCTCAAATTTGAGAAAAAAAACTCAGACAAGTCTGAGTTTGAGAAAAAATGTATTTGGTGGCACAGTTTGGTGAGAAAAACTCTTTTGAGATTTGAGAAAAATCTCAGCGTTGGTGGCCCCGAAGCCAGTGCCCAAACCTGAACGACCCCCAGCGTTCTAAGGAGGGTAGTGAGACCTGCCCTTCTCACCCTGTCTCCTGCAGTGCTACCTGGTTTAGAACTTTGCATGGCAAAGGCTAATTTATCAACCAATTATTACATGCAGCAGTCTGTAGCATCCCCTCACTCGAATGAGGTGGATGTGTCCCCACCTATACCCAGTGTAGGCCCCACTATACAAAAAACCCAATTTTACATTGTAAGAACATGGCACAGTTAACAGTGTCATAACTTTACCTTTTATAAACCATATTGAATAATTTAATTAATATTCTAGCCCCTAGCTTTAAAAGGAAGTTGGGGGGGGGGGCGCCCAGGTTTTGGAGCAGAAAGTGTCAACTCATCCACTGCGGACTCCCCCGTTCCACCACATACATTAGGGCAATGTCCCCCCCAAAACCCTTGATATATAATTCAATATCATATATGTAAAACTAATACATATGATAATGTGTGTAGATGCTAATAAAATAAAAGAAGGAAAAAAATATTGAAGATAGATAAATATTTATGTTTGCCTCAGATGATGAAATTGAAAGAGCTTGAAACAAAGGCCAAAACCAAGTATGGCAGCACATTATGCTTTTAAGTAAAATAAAATTTTGGGCCAAAGCATTGGTCCTATCATGGGAGCAGAACAAGTATAAAAACTTTCTAAATACTAACATAAAAATTGTACATATGTAAATGCATGGGATTAGGGACAGAAGAAAGTTGCTTTTCAGGAAACCACTGGATACTGGTTCCCTTGTCCATCAATGAAATATTATAGAGCGTATTGAATGTTGTTCAGATATATGTTGTTACCAGTGTTCGACAGGTGTGTACCATCTGATCGAAACATCTCAAGCTCGGTTGCCTTGATATTGTGGTCATGGCCGATGTAACAACCCCCATTTGGTCTGCCATGACATTTTTCATGCACTTGTTAATTCTGACCCACTTTTTGTTGATATTGTTTCCCATACCCAATTGGGCAAAATACCAATATCTTCTATGTAGGATGACAGACCAGATGAGGTTTGTCTTTGGCCATAGAGCATGCAATCTATACGATGAACATTGTGCTTTTTCAGAAAACAATTTATAACAGATGTAATTTGATATTTGGATAAGTCATTTGAACCGAGGTGAATGATGACGAAATCTGGCGGAGTCTGGTATTTTGACATTGATGTAACCGTCTTGTCGAAATTCTCTCATTGTAGTCCACGGATACCTTCTCACTGTACTGTTACAGGTGGTTGCAGGTTAAGGTCCCCCCGGTCTCTCTGCTGCTGCAATTACAGTCCAATAGGGGATTGAGGACCCCACAATCTCGGCTGACAAATCTAAAAAAAAAAAAGCTTTGTTAAAATTAGAGTTTAGTCCTATGGTGTATATGTTGAGTGTGTGTGTGTGTGTAGTGTTGTCAAAATTACAGTGGTGCTAATTAAATTGGGAATGTAACTGGAAACCTAATGTGAGTTATGTGGGCGGATGTATGTAAGAAAGGAATTAGATCTCCATCTCCCCAATTCTAAAATTTTTCATTAAAAAACCCCTGTTTGCCAATTCAGTAGCCATGCCTATGGTTAAAACTGTGAGACTTGTGGTGACATTTTACATGTAAAAGTTTGAGCTAGCTGTTTAATTTGCACAACCTAGCTCCTGCCTGTTTGGTCGGTCTTTGATGAGCTGATAGTAATAAAAGTGATTTTGAGAAATTGGATTTGCTGCACTGCAAGAACTTCGCTTACTCGTAATAAGCCAAAAAAGGTAACAGTGTATGTTGCCGCAAAAAGTGATCACTCATAGGGTGTGTGGCATACTGATTTGAGGAAATGGATATTTTTTGTAAATAATTGGATTGAAATGGGGATTCGAATTTCCTTGTTGACACCGACTGACCGCCGAAAACCCTCGAGAGACTTAGTAACTATGAAATGCCTAGTGTTATCTAAAGCACCCACAATTTTGTAATGGTAGGACATTGCACGTATATATAAACATATAGTTCTGTATGAATAGTTCTTGATTGATATGTAAGCAATGAAATGTACGAGTTGGTGTGTAGGTACAGGCCAGGTTTGAGCCAAGACATACTGTGCCCTAAACTGCTGGAACTTTGCTTAAGCGGTGTTATAAGACTGGTGGGTGTTTGGGGCCAAACTCTGCATAGAAGTCTTGATGCTTCTTGCTCCAAATGTTAGGTGGTATAGGTGTGGGCCAATGGTCCGCCTCCAGTGCAAGACTTCGGAATCTGGCTCACTGTGAACGAGATAAGGGATATGCAATGCAATTTGCTTTTGTTTGTATATAGGTTGCTTTGATTTGAATTGTGTCTTAGTAACAGAAGAACAAGTTTTCTAACCACATACAATACCTTATCAGACTTGGAAGTTAGTGTATTGAGCACCTGGACTATTGCATAATTGTCAAAGTGAAAAAGGAGTCTAGTGTTTCGTAGATTCGTAGATGCCATATAGTAATTGTTACCAGGACTGGAAAAATTTCAAGAAAAGTCATATCCCTGGTAAGACCGTGTAAAACACCAAGAGTAAGGTCATGTTCCATATGCCCTCCTACTACCGAAATAGATACCAAAACCCCCATTCTTACCCCCTGCAATGTCGGTAAAGAGCTGTATGAATTGACTTGTTTTGGGATTGGAGAAGACCCATGTGGTATAGATTTGTTGTGTTGTTGAATTTGAGAATCAGAACTTTGCTGTAACATGAAATTAATTGATTGATTATTGACATAAAAAAGCCCGAAATCGTTTTGTATATCACCCCAAGACATAGCTGCGTTGGACACCCTGCACAGACGGAATTGTTCATCATATTTGTACCTGTGATGTGAGCGACTGGCAGCTATTTTGATATTGCGCGGATATTTAAGCATTTGTTGTGGAAAAAATATTTCATGTTAGACATAGCAATGAAGCAATTACATTTACATTGGAAACATATAATGAACATTTAGTGAGAAAAAACAATTTACATATCAGAACACATATTTTGTGATCGATTTAGAGATTCGCTCGCATATTGCTTCAAATTAACCACTGTACATGGTTCTTTAGCGGATTCTTAGGTAGCTTCTGCTGTGCATGTACGTACTGAAATTGAGTGCTGTTTGAATTTGTTCGATATATATGGGCATATTAAACAGTACTAGTACACGTATTCGTTCAGGAAATTGTGGATTCTTAAAGGAAACAGGTTTTGCTTTTGCAGTACTCTCAGAGTACTTTTTTAAATTTGATAAAAAAGCAGAATATAGGGTGCCAACTTCGTTAAATGATTTAAATTTATTTTCTTATACGGAAATGCATATTATACTTATTTTACCTTACATTTTCAGGATGTTTAAGGAATGCCTATGGTGAAAACTGTACGAGGACATGTCCTGTCAACTGTCTTAATGATATATGTGACATTATCTCTGGAACGTGTTTCCTCTGTGACATTGGATTCAAAGGGCCTCGCTGTGAAAATGGTATGCAAAATATAGATTAATTTAAATTTTATGAGCAGAAATCTTATTATTATAATATTGTTATATGTTCTAATTATTGACGCTTGTGTGTTTTAAGATCAATTCTATGTAAGAATCAATGATTTATAAAAGGGTCTGGCCTAGCATAGTCACCAATTTTCCTTATAACTGTTGCCATGGTAATTGAGGCTAAAGATGGGTAAATAGCAAAACTTACCTACTAAGAAGCCATATTAGAAGGTTTTGCCCACTAATGTAAACTATCAAACACATAAAAGAACCTTTGTCCTATTTTCAATTATTTAATTATATAAAAAAAATGATGGAGACACCAATACTTTGAGAATGTAACCATGGAAACCGTTACAAATTTTTGAAATCAGTTTTCTGCTGTTTTTTAATAGGCCAAAATGGGAACTGTTAAATTTTTACATCCATATTAATGTCCATGCAATATATATTTTATCATGAAAATTGGCATCCGTTGCTATGGCAACAAGGGCAAAAATTAAGAAAAACTGAGAAAATGAAGATTATATTTTGATATGCTTTCATTCCTGATTTAACAATTAATTTGCAATTGTTGTAGTCGGAACTTGTAAAAATATATCTAAATTGTCAGTATACACGACAGAAACCTTTGTTATGCAACAGAGAAGTGTTGTTGCTATGGAGAATTAAGTTGTGTACAAAAATCACACAGAAATTCTTACTTTTTGAAAATTCCATAGCAACGGCAGAGTGTCATTAAAGTTAAGGACATACTTTAATTATTTCACCATTTGATTTTATATTTTTATTCATTATAAGTGAATAATATCCATTTAAAGATGCCTAAAATAATATAATTTTCCTTATTTTTAAGCTTGTTACCATAGCAACGGTTCTTAATTTTCATATTTAAATTTTTAATTGCACAATCATAATACTGTTAACCAAAAAATCCAAGATTTGCACTTTTTATTCAAATTAGATGAAGAAAACAATTTTACAATTTCTGTTTAGTAACCATGGAAACGCTCTAAAAATATGCGTTTCTCCATGAATTGTTTTCTTTCTTTTGAAAAATGACAACCATTTTTAATAATATATTCTACCCTGGAAACCCCAAGTTCTGCACATTACTCACAATATGTTCTCAAATCAGCATTAAAATGCCATTTCTACATCTTTACCCTCCGTTACCATGGCCACGGGACCACATAGCAACAAACAAATGGTGTTAGGCTTTTTTACTCACCAAAGTCTATCAAATTGTCAAGTATGAAGAAAATTGGTGACTATGCGTGGCCATCGAATTTTGATTCTTACATTGATCTAAATATATTGATATGGAATTTGTTCTTCTTCTCTTGCAGCATTAACTTATTACAAGATCGGCCTTTTTGGTGTATCTAATCGAATGTTTTGTAACTGTGCTCAGTTTTGTTGTAATGTTTGCATTTAATCATCTGTTAAATATACTAATCGCAGTTGTTGCAAAGATTTTGAGTTTTAAAAATATTGAAAACAAAAACGTTTTATCGATATGAACTTGTTTTCTTTCATAATCGAATCCTGTAGATACTTTATAAACATTTTAATATATTAGCTTTATTTTATACTTACACGTTTATATGTTTTAACATGCTTAAAGTATATATCGAACACCTTAAATATTTTAATATTATAATGACTTAAATAATCAAACGTAATGACCTCCACACATACTTTTAATTTATGCTATCATTTTGCAAATGTAAATTTCTCTGATTTACTCTTAACATGATTAAATTTTATATTGCTTGGCGCCAATTTTTTTGTCAGCGGCGCATACAATTAGCTCATTATCGCTACAAAGAAACCGTTTAATGTGTCAGAGTTGTTCGGTAAAAAGATGAAACCCAATGAACAGATTACCTTGGGTAATATTCATAGCCTTCACATTACAGCTAAACAGTTGTTTACATAATATTTATTGTATTTTTAATAATTGTTTAAGAATGTAACGGTGGGATGCACAGTATGTTGTTAATAATGAATTTCTATATAAATGGTCATGATATAATTCACAAAAGCAGCTTTTTGGTAAGGTATATGTAATGATGGTTTTTCGTTCTAGAATGTGACAGTGGTAAGTACGGACCAGGATGTAGTTTAAACTGTGGAGCCTGTGTCAACAACACGCAGTGTCATCACATCAACGGGAGTTGTCTACAGGGGTGTGGTCCAGGATACAGGGGTCAGAAATGTGATGAAGGTTTGTGTTTAACTTTGTCACTCCTAATAATGTGATTTATAGCATACTGTAGAATCATTAATTTTCGTGGGGGCCAATTTTCGTGGATTGCTAACATTTTACAGGTTCGTGGGGACGTAATTTCGTGTATTCTCTTAAACATACAGAGGAAATATGACTTGATTACCCTAATTTATTAATTTGTGGAGGATGTTAATTCGTGGATGAAAGGTACCAACGAATTCCACGAAAATTGAGCCACAACGAAATCTAATGATTCCACAGTACTTATATTTATATAATGAACGATATTGGACGTTATATAATATGCCATTTCAAAATGTTCATTTCATTCAGAAAAATAATAATCCTGTTTTGCATCGGTTAATATATATAGTTTTAAATCAAATTAAAACCTTACACACACACACACACACACACACACACACACACACACATATATATATATATATATATATATATATATATATATATATATATATATATATATATATATATATATATATATATATATATATATATATATATATATATATATCACATTCAAGCAGAATGAGCCGATCAGGCGAAAGGGCTCTGGATTATATTTTAGAGAAATGGATTATTTTGTTATCGTCTACCGAAACCTTTTTCTATATCGTTACCTATACCAAAGACTTTTTCGTTTATATATATATAAATATATATATATATATATATATATATATATATATATATATATATATATATATATATATATATATATATATATATATATATATATATATATATATATATATATATATAGTTTTACGATCATAATATCTAATACTGCAAGAATATTTTTTTATTATATATTGTAATGGGTTTAAAAGGGCATGTTTTATTCTTAAGAGTGTGGCGGTGGTAGGTACGGATCAGGATGTAGTCTAACCTGTGGAGCCTGTATCAACAACACACTGTGTCACCACATCAACGGGAGCTGTCTACAGGGGTGTGAGCCGGGATACAAGGGGCAAATGTGTGACAAAGGTGTGCTAATATCCTTGTGTTATTTCACTAGTTTCTATTATAATAATAACGAATATTCTTGCTTCAGGGATTCCTGGAGTCAAACCAAACTTGAAGTGATTTTACAACTTCAACTTTTACAACTTTGACTGCGAAACGTAAAATTATTATCTTTAAATGCAAAGTTTTACATCAAAAGATCTATATCATTGTTTGTTTTGCCTTGGACTAGAATGCATGGACGTCATTGGATGAATCGCGTCACGTGATTGCCTTTTAAATTTCTTTACAAGGCAAGCGTCAAAATTTATACGGCAGCATGGCAAACGTTACGTTGTTTGAGCTGATATTTTACACAAGCGTTCAACAATGCCTTTAATGTTTAAGCCCCAAAGTATTTAGAGTGCGCGGGCATGTTAAGGCTTCCCGATGGATTTTGCAGCGATATGTAGAAAGTCACTTGTCTGTACTTCATACGATATGACGTCATAATTAACTTTGACGTCACGATCTGCATTCCTGTTGATAGTTCTCAGGGAATGTATCTTAACGTTAATAGTCAATTATATCAAACCAGTATAAAACCGCATGTTTCCTTTACAAAGATGCTGCCGTTAATGCTAGACGTACATAATTCATTCATATTAAAAACCAGTATCAAATAATCGGCAGTTTTAAAGCTTCGTTTTAAGTAAAAGACTATTTATAAAATAGAGGTTTGGAGACTCTCCCTGCTACGTGTAAACAACTGTATGAAAAAAATTTAATGCATGTAAAACAAGCTTGGCGCAGGTGAAAGATCAACACAATTTTAGAATATTTTACGTAAAATCGGTAGAGAATTATAAGTACCAATGTGAATCGTGCTTGGGAAACTTACGGATTTACCCCAGTTTTTTGTAAATCGCTTTTGATTAGTAAAAATGTGCATTATTTTGATGATTTTGAGGAATGTTTCAACAATATCTTCCATAAACGAACTATCTATTTCTTTCCCAAGCAAGAACTTCAAAGTATATGACTTAACAAAGAATTTTTCCTAAACATATGTATGATTTAATGTCATTAATCACCTGCGCCGATGCGATTTAAATAGATCATTTGCAATATTAGGAATCGCCCGTCACGTGATTACAAAGTACATATGACGTCACAAAAATGCATCAAATATAATGTTTAACATCGGTGTCAATAAATGTAACATAAATTTTAAGAAATACTCCCAATACTAGCATCGGGACGCCTTAACATTGCTGCGTGATCCCCTTTGCCCGTGACGTAATTAAACGATCCTATTTACAATGGCACCCAGGTTTGCGCAGACGACTGGCGAGAAAGGTACAATATTAAAGGATAAGCCTATGCATTCAATTGTTATATATTATCTTCCGTTGTTCACATATCAAACTTTAGGTCATCGACAAAACATTTCTGTAAACAGTCAATAGCAAACCTTTAGTAATATTGTTGTCTAATATACAATTTTAACCCCTTGATAAGGTCAATTCAATGATTTATAGACCTACTAAGATAATATTTTTACCAAAGACGAAGTCCGAGGTAGATAAACTATCATCTATAAAACCATAAATTGGCCGAAATCAAAAGGCTTAACTTGTTTTATCATGATAAATCTATAATTCTATTATAATAAAACAGAACAAAAAATATTTAAGTTATAATGTTTAAGCGTTAATTTCGCTATTGTGACGTCACAAATTCATGCATGCTTAAAACCAGTTTTTTGTCATGAAAAATTGTTTTTTAGTATGAGAGGTTTATAGTATTTTTAGGTTTGTAGTATTTTTAGTAAAGTGAGGTTTACAACAGAGTTACTCATAAGCTTGAGAAAAAGCCTTAGTTATAATAAATATTTTTTCAAACCATAAAAAGCTTACTTTTGTAAATATAAACAATTTTGAACACACAAGGTTTCAATTTGATATTATAAAAAAAATCTTCTCTCAAACTTTGATAATATCTTAGATGTCCGCACATTAAAACTACAGCTTTTTTCATTTTTATTATGGCAAAGAGACAAGAAAGCAACGATTAAATGGACTTAGTCGTTTTTGGCTTTGGAACAGTAAAAAAAGGGTAATCAGTCAGGATGTGTGGCAACCAAATTTGTTAAATTTTGAAATTAAAATTGAGTTTAACGAGGCCAATTCTAATTATAGATAGATAGATAGATAGATAGATAGATAGATAGATAGATAGATAGATAGATAGATAGATAGATAGATAGATAGATAGATAGATAGATCGATCGATGAAAATTCTTGCATATAATTTTACTTTTATATCAATGAATTTTTTTGAGATTTTTATTTTCGATAAATAAAACTGTTAAAATTTCGTATATCATTTTTTAAGCCATGACAATGAAGTCTTAGTCAGAATATCAAAGACCATCTCAAATGAAAGGGCAAATAAAATCTTTTAAAAAATACAAGCATTATTATACAAATTTATGTGTACCTTAAATAGCACTGACACAACATTCAGAAATGTAGCTTGCATAAACAAAACCCATCAAAATATGTTGCTTAGAGATGATTAATTATATGTCAATTATTGATGCAGGCATAGTCAGTTTTAGGTTGTTATATGTAGATTGAAAACACTTTTAATAAAAAGGTAACAAAGAATCGGATTTTCACAAGATTTCAAATGTGAAGTAGCATAGAACTATATTTTTAAAATGTTCACATATTTTCTCAAATTCTTTGATTTATTTAGTGTAAATTCCGTAATAATATTAAACACAGAAAATATATTAATGTTATTTTAACAGTTAATAATAAATCATTTTGTAATATAGTTAGAAGCCAACCTATTATTTTTGTTGTAAATTGGAAGTAGCACTACGGTTGAAACACATATAATTTAATATTTATTCGTTTGATGAGATATTGGCTCTTCTGATTGGTCGAAAAATTTCTTTGATACCTGCATCAATAACATTTTTGCCGGATCTACTTTTCTCAACTGTTCTGATCTAAAACAATTTATAGATTGGGAATTTCCTAAATAAACACTGTCAACAAAATGTAACGTTGTGTCTGTTTTATTGTCAGCAAACAAAATACAACTTTATAACATATAACATTATTTGATTCACGAAATAGAAAATTAAGTTTCTTCTCACGATTTCGTCTGCTTGAATTCAATCAACATTACTGTGATGCTGGCTGTTTCTTTTCCAGAATAATCATAACGAGCATATAGGCCTATACACTTTCACAGTAACACAGCTGTTAAAATTTGGTACCGATGATTTTTAAATTTACACACGTACATGATCAATCATCAGAATAATCATCGTAATGCAAAGCTATGAGTAATGCATCGCGCATCAAGTACATCACTGGCTATCTAGTTACCACAACGTTTACAAAAGTCGCTTAAACATACTATTCTTTGTCGAAATATCAGCTATTTTCGTCCACGATCGCCTTTCCTTGGATGGTTATGTCCAGTTGCATATTCCAGCGATCTCACATGAAACTAGTTTTATTACGAATCGTTCTGCACAGTGAATAATATCACAAGCTATCGCATGTATTTTCCTTTCGTTTTTAATTCAGCCGGTTCAGATTTTAACTCACTTTTTGTGTTTAATCCATTAATTTCAGCTCAGTAGCTCTGCATTAGCTGAAGGCGCATCCATTTTGAATATTGTTGCTGTTGTTGTTTTTTATTCATACGCGCCGCTTCATTTACTTTATTTACATTTTTTATCAATGGCACTTCACATTGTTTGATTTGAAAATGTTTTATTAAATGATAAGAAATAAAGATAATAATTTTTCTATTTATCGACGTATCCAAAAAAAAATATTGACCGGAAAACTTTTTCATCAATGCGCTATGCGCACTGATAAAGTTAAATTAATGAATTCTCCTGATTTCTTCTGTGTTTCTATCGACCCACCGAAGTTTTATACGTTCTTATTATTAAATTAATCGCTGTCATGTTATGCTGAAGCGAATAATTGCCATACAACTTTCTGAATACTTTATTAATATTGGTTGGAAACCCACGGCCATTCTCCGAACTCATCGACGCTTACTATACGTTTGCGAGACTGGTCGTTGGTTTTGAACCATTTGTTTATATACATTTTGTGTTTTCCCAATAAAAAACATTTTTGTGCAGACTAAGTTACGAAAACAATGCGAAATATGTTTTATATCGAATGCAAAGGCAGCATTCTTACGAAATGTCAGTATCAACTTGTGCGCAATATAACGTTTGGTTAATTTGAAATGTTATTCATTAGCTGTTTTCTTTTTAAATTGACGTGTTATATTTGAATAGGAATCTTTAAATTGCGATATTTTAAGTAAGTAAAATTCCAATTATTATCTAACACAGCGAACGCTAAATAAATAGCAAAACCAAAAACCTTTAAAAACCACAAACAAACACACAATAAAAGTACGTTTACAATGCCGCCATTTGACGTCATTTTCTAAGCACTGTGACGTCAAAAGATATCAATAATGGACAGCACTGTATGTCGTTAATAATAAATTTCTATATAAATGGTCATGATATAATTCACAAAAGCAGCTTTTTGGTAAGGTGTATGTAATGATGGTTTTTTGTTCTAGAATGTGACAGTGGTAAGTACGGACCAGGATGTAGTTTAACATGTGGAGCCTGTATCAACAACACACAGTGTCACCACATCAACGGGAGCTGTCTACAGGGTTGTAGTCCGGGATACAAGGGGGTAAAGTGTAACGAAGGTTTGTTTAGAGCCCTTGATTTATATGTATCGTAAACAATTATTTAGAAATTGCAATTATTTTCTATGATCCGTCATTTACGGTTCTTATAACACAAATATTGAAACTATTTAAATCTATTGTTTTACGTGGACTCTTACCACAAAACTTGCAAAGAAGAAATTCTTTGATATTGTAGAATGTCCCTCTGGTACATATGGCATATACTGTAGAGAAACCTGTAGCGTGAACTGTAACATTTGTCAACACTGTAACAAAACATCAGGAGAGTGTTTGGGAGGATGCCAGCCCGGCTGGAAGGGATTTCATTGTGATCAAAGTATGATGGCAAAGAGTTTGAAAAAAATAAAAATTTATTTTTAGTTTACATTTACGAGAAATAAATAAAGATTAAATAACACTTTAAAATAGTTCCATACAATGCTGGACTTTGAAATAGATATATACATTTTTTTGAAATTTTGATTAAAATATGCAATTTGTAAATCTATTTTTTTTCAAAATGTATTTAGTATGCATCCAGGGAACCTACGGAAAAGACTGTCAGCATAGATGTGGTTCCTGCAATAATCAGACTCACTGTCACTATGTGAACGGGAAATGTTTTGAGGGATGTGGCCCGGGATATCTAGGCGATAAATGTGTTAATGGTAACAAAAAAAATTATTGTTTTTAACATACCAAAATCACACCTATTCGTTAATAAAAATACATTTTCTGAACAAAGTTTCTATATTTTTAGTCGCTGGAGCAAATTGAAAAAATGTTGAAATGGTTTCTCCATGTATGTTCTTACTTAGAGCATATAATGGCTTGAATATAAATACAAGCATTGAATATCGTTAGATGTCGTCTGTGATATCGCGCTTAAGCGCTTAATGATAATATGTCTGCAAATGCAATTTTTCGTTTCTTATCGTTCTAATAACACTACTATTGAAACTACTTAAATCTTCTTTTTTACTTGTGGGTATATTAGTCTTATTATATTGTTTGATTTTAAAATTGCGGGAAATTGAATGAATTAAAGGCTTGGAAGATTCATGGTTTTTTCAATTTGGTTCTATTTTGATTAAAACTGCAACCGTTTGTTTTTTTCGAGTCGATTTGATGAAACAAATATCAGTCGTAAAATTTCTCATTTTAAATTAAAAAAATATACTTTACCATGTTAAATTCTTTACTTTAGAATAAGAACAAAAATTTGAAAAAAAAAAAATATTCAAATTAAATATAAGGACCAACCTAGAGCAAGCTTTTAGGGAGTCTTCACATCTTCCTAAAAAAAAATAAGAAGTTTGTGAAATCAGGAAGACTTCAAATACTTGACAATAGCATAACGATAACAATGATCTTATACAATCTTTAAGTCTTTAATAATATAAATTTAATACGTCAATGAAACAAGTCAATGAAAAATAAAACAACTTCTAAAATTCAAATTTAAAAGATTATCTTATTTGTTAAATTTAATTTATTTGATGTATTCATATATGTTATACATTGCATGATTTTAATTGTGTTCGTTAAATAGCAATAAAACTTCTGTACTGTTGTGCATTTTGAAGTATTTGTCCAACCCTTTGATCCGATTACAACCGCTATGCAGAGGATCAATTAACTTGAAGATAACTGTAAACAAAGTGATTTATGATTATTTCAGCATTAATTCGGCAGTGTTATTAACAAATTACAAGTTACCAACTACTTATAATATAAACACCTAAAGATATAAACATCGGTTGTAATTTCCAATAAACAGTATGTGGTTGCATCACCGTACAGTACCGATAAGACCAAACCTTACACCAGAGTAAACCCCAACTAAACATAGGGATTACTTTTGGAGTTTACTTAGGGTTTACTCTGGATGTACTTTGGATTCATTCGGGGTTTACAATAGGTTTTCTCTCGTTTTACTTTGGGTTAACTTGGAACTTGGTTTTAAGGTCAGCTGTACGCAATGAAATGTGCAGCAGACACCTCCTTTATCTTACCATCCTACCGCCCGTAATGCCTGCCCCTTGTATATTCCGAGTACACAGTAAGCGTCTGCTTTCAGGGGTATACTTCTGACCATGTCTACTCTCTGTGTCCACTGTGGGTTTTCTTTCGGTTAACTATAGGTTAACTCTGGGTCCACTATAGTAAACCCGGAGTAAATCCAAAGTAAACTCAGAAAGTAAACCCTGGGTTTAGTTGGAGTTTTCTCTGTTAGATTGGGTCTGATCGGCACTGTTTGCATAACCACTAAACATAAGACGGCCGCTAGTTGTTTATCACAACAGGGGTTAACTGAGGCTGTAAAAACGTCTTTTGAACACTGGATGAAATATCTGGTTTCAGCGCTGCGGAAACCCTTTGGAAACTCTGCGGAAACTTAAGGTTACTTTAAGTTTCCGACAGGTTTCAGCACGGAAACTTCAAGTTTCATTAAGTTTCCGCAGTGCTGAAACTTAGGCTGTCCATGAATCCAAATGGTTTCCGCAACGGAAACTTACTGAAACTTGAAGTTTCTGCATAGTTTCAATCTCCATATATGTTTGGGATACATATTGTTTACAAATGGTTTCCGCGACGGAAACTTACTGAAACTTGAAGTTTCTGCATAGTTTCAACCTCCATATACAATTGGGAAACATATTGTTTACAAAGGGTTTCCGCAACTGAAACTTACTGAAACTTTTTATATTTTTGCTTTCACAAAAGCTGAGCAAGGTTTCTACTTTATGTAAAAACAAAACAATTTCAAACAGTTCCTAATTTATTTTGTTCAAAAATCTGAAATTGTTTCCAATAATAAATAAAATACAGCCAAGATACAATAATGGAGAAACATCCATATAGCAATTCCCTTATTAGGGACTTTTATTTAAAAATGATAAAATTGCACAAGAAAAAAAACTCCCATAGAAATCTTTACATTTGTATTTTCTTTTCATCTCGATTAAATGCCTATCAAATCTCCCTTTAAAAATGCAACAAAGATCTTACTTTTTTAAAAATATGAATGCAATTTACAAAATAACTGCACGTACATGAATAAACAAAGAAAACTTCACTGTTACATGAACATGATACACTTGTCTCAATTTGTTTTGAACTACAATGAATATGTACACCATAAAATATTTTTGAAAAAATACACTACAAGATAGTAGTTGACTATAGAGGTATGAGCCAGATTTGATTTGAATATGTCAATAAATTCCAAAATGAGGTCAAAGTGACCCACTTACAAGTTGGGATAAACCTTTTCTTTGTTAGTAATATAATCTAATGTTTTACAATAGAACAGGATTTTATATCATTTTTTTGATAATCCATTAAGTCCAAAGTGAACTTTTCATTTCCACCCATGATGTACCAACTGATCAGATTTTAATATCATAAGCCTGTCAGTATTTAATAGATGACCCATAGGGAGATATGAAAAGCTTGTTGGCCAATAAAAAGCTAACAATGGAGCAGATTTACCTTCCTACATTTCACTACTTTACCTACATTAATATTTTTAAATCCAAGACATGAAGTAAAATATACATTGTTTATATACGACAAGTATTACTACATGTACATGTACTTGCTTTTTGTAGCATGAATGTATAAAATACAAAGTATCACACAGATCATTCACCTTACAATTCTCATCAATACCAGCACTTTACTTATGATATAAAAGCTAATTCCAATTATATATTAGTTACATAACACAGATTAAAATAAAACCCACATGGAAACAACTTTCCATCCAAGTAATTTTGTTATATAAAAATTGTAATACATGGGGTATTTGTTGTCTTTATATATTTTCATATACGACATAATTGAATATTGTTTGGTGTATTTTATCATTTCTATGACCCATGCATTCATCTCCTAATGCAGTGTTTTTACATTTAAGATTGGTTTCTTAATTTTTCATATATTGCTGCAAATAAAAACTAAGTTATCAATAAATGTTTAAACAAAGAAAATGGAAAAAAAAGTAGTTAACACTTATCAACTTGGAGGTGTGAGGATATATGTTACATGGAGTCTAATATTTTATGCAATATTTGCAAATATAACAAATTATTTAAGAAAATGAAAGTTAATATCTGCAAGGTCTAATCAATCATTTAATAAGTCAAAACCATGTGATTTTCTAAGATTCTAGCTTACAGACAGACATTGTAATATACTGGTTTTTGATCATATAAAAAAAAGTACTTTTATAGTTTATAGGTTTTTTGAAATGAGAATACTTTACAGTTAAAAAGTCTTGTTCTGCAGAGGTTTAGTCGGGTCGTAGAGATGTGTCCATTCGAATCAATAAGGAGTGTCCTTGGCTGTTGTTGATGTAACCCGAGTCGTAGTTTATGGAAATAGGCCTTTTTGGGGGACTTTCGAGCATTGTCCAGACCGGTGAAGCACTCATATGATCACATCATGGCTACAGCAGACTTAGTAGTTCTGGACAGTGGTAGCATTAAAATTCTTCTTCTTGCAATGAACTTGTTCCATTCACTGGGCTGTACTTCATGTCTGTTCTATTTATCTTAAACATGAATGATAAAGTTTCATTTAGATTTTTAAACAATAAACATAAGTCATTCAGCCTAACATGTAATAAAACAGAAGCTACTATATGCAGTTGCCAGTTGCTGTTTAAACTATGTAATATAATGACTACAATAGTATCTGGTCTAAAATGTTTCATTTTATGTTTGAAGCTATGTTATTTTCATTTTGATTCAATTATTGTTTGTTGAACAATGGAAAAACTTATCAACAATAAGTTTGTTTCACCCCCCCCCCCCCCATCTACCTCCTTTTCAAGAACTTAGACCTGGATTTCCCAAAAATTACTACAGTAAATTATAAACATCCAACACATGTATAAGTTATTGGTGAAAATAATCAATTTCAAAGCAATACCTTGCGTTCACATCGTCCAGCTGGTCAAAACATTCACCCGAATCACCGAACAGAGGATGCAACTAATCACCGGAAACATTGACTTTGTATGCTGTCAATGCTGAAAAAGAAAAACGTGAAAGATTTCATTTTCCGGATTTAATTAATAAATTTTTTTCGTTACATTTAGAGTTTGTAAATTGTATAATGTGCGAAATATACATTGTTCGTCTTGTTTACCAACCAAGCATTCATATATTAGGGACGTTTATATAATTATATATGTGTATACCTTGGATAATCTTGATTATCATGCATATAAAGTTGGTTAATGGTTAACTTGGTCAAAACGTATATTTAAAAGAGATACGGTAATAAAAATCAAAACGCCGAACCAAGTTTGAAAAAATGACGCCATCTTGATTTGATGGCGCGAGATCTCGTTTACAAATGAGAGATAAATTAGAGCCTTGAAAATGTTATTGGGAGTATCTATACTGTGAATTACGTTACCTTGACATGAGTTCTTCGTTCCTGCATTGTCTCCTTGTTGTAGAGGCTATTAATGCTTCTCAATTCTCCATTTTATAACAGCACCTTCTTGTCCATTTTAACCTTCGCTCGGAATCATAAAGTGCGCCAATACTGACCAATCAGAACCCGCTAAATCTTGGAAAAGTGCATCTTGGGATAGTTTAAAATAAATAATGTTTAATCAAAATTATCATTTTTTACCGAATAGTATACTTTTTACATGTATATTTATTTTGAATAAGAACTGTCGGAGTCAGTATTACCTGGTTAAATACGACAAAGTATTGGCGTGTGTTTGTTACAATTGTATTTGTAACACGTGATTAACCAAAAAAAAAAATGGCCGACCTTTTGTTTACAAATGTCTAATGAAATTTTACAAGTTTTAATGAGACATATGTATCAGATTTTGTCTTTAACTATATTTTATTTACATGTACTGATGATTTTGCCAAACTAAATATGATAGAGCCATATATAGTTTACTGACAAGTTAGTCTTGAGCGATTCTAAGCACGGTCATATTCTTATTCAAAATATAGAGGTGTGAAAATATTATGTTCATCACAGAGCAGGTTCTGCATGAACACACACAGAAATCACAAATATAATTAGATGCCGATCAATTAACGGGGTCCGGTTAACAGCGTTCACCCGTACGGTGAATTTACAACTACGATGAATTGATGGCAATTATTTTACAGTTACACATGTGCACTGATTGGTCATGCGATGAACAGTATGTTAAGAATACTTATGAATTAAAATACAAACGCGTTAAACAAGCCGGGAAGTAAGACGTACACGTCGGACTGATATATAAACAAAATATAATTTTAATTATTTGGTATACTTTCTACATCAAATGTATACGAATGTATAATCAAATTTTAAAAATGGGATTAAAATCACGTGCACCACATGGCTAGTGCTTGATTTTAAACTGATTTTGTAATATAACGTATAACTTTAGTAAAATTATAAATAATGCTTATTATATCTTATAACAGAAACATGTGCATGTTTCATAAACATGTATCAATATCTGTGTTTACAGTACAGAAAGTAAATACAAAGTAAAGAAATGCACGAATCACATAGGCGTTGAAACGGGCGGGGGGGGGGGGGGGGGCTAGGGGGGGGGGGCTTAGTGCAAAGTTAGACTTTTTCTCGCCGTAAATGTAATTGTTCCTAAATTTACCTTGAAAGATTGAGAAGTTGGAGTAATAGGCATACTAGCCCCCCCCCCCCCCCCCCCGACACGGATTAGGAATTTCATGATTGGAAAAAAAATTTGGGTTGGGAAATTTATTTTCGGAAGTATATAGTATAGGTATACCCCCCCCCCCACGGATTAGGATTTTCATGATTTTGGGAATTAGGGTTTTTCCTCAATATTTCTGAGGATTAGTCTAGCCCCCCCCCCCCCCCCATCTTTCATTTTGCTTCCGACGCCAGTGAATCATGATACAGTCATACATGCAGTAAAGTCTGAAATGCATGTAAATAATTAAACAATTATTATATTAGACTCAAACTCCAAGTGGGTTTTACTTGTTATTATCAACTGTAGAATTTTTAAAAAAAATTCCTGTGTACATGTGTTGGCGTGGTATTAAAAAAGAAATGAATTAGCTCTAAACTTCAGGTTGTACGAATATTTGGTACGATTTGTAAAAATTTACAACGACTTTACCTTAATTTGTTTGCTTAATTAGTTACTGTACCTCAAGGTTCATTCAAATGATAACTAAATGATTTAAGAAGGAGTCTTACAAAATAGGTATATTAATTTATTTTACTAAATAATTATAATTTACTTATCAGTTTTACTAACTCAGGTACACACAAATTGAAAAAAAATTCCCGCCGGGCTCCAGTTATAAACTCACGCTTCGTACTGTGTATATGTTATGTAACAGTCTTTTGTTCACTCCTGACAGAAAAACCCTGCAATCCACACAGAATATACAGGAAAATCACAGAGGAGGTCACCTGGACAAAGAATGTATACACATGTATACACGTGCCCGAGTACCTAAGATTAATGATTTCATCATATGCATTAAACAAGATCAGACATCAGTTCTTCTTTTCAAATTCAATTAATTACTTAGTAAGGTTCTTAATCGCCTTATTTGCCACATTTGAAGATAGTTACATGTATACATATAGTTTCAGTCACGCTGAAACCTTACTATACATTTTAGTATGTACGGATTCATTATCATTACGCTAGAATTAAACTTAAACCTGTTGAAAATAAATGATATCACTATTAAACTCAAATCAATTTTAGTAATAGTTTCCGCATTGCGGAAACCATCAGGAATCTTAACTTAAAGTTTCAGCATACTGAAACCTAGCGGAAATGTTCTGAAACTGATTGATATTTCCATAATAATTTACACAACTTTTTACATGATTCAAATTTAGTTTCCGCATTGCGGAAACCATCAGGAATCTTAACTTAAAGTTTCAGCATACTGAAACCTAGCGGAAATGTTCTGAAACTGATTGATATTTCCATAATAATTCACACAACTTTTTACACGATTCAAATTTAGTTTCCGCATTGCGGAAACCATCAGAAATCTTAGCAGCCATTCTCCAGAAATGGTTCCAATTATGATATAATGTTGTCGCCAGCATTCATCACAAAATTATTATTTGCCGTTTAATGTATTTGGCTGATACTTTTCTCAGGAGATATCTACAGTAAAAATTACAAATTTTGATACCAAACAATATGCATTTGAAGTGTCAAATGATGTCAAATTATTTCAATAAAAAATCGGTTTGTGTATTTTTCAGCATGTCGCACGTGAATATTTCAATTTTACTACAATACTAAATAGCATTACGGTGATGAAAGAGACAATTTAAACTCATTTTTTATTTCAGCATCACATAGCGTGTTTTGTCAGTAAACACCTGTTGATAAAAATCTTTTCTTTCTTTTTTCCCCCCGATTTATATATTGTCGCTGAAACAGTCCTGATTTCCGTAACACGTGTTTGACTTAAAAGTAAGCGATGATATTCAAAACAATATCTATTGATATTATAGTAATTGAATGTCATAGGCATATTACAAGAAAAATATATACAATTTACAGTCGAAAATCTATGTGATTTTTTCATCATCGATTATAAAATTGAAAATTGAGTTTGACGCATTTCAAGGCCTGACTTCCGTAACGCCATTTTCAACTAAATTCATGGCATTTGAAAAACTTATTCATGATGCCTTTGGAGTACACAGTGTTCCAAAGCTATCTATCATCATCTGTAGAAAAATAATGTAATAGCATGGTACAGTGAGAGGAAAATTTACTAAAACCCCTGACCGGCGTAACGTATGACATCCGTAACAGTATTTTCAATCAGTGATATATGGCTCGATTTTCCATCGATAATAATTTGGATTGTTCAGCGAAACAGAACATGAGTTTAGAAAGTAAAGGAACTTTGATATTCTTAACTGAAGCAATTAATATTTTGACACAAAGTGCATTTTAAGAAAAATATGATGAGAGTGTACTAAACTATCGAAAAAATATGAATCATTATGTGTGGATTTATCTGTTTTAGTTTATTTTTATTTGCAAGAGATATATCAGTTGCAGATTAAAACCAATTCACCTAAGACAATTTATCATTTGACAATATTTTCTAAATATTTGCTGCAGCGTTACGGATATCAGGGGGAAAAACAGATTTGGCATCTGTTCATTCCAGTGCTTCTTATGTATATTTTCCACGACGGATAATCTATTCTTATGTTTTAAAATCAACAAAGTGGTCATTTTTTATGTAATATTAGCATAATATGCTATTTAAAGTTTACTCTATTGAAATATAGTGCATCAAGCTTATTGTTTTCTACAACATGTGATTTGATAAAAAAAAATATCAGGTGACCAAAATATATTTGGCTTTTCAACGTTGTATTAATATGCATGCATGTTTATATCGAAATGGTATTATTCCCGGATCAGAATATTTGATAAATACTCTGTTCATGATTTTTTTTTTAAACATGATTAGTTACAGATGTCAGTATTTTAAAGAACTAATACCCGAAACTAAAACTAGTAAGAGTTTATATATACTTGCGAAAAACAGACCTTATTTAGTTGACTTATTAGTAACAATGCATTTACATATGTATATATATGCATTAATGCATTATATGCGTATATACATTAATGCAAAGCAGGCAAACATGGAGAAACATAAGTGAAAATCCGAAAAAGGTGAGATGTGGATTCAGTCAACCCATATTTAAAGGGGATAAGACCCCACTTCCTCCACATAATAAAGGAGGTTTAGGAAGATATAACCATTAAATTTCATGACTATTTAAAACATCATAGGAGTAGATATTTGTGAAATGATAATCTCTGACATCCGTAACGAACCATCCAAGCTTTTTATCAAATATAAAAATGACAACTGATTTATATGTTTGACTTTTTACCGGTATATTTCATAATTGTGTTTGGGACATCAATCAGAGCATGCAATTTTAATACAATTAGGTATTTCACTATTTTAGACAGATATTTCATGTCAACATTTTTAAATCTATGTAATGTTGATTACATACTAATTAAAGGAAAGAAATTTTATAAAAAGCAAGATTATTAAGTTAAAAATGTATTTTCTACAATGAATAACCTGTATTTGATTTTTATTCTCTAATATTTGGTTGTAAAATGTATTGGAAAAAATAATTCTCCATGAAAAAGGTCATTTGCTAACTTCCGTAACTTTGGGTCATTATCTTTAAAAATCCTTCTGACATCAATTTGTGATGTACAATTTCTCAACATCTCTATATTAATGTTCTGTTGTTTCAATATTTTAATTAAAATCATTGAACATATGAAATTGTTCCTAGTTTACATTTGAATTTGAATGAAAGATGATGCATTATTTTCTTTTTTATTATTGAAAATAAAGATTTTCTTAAAATTAAGATATTTTTGAAAATATGTTCCCCTTAAATTTAAATTCTTCATGATTCTGTCAAATATGTCATTCGTATTCAATATGATATCAAACAAAGTGGCTAGTGATGTTTACTGTTATTGTACAGGCCGAGGATTAGTTGCATTAATTCACTTCTGACTTCCGTAACAGGGTTTTTAATATGGTCTTCAAAATCAAATATTTCGTGAACGAAGAAATTTTGGTGAGTCAAATTTCATAATTATATCGGCGAATAGTTGTACTTCAATATTATTACAATAAAAACACGAATATCAAAAGTTCATTTTTCACTGAAAGCAATCCCATATTTGGAACCATTTCTGGAGAATGGCTGTTAGACTAAAGTTTCTGCTGACTGAAACCTAACGGATACTTGCTGAATCGATATAATGGTTTCCGCATTGCGGAAACTATACATGAAACTTCAACTTCAAGTTTCAGCAAGGTTTCCATATAGTTTCAGTTTTGCTGAAACTTGATTTTTCATCCAGTGGAAGTTGATAATTATTAATTAATTGGCTTTGGGTTTAATTTACACGATTGTAAACCCAAATAAAGGGCGACTTCAACTTTTCTTTCGGAGGAAATTTCGGCAAAGTTTCCGATCAAAGAGCAAGTATTTCTCTAAGTTCGACCCATAGGTTGGTCTTTCAAAACAAGGCACCAACAGTTGTTGATTTTTCCTTTTCTCCATCAACTAATAAGAATTAGAATGTTTCCACACTCCTGAGCGTCACTTGCGGCCACTTATTTTTGTTTATACATATTGGGTCAATTTTGAACCGAAATCCGGAACAGAGCACCGAATTGACTGAGTAACGATGCGCCGACCTTTTTGCATAACCCTATACGTACTCTTAACAATACTACAGGAAGAGTGCTAATAACAGAAATATTTCATATTGTAGAATGTCCCTCTGGTACATATGACATAAACTGTAAAGAAACCTGTAGCGTGAATTGTAACATCCCTCAAAGCTGTGACAGAACGACAGGAGAGTGTATTGGAGGATGCCAGCCCGGCTGGAAGGGATTTCATTGTGATCAAAGTATTATGGCAAAGAATTTTTAAAATACTAAAGATTTGTTTTTAGTTTCCAATTATGAGGAATAAAGAGAAATTTAAGTACACTTATTTCTGTTATAATACATCAAATTTTAGACAAATTAAATAGTTTCATACAATGCAGGAGTTTGGAACAGATATGAAAAGTTGTTTTTTTTGTTTTTTTGTTTTTGTTTTTTGGGGTTTTTTTGGAAAATAAAAAAAAATGCATTTTGTAAATCTAATATTTTTCTTTTAAAAATGTATTTAGAATGCAACCAGGGAACTTACGGAAAAGATTGTCAGCATAGATGTGGTTCTTGCATTAATCAAACACACTGTTTCTATGTGAACGGGACATGCCTCAAGGGGTGTGACACGGGATATCTGGGCGATAAATGTGTTGATGGTAACACAGAAAGTCATTTTTTTTTAAATTATACCGACCAAGTTTCTACTACGGCATGGAACGGCCAGATGAAAAAAAGATGAATCTAATTTGTTAGGTCGAATAAGTTATTTGTTTGGACGAAAAACGATTTGAATAAACGAATAAGTTATTTGTTCTGAAGAATAAGTTATTTGTTTAGACAAATAAGGTTTTGGTAGGAAATATGTTACTTGCTCCGGCGAATTAGGATTTGTTTGAACAAATTAGGATTTGTTCGGACGAATTTACTATTTGTACGGGCAAATAAGTTATTTTGTGCGGACGAATTACGATTTGTTCGGCCAAAAATTATACACTTTTACTATATGGTCATATTGGTCCCACCTTATAGACACATTCACAATTTAGATAGAGGGCTTTATGTAATTCATAACCTTGCATTTAGTTTTTTTCAAAATATGCATATATAAGTATAAAAGGAGATCTTTAAAGATTAAATTCATTTTCACAACATTGCTATTTTGCCCTGGCCCAAGAGTTTGAACCCATGTCCTTGGGGTATGGAATCATGCATTTAGTTCTTTTCCCACTTGGGAGTAGAGAAGAAGATATATGATAATTTTTGTTTTTCATATTTGGCCCCACCTATTGCGCCCCTGCATTAGTAAAGTTATCAATTTTACAGTTTAAATTCTTTTTAGCATTGAGATGATTTACACTTAAAATGGAAACAACTGGCCTTTTAGTTTTTAAGTTAAAATATAAAATCTGAAACTCAAGATGCACGATGGACGGAGCACGACCAATTGCAGTAGGTCACCTGAGTGACTTAGATTATGTAAAATGTTTTATTACTAGTGAAGTCGATATTATGCATGATCATAAAAACCGATGTATTCGATATCATTTATAGAAAATTTGAAAATGGAATCACTGTGTGGCAAAAGCAACACCATTCAGATTTTGGCTATTTCCATTGCAATATCCATATTTGTATTATTACTTGGAACAATCCTAAATATTACCATTTGGAAAAGAAATCAACGTACGTATAATTTTAATATGCTTTTACGTAAAAGCATGAAACTATAATTATGAATTTTATATAAGAACTATATTAATCAAGTAAAAGCAAAGAAATCCCACAAGTTTGAAATTAAAAACACAAAAACTCTTTAAATTACTGTTTTTGATTTCATAGTGAAGACCAGGGGCAGACAGTCTCGGCATACGACTGGTAACAGCGACTCAGGTTAGATATTTTAATAAAACTGAATGAAACTAATATGTGTATGGTTTTCATGTTAGGAATAGTCATACATAAAATGATATCTCCCTTTTAAAAAATCACTTGAATACACAGAATAAATACCTGACTTACCTGAAATACCTGACTTTTGTCATACTTTTCCATACATCGCAGATATAACAGGCATCAGATAAAATAATGTAACTTTATTCAACGTATATTTTAGTCAAAGTATTGGGGTTTTTTTCAGCAAAGCCAAATCTCGCTGAGTAAGTTGCTTTCATATTTTTATGTTTTTTTGTATATCATTAATTAAATATGGCGTAAATCTTTTATTAATAAATTAGCGCATATGTAATGCATATCACTTGATTGGTGTTTATCTGTATGGTTTATTATTACGTAATATATAGTTTATTATCTGTTGATTTCTACAATTGTTGTTTATTGATATTACAAAAAATAAGTATAATGCCATCTAGTTTAAAAAAATATACTTAGAAATGTTCAACCTTTAGACGTACTATGCGTATTAAGAAAATAAAACGTTGTTTGAAAATATCGACTAAGAAAAAAGTCAACTTAAGATTGCTCTTTGATTAAGTTTTGTTTTGTGGTTTTCTTGTTTTTAGAATATTATTTGAAATTAAATAAATGTAAATGTTGTTTTTCCTTTTTTGCACAGGTCGACATATACTGAACTTGGAGCAGTGAACAATCACAATGCTTATGATGATCTGCATCACTATTCTAAAGCCAGTTGAAATGAATAAATACTGTAAAAATGTGTAAATTAGTTTAAATGAATGTATTGTTTTATTATACTTATGAAGTTTATTCAGGGTCTTTAAAACGAATAACATCGATTAATCTGAAGAAATTAATGGAGATTGAGAAAAGTATTATCTTACAAAATAATAGTGTAAAGTTAACACAAAGGTATGCTAAGAAATATAATGTTTTACACTACATTAACAGTTAATCTAATTCATTGAAAAAATGTATCAGATTTTCCTTAATTTTTTCTGTAAATGTTTGATTTTTAGATACATATATAGTAACATTTAACACATATTTAATAAGGTGATTTTTTTGTGCTGTATATTTATATACGTTTTAAAGTTGTCATTTCTATAAATTTGCAAATGCAAATATGTTATATTGTTTGAACCAATAGAATAGCGAAAACGTGCGATTCTGTGTGAACTTTTTAATGATTTCACAATAATCATAGCACGCGCTTATCGCTTGTCGGTTGTATTATTGTAAACATAACACACATGGTAATTTTAGCAATTCTGAACGCTTTGCCTTTTCAAATGTTAATATAAGTAATGAACAACATTGATAAAACATACAACGGGTTTTGAACTTGGTTAATACGTGATCGAATCTTGATCACGTGAAGTTCATCTCTTGGTGAACTTTCAAATTGCTGCTTATTTCTAAAATGTTTTTTATTTATAAGCTGCTAGTTAACTAAAGACTTTCAAACATGGAATCAAACTGTTTCTTTTAATCAAGGATTTGAAATTGCCATATTTATTGATTGTATATATATTTAACAAAAACATATTGACACATGTTTAACACATACTTTAGATAGGTACGGACGATCTGTAAGCATGCACTCCATAAAGCTAAGTTTGACTGCGATATTTTCTTTATTCTTCAAACTGATTTTTCCATCATATTTAAATAGTGGGATTAATTTCACTACAAAAACTACCAATCATGCGTTAGATTTTATATAAATATTCATAAAATCTTATTTAGTCTCAAATCAGTAAAACAAACATTATGTTTAAATCCATCAAGTATTCGTCTATTTTAAGAAACCTTCAGCACAACCACCTTAGTTTTTTAGCTCACCTGAGCTGAAAGCTCAAGTGAGCTTTTCTGATCACCTTTTGTCCGTCGTCCGTCTGTCCGTCCGTCCGTTCGTCCGTCTCTTCGTCCGTCTGTAAACTTTTTACATTTTGAACTTCTTCTCTAAAACCGCTTATCCAATTTCAACCAAATTTGACACAAAGCATCCTTATGGGAGGGCAAATATAAATTGCAAAAGTCCGATCTATATTCAAAGCGGAGAAAACCTTGAAATTGTAGAAAAAAGGGGGGGGGGTGCATTTTTAAAAATCTTCTTCTCAAGACTGATTCCAATTCAACGTAGTTTTGCATAAATTATCCTTATGGGAAGGAAAATATAAATTGCAAAAATTAAGGTCTAAATCTGTTTCAAATCCGAGTTATTACGAAAATAATAATAAAGGAAAGGCGTGTTTCAATCAGTTTAATAGCTTCGGGTTCGGCATACGGTTAAATGGGTAGACAAGACTTGGCCTGGGCAAAACAAAAGATTGGCAGTTATTAATCTGCCAATCTCATTAAAATTTTAGGATATTTGATGGACCAGTATATTTGTATTTGCTGTAAATATTGCTGCAAAATAATGCGTATTTAGAATTGACGATTGCCGATCTGCCCCTGCTTTTATTTTGCCACGGCCCGGGTTTGCATACCCATTTTACCAAGACTCGTATTCCATACTTCTTAAACGAGGTTCTTTGTTTAAAGCAGCCATGACATTTTACGATTAAGGGTCGATCTGACTATGATGAATTTGCTTGTTGTGCAACAGTTCGCGAATGAATGGAATTTTTTAAACATGCAAAATATATTGGTGCCGATTTTGTGAAGTAAATTGAGGCTAAATATTTCAATGCGTTGACAGTTTTCACACATGACGTTGGTGTTAGCTTGTTTTGATTTTCGTTTCGTTTTCATTATTCATGCTTTGTTACCTGGGAGCTTTCGTCTGTATTTCGTGATTTTTACGTATCAAATCAAACAGAGACTTCGGTAAATGAAACAGTTAACTGTTTACCTGCGCAAATTAAGCAAAATCTGATGTATCAAAAAAGTACTGAAATACAATTCATTCTATCGGTAATTCGGCATTATCTTTTGCGTAATGGTAGATAAATGCAATAGGTTTTGTTGAGATGCTCGGCATTTTCTCGAGTTTATTCAGTTTAAATAGAGTTTGATATCGCTGTCAGAAATATGCAGGTATATACATGTATATATATATATATATATATATATATATATATGATTCATTTCGAAAAAATAAATTGTGTTCTTTATTTGTTATAGTGCATGTTTCTTGTGTTTAATTGTTTACAATTTCTATTTACTAACCATATTTGAGTGTTAAGCTTCGAATTATAAGCAAGATACAGAGATTTGCTCACAATTCTATGTTTGTACACAGATCTTAAAAACTAAAGAAAAAAAAGTAAAAACAATTGTCAATATTTATTTAGAAAATTTTCAAAGTCTGTTCTTCCAGAAACCAACTTTAACAACTTATTGTATTGTAAACTTAACCTTTTTTCGTCATTATTACTCCTACTGTACATGTGATCCTTGACTATGTTTGTGTACATTTGTATAAACTGATTTTGAACCTCAAATACCAGTGAACTGGTCTTGAGTGAATAAAAGAATTGAATATCTTAGGCCATTCTTTTTTTCCATTTTTAGAAATACTGAATAGGAAATACCAAGTTAAAAATCTTAAGCTGAATGTAATAAACTCATGTGAACAAAATATGACTCGAACCTAGGCGAACTGTGAGCTCTGTATCTTGCTTATAATTCTACGATTGACGCTGAAAGTTTGGTTGAACATTAGAAATTCTATATGAATTAGAGTATGTTAAATACTTGTAGAAACAAAATAAAAATGATATTATGTATATACCTACTCTCTGGGGCCCCCTCTTTATACAATAAATAATGTGAAATTTACATCAATTTTGATAGTTTTTCAGACACGGGTAAATAAAACTGACATCTTTAAAACAGTTTCCATAGTTCTGACACAATTCTGTTGCGGGGATAAAGTAATTATCCCTATTCCTAAAAAAAATATCACAGCGGAAAATTATCCTGGTTTGTACGCGAAGTAAATAACAGCCATTTCATTATAATGGCGAAGACAAAATTAATACAATTTTTGAATGTTTTTAATTAAAGGAATTGAGCACATTGAGGTACAGTTTTCTTCTTCACATCTATACATGTAGGATTTTTTAAATAAAATACAATAACTATTACTTTTTTTTTTTAAAAATACAATAACAAGTAAGTAGTTGATTACAAAAATGTACCTATATGCTTTCATATATTTTGATCGCTTTACAAAGGGGGGGGGTGGAGAACGAACATATAGGGAATTGGAAGTTAACAACTTAACAGTGTACTCCTATCAAATGGTTAGTTTTATATATTGCGTAGGATTTTCTTATTCTTGTAAAAAAATAGTATTTCATGAAGGTACAATGTCAAAGATTACGTGTATGCAAAAATAAATGTAAAATTCGAATACTTTACAATATTTATATTTTGTTATTCTACCGAGGGACCATACGGCACAATATCTTTTGAACGCCCATTGTTGCTCAGGTGAGCGATGTGGCCCCATGGGTCTCTTGTTTGGCAATGAATACATGTGTTTACAGGAAAGTATATGCGACTTATCTGCTGTATTTTTAAAAGTTTTCGAGGTTAAGTCAAACAAGAAGCCACTAGGTCTTGATGCTCACCTGAGTCCCATATGTCTCAGATTGACATTTCAGAATATCATGTTTGCTTTTTTCATTTTAAAACCCTAATCTATCAAAGACTTGTTTGACCGTTACTCTGCTTTTAATGTTTAATGTTTGTAAATTATTTATTCATAAAAGGGGGGCTGGGGTCAAGAGTTTGAGGAAGATTGCATTATCTGAACCTTAACTCCAAGGGTCAAATGTTTTGTTAATAAGAGACCTGCAGGTCTTTAATGGTCAATTTCTTATTATATTCAGTTTTACTACACTTTGACCCGTGCGTGCAAAGGTTGACATTGCATAATATTATATGATATCAGACACTTACGAAATAGATACATCAACACACCGTATTGCTGACATTTACATAACCAAGCTATACGCCTACAATTATGCTATTAATTTCACTACACTCTGCTTAGTTAGAATAATCTAACTGTGTTTCGGGACATGTCATCTTCACACTTAAAATGCCTCCCATATACCCGTAATGTAGCAAACAATCGCCCCGAAACGATTTTGGACAAAATTAATGAAGCTGCAATGAAAATAAAAGATAAATTATTCATAACAAGCCATTTTGAGGCTGTAAATATCTTTCCTCTAAAAATTTAATTCATATAGATATTATTGAAGAATTTAAAACCTTTTCACCAACGTTTTTTACTCGCTTCGAATTTACACACCATGTTGACATTCGAAAATCTTGGGATTTTTCATAGTAAATGCACTGAGTTAGAGTTATCTCCCGTATTTCCTTTGACAAACAGAATATATCGCAAATTTTTCAATGAAAATTTACATGCATTTGTAATATCGTTTCTGAGTTTATCCATGCAAATGTGATATTGTGGAAACATAAATTAAAGAGCCTCCCGTGATTTAACGTGAATGTATTGCGCATGCACAAGATTGTAAAATCCAAAAAATCCAGATGATTTCCGGATATTTAAAAGGAATTTTCGTTGATTGTTAATTAGCAAAGTTTGATTGAGAAAAAATAAAAACTAATTGGTAATCTTCAAGTACCAATGATGTTTAAAATGTACATAACAAAAGACAAAACTCTTCCTATTTCACGGTATTAAAGGCCAAAATTTCGAGTCTTTTATTTTAATATAGTAGTATAGATGTATAATGCACACAAAATACATACATTTTTTTTTTTAGAAGAATACAATGTACAGGATATCAAAGCAGATTTCCTAAATAGAACATATAATTAAACAGTATTGCCAAGTGACAATTTATCATACAGTTTTCAAAATGAATTCAAATTCATTAGGTAAGATACACCGCAATAAAAAAAAAATACGTGTATAGCCATGAATTTCACAATTTATGTAAAGGATTTATTGTTCATTTTTGACGATGAATTTAGAATCCTCAAATAAATAAAGATTAGAGAAGAAGATTACATTACATTTTAACTATATGGCGATATTGGCCCCACCAGAGGGTCTTACCCCGACTCAGGGTCATAAATTTGGCAATTTTGGTAAACGGCCTCAAGGACATCCTAACGATGCATCATTTGTCCCCAGAGGTGTGAGGATAAAGAAACATTATTTTTAAAAACTTGGCTTTTTTATGCATATTTTGCAAACCCACCTTACGGCCTTGAATGGTAGAGCCATGACTTTCACAATTTAGATTACCTCTTACCATAGAGATGCTTCAATCCAAATATTGTAACAATTGGCCAATTGGACAAACGACGCAAATCGTACGACGGACGTCACGCGACAACCAAAAACGACCAATTATAAAAGGTCAACTGATTGACTCAGGTGATCTTGAAAGAAAAACTATGAACATAATAATAATATATTACTAGAGACATAAGGTCTTTTGTCCGATTTAACAAGATGATATGACATTCACTTTGATTTTCGACAACAAAATATTATCAGAAAAACGGGATGGAGTACGAAATCAGTATGAAGTGGGGTTTTTTCTGTTAGGATTTTAATGAAAGATAATAAAAACTGATTGTAGACAACACAGTGAATATTTTGAGAAGACTTGGGAATGTGTAGGGAATATCTTAAAGGTCTATAATTTATAGATTGTTGGATAGTAATGCCTAAGAATTCCTAGACTAATTCTTGGTGAGACAAACATTGAAACAATCAATGGACTGTACATTACCTATGTGTGAAAAAGGTTTTCAAGTAAAATTCATTTATTATCGAAACTATTAGAGCTTAAATGATAAAAACACGTTGAGCCCTCCCAGCGATCAAGCTGGAGTAAACAGCGAATTGCAGTCTCTAGGTGGAAGTAATTATGACTTATTTTTAGTTTAAGATAATGTTAATGTTAGCAACAATGCAACAATTAATATTTTAGAAATAGTTTGATTAATGAATCATGTTTACAAATTCAAAATAATAATAACAAATCAAGAATGAAAACAAACAGATTCTGAAAACTTAAAAAGAGTCCAACTGTAACTACATTTAATTAGTTGCTGAATTTTATTTATTATGGCTACTTCAAACTCGCATGTTGATAAATAACAAAAAACAAATCTTAGGTGTACTTGGTATTTTTTAGGTACTGCCATATATGTTTCGAATTAACTACGTTAGTAAACTATGTGATGTGTAATAGTATGCTCACTTCCTTGCACATTTGGACTAGAAATTAACCTGTTTTAAGATGAATATTAAATTAAATTTAGGGACATCACGAAACAGTCTCTACTCAGCAGCTTTATGTGCAGATTAATCTCAGAGTGCAGCTCATTTGTTTCAAGCTCTTGATTGCTCAAAGTGAGGCTAGGGTCCCGATTTTGTTCCCTATATAACTAAGCAAATTTACTCTTGATTTCTCGAATTCTTGGTCTCTTGAAACCCTTGATCCCTCATAGTCAAACTACAGTTTCGTTATTCTTAAACTATTGTTGGTGTATGTTTACTTCCGATAGTGTATAGGCAAGCGTTACCAAATTAACACCTGCTTGGTTATTCAAATGGCTCCACGCGTTAGATGCTGGACCTGTGTTGTTTATTCAGGCGACATTTGTCATGTAAGGTAAAAATTGTTAATTGGAAACGCAGTGCGAATGGAAAAAATTGAGACGAAACGATAATCTTAAGCCAAAGTCAAAATTTGATAATTATAAAATAGTAGACATTATGTTTATCAGCATCATTGTGATTATTGCTGAACAAGTTCTTACAGCTTATGAACGACCCGTGCAGTGGGAACAGTAGGTGATACTTAGTTATCTAATTTAGTTCATGTCGTCTCGCAGTCAAGTAGTACTAAGCAATCTGGTCATAATATGATGATTACATAAAAAAAATAATTTAATCAATACTAGTATTTGTTTCTATTTAGTTAACATCCTAGGTCTTTATATTTTTCTGAAAAAGAAAACGTTGTTTAATAACGTGCATAAGGTTAGCACTAAATAAATGGCTTAAGATAAACATCCGGTTAAACTAATTTTAAAACCCGTTGGTCAACACTGGAACATTCCGAACTCTTAAAAATCAAACCCTTGTTACCTGAAAGTTTTCCTCGATTCCATGAACTTCGAGTTATCGAGAGTTACCTGTAATTGTGAAAATACATCGTATCTGTCTAGACATGACTTGGATGCGATATCGGAAGAATGTTGTTATACATGTATATTGTAAGTTTGTGTATGAGAATATTCTGGACTATTTTAGAGTCGTCAATAATTCTTTCTAGAACATTCTTGAGTGTCCCGGTAATTAAGGTCTTCCGTTTCCAATGGTAACCGTCCGGGTGCACGGACTTTTTCATGGTAAGTGAACACCTGCTGTTATTGAAGAATTTGTACGCACCAGTTTTACGGACCAATACTGTTTGGAATAAGACCTTTAAAGGATTTGTTTAAACTTTAGTTTAGTTTCAACTTTAGTTTCAACAAAATCCACCCCTGTGTCATGCTACGACTCAACGAAAACCAACGTAATCGTCCTGTTTGGATGCTGCAAGCTGGAATGGCACACAATACTGTAGCAAGACACTTTGGGGTTCATCAGAACACCACCCAGTCATTAAGGAGACGTTTTCAACAATCTGGCAACACTCAGGATCGACCGCGCTCTGGACGACCTCGTGTGACGTCACGTCAACAGTACAACTACATTAGACTTGTGCATCTGAGAAATCGTTTCCAGACAGCAAGTTTGACTGTCCGTAGCATTCCAGGGCTTCGACCAATTAGTCCAAGAACTGTGCGTAATCGTATGCGTAATCGTTTGCGCGAGCAAAACATCAGACCAAGACGTCCAGCGGTGCGCCCAGTACTGTTTCAACGTCATCGTATCGCCAGACTAGCGTGGTGCACACGACATCTGCGATTCAGAATACAGGACTGGGCCAATATTCTGTTCACTGATGAATCCAGATTTCATTTGCATAGAGTGATAGTTGTAGGGTGTATCGTCGCGTTGGGGAGCGTTACCAGGACGCTTGTGTTGTGCAACATCGACAATTTGGTGGAGGTAGCGTTATGGTGTGGGGTGGAATATCAGCACGTGGAAGGACCCCTCTATAAATTGTCAATGGAAATATCACCGGCATACGCTATCGAGATGAAATTATTCAGCATGATACCCTTCATACAGAGACATCAAAATCACATCACTCTGCAGAAAGACAACGCAAGGCCACACGTTGCACGTGTAGTCAGGGACTTGTTTGTTCAACAGAATGTCGATGTTTTGCCTTGGCCAGCTGTTTCCCCCGATTTGTTGCCGATCGAGCACGTCTGGGATGAAATGGACGTTTACGCCGTTTACCAAATCAGCTAGTGACATTGGCTGATTTAGGCCAGGCTTTAACCAACATCTGGAACAACATCCCTCAAGCATTTCTGAACACTTTAGTGGCATCAATGAGGCGTCGCTGTTAAGCGTGCGTGAACACAAATGGTGGTCACACGCGTTATTAATTTTGTTAATTCAATTTCAAATAACAGTGACTTTCGAGTGTGCTGAAATTGACGTTATTCGACGTTTACATTAATGTGTTATGAGATGTTGTCACGAATACATGTGTTAACAGTATTACAAAAAATAAAATGTGTTTATTGTAATTTTTAAATGTTTTTTCATATATTAAATAATGCACAGTTTCTTTTTTTCCGCTAGTATATCGGGCAAAAAAGTTTTGCCCTTTATTTGAACAATTTAAAAAAGAACTCTTCCCAAAATAATATTGTATACTACGTTTGAATAAATCTGGCCAAGTGGTTCTGGAGAGGAAGTAAAAATGTGTACAATTTAAAACAGAAGAACAGACAGACAAATGTACGGCAGACAACAGGTGATCAGAATAGCTCTTTTGGTTCAGATAAGCTAAAGGTAGAGACATTAACATGAACATTCAATCATTTCCGACGTCTCTGCCTCAAAAAGTTCCAAAGGTTAAAAAAGTATAAGAACTTATTTGATTTCATACTTTTATTGCTTGATTAACGAAAATATCAAGATTTAACCCCCCCCCCTTACCCCGAAAAAGCGCAATTCCCGAGGACATCGCCAGATTTTTCTAGGGGACAAAGTTTTTATAGCGACGCAGCTCCCCGGCGAGCAAAGCGAGCTCTATCGGACTAGATTGATTTAAAGGATTTTTGGCGTCAGTTACTCGTACCAGTAATGCAATGTTTTTATCGGACCAGGAGTTCCTTGTAAATATGGTTTCCCGTTTCACACTCACACGAGAACAAGGTAAAAGACTATGTACATGCATTATTGCTAGCGCTCTCGAGCGCTACCAACTACGTTAGTCATTTTCACTGAAATACGCATGCTTGACTCCATAGTAGGGGATTCTGGGAATACTGTACTACTGTAGATAAACTGTACTATTCGAGTTTCGTTTATCATCTTCACATGAAGTTTTGTGTTTTATTGAAAATGTAAAAAAAAGAACAGTACCTTAGGTTTTATGATGATAAGTTATTCTAAATATAATAAATAGCTAGCTATAGCTTTATCTTAAATTCCTTCAAGCTCGGAAAACAACCTCGGATATGTTTTCCGTGCTTGCCGGAAATGCCGGAAAGGCCCGAGAAGATACGATTGCTACACAACAGTACCAATATTGAAAATGTTCACCTCGAAATTGAAATTACAGTAGAAATATAATGATTAAGGCACAGTCAATGAGCTATGCCATTGCCGATTTGAAACCACTCTAGATTCACAATTCTAAATTGAGACCCCATCCCAGCACAACTCCAGTACACCACTGTGCCTTCTTATGTTAATTAATCGATTCAGGAATTTAAACCAATGTTTTATGAATCTGCTTCTGTGTTTTAGGATGGCTACGGCGCTAGCTCACCAATCTTTTTAAAAGATAAGCTTGTAAATATACTGCTGACACAACGTAATTCCATTGCATGAGGCTAACGGAGTTATCGTTCTTTCGAGTGACGTCACAAGAGATTTCTTAAACATTGATCCGACAGAATTTTTCAGCGTCAGTAAATTTCGACCCACATTGCAATTCTTCAATGGCGTTCGGTCTCACTAGACTGGATACCTTCTCGCGAGAATCAAAGTAAAACATTTGAGAAACAAATAAATTGTGTAAATAAAGAACATCATGCTTTTTAAGTAAACAAAACAGTATATTTCGCATTGGTTTTTTTTTCAGGGTGTCTTCAAGGAAACAGACTACACTTGACCGACGTGAACTTTGTCGATACAAAAAGGGGAAATTACTCTAAGTAATTATTGTAAATCTGTTGAAATATAAATAATAAAATATTCTCAAAATCTCGCAGAGCTAACGAATGGGGTCATTTTTAGGTGCTCTCATAGCTCTCATTTGGATGAATGCTCACATTTATTTTATTCACTATATTTACAAAAATTTCCAGGAACGTTTTTTAAAAGAAGGCGTGGCAGCATCATTCAAAAATTATTCACAAGCAAAAAGAAAAAAATTATCAAAACAGGAAAATTTTAATCGAGTAAGGAATGGGGAGTGCGTAGTATGACTTTTGCTCTTTAGCTGCTCAATGGTATTTTTATTTTTACTATTATTTATAAAATGATCCGGGGGGCGCAATCCATTTTCCTTATATGATTAGCAATTTTTTTTATATGTAAATTTAATTTTTTTTTTTTTAAAACGGGGGGATGAAAGTTTAAGAGAAATATCTGCTGCAAGAAAAAAGGATATAAACTGCAATCTTTATTATTCAACAACATTATATCTGAGATAAATTCTATTTATGAAAAGATAAAAAAAAAATCTTATAATGTATGAATATTGAAATTTACTGGGAAAAATAGGTATGTTTTTTTTATTTAAAATTCATTAACGTTATGTTTCTACTTTTATTTTTATTGATTCATCATAATCAGGGACATATATAAATCCCTGTCATAATTCATTAATTAATCACATGCTGTGTTCGCCCCAACGGTCGCACTGTAAAACATATTATTTCAATTATGAAACAATCATGCATAATAAAAACAATCATGCAATATCTTTTTAATTTTCTGTACAACAAACAATTTTATTCAAAAAACAATATTTGTCGCTAATACTTTTTGAAGTATCATCGTAATACGTAATGTTATCGGAATATGATTGTTGATAAAAAAAATATCGACATTCAGTCACATTTTAGAAGCATTTCAAGCGGATTTCAGTTCACTAGATGGTAGAAACGAATCTCATCAGATTAAACACCTGAGGAAATTTAACCAGTCCTTTAAAATACACTATCGTAATTTCAGAGAGAGAGAGAGAGAGAGAGAGATACGTCACATAAACCCTGTTTTCTGACCTGTAGTTTGAAAATTCTCTGTTTTAAAAACAATTAATTATGCACATGTTTCTCATGTTTTCTACGTAAATGTATGGAGACCGGGTATAAACGATGACGTTCACCAAGATAACACCTATTCTGACCTTGCTCTCTTGTCCTATTTAGATTCCCCTGTGAAAGATAAGTTTTATTTTTATGGTGCATGACTCATTAAAAGCAACATTTTGTGATATTTCATTATCAACAGTTGATATTTTATGGTTGAACACTGTCGGACTTATTGAAGTCCCTTTCTACTGTATATTGATCAAATTGCATTTTAATGACATAAACGGATATCTTAATTTTATTTATTTTTTTTTGTTTAAAATAAACGTTTTTCCTCAATTTTCGACTAGAACATGACAATGAAAACTTTTATTTTGAAATTTGTGCGCAATGTCAAAACGTTTCAAACCATATATATAAATAAGAAGTACTTCGTTGGACCAATGCAGGTCATTTACACAATAACAGTTTATTGCTGGTACTCAAATAAGGTTAGATGTTTACATATTTTATTGCAGTAATATATTTAAGTTTTATATTTACAATCGGCATTTTTTGAGATATGTCTAGAATGCCACTTCCTTGTACAATAAGATTCAGAGCAACATGAACCTAATGGGTGCTTTGATTGTACAAATGAGTCTTTTTTGGACATTCATAGATCTTATTCAATCTTCAATCAGCTTACGTGAGTATATTTTGTTATTTTTACGAACAATGATCACGAAAACATGCTTTTGAAAAAGTAAAAGGCGTGTGAAACTAGCCAAATGACATAATTAAATTTATTATTAATAAGTGTCATCGTTTAAATGGTAAAAAAAATTAAAGACAAACAGATGTCAAGTAAATAAATAGGCACAAATTATGCGCTGATAATTACATTTATTTATTGATTTAATGTACGGACAGCGTGTGTGTATATATATGTGTGTGTCAATAAAAGCAGCGTTGGAAAAACGATATTGTGCTAGGAATATCAAGTGATCCACAAAGTCAAGCAAATCTACATCACACCATGACTAAACAGAGGGTCTTGGACAGGAATGACACTCCGTCATTGCTTTAACGAGGCTGGATCTAATTTGTTCTGGCCTAGATTTTTGAATGAAATTTTTTACATGAATTTCTACTGATATAATTATTATTTTGATTTAAGAAATAAGACATTTACCACACTGTTTGTTTAAGGGGTCATCTCAAGGTTTGTTAATTTTTAACATAGGACCCTTAGGGATTTTGCTTGAAATGTATCAATTTTGCACATTTTTATATTTTTTTTTTAAATTCTACCCTATGGATTTCTTTTTCTGTTCTACATATTAAGGTATTGCTAAAAAGCATCAAATGGTCAAATAAGAAAAACCCTTTTACCTCCTGGTTTGTTCTAGGGGTCTTATCAAAGTTGTTTTTAGTGTGCACAATTTCCTAGACATGTCAGATAATGTCTATTTTTTATTTGACAAATGCGGAAATGGTGACCTTCATAGTATTGTTAAAACATAAAGACATATTTCAGTAATAAATGAATATATAAATACATAACATCACATGGGTTATTAATAGCGAGCGCAGCTCGCCGGCGCGAAGCGAGCTCTACCGGCAAGGCGTGTGTGAATAGAAAATTCGGACTATTTGCACATTCATTCAACGGATTTTTTTGGCGTCAGTAAATCGGACCAGTAATGCCTTGTTTTAATCGTCCCAGTAGTTACCTGTAATCATGGTTTCCCATTTCACACTCTCACGAGAACAAGATAAAAGACTACGTACATGCATTGAAACAACGCCAATTTCCAGAGTTATCGTCCTTTCGAGTGACGTCACAATAGATTTCTTACACATTGATCCGACAGAATTTTTCGGAGTCAGTAAATTTCGACCCACAATGCAATTCCTCAATGTCGGCCGATCTCACTAGACTGGATACCATCTCGCGAAAATCAAAGTAAAACTTTTGAGAAACAGATAAATTGTGTAATTTCCAGAACATCATGTTTTTTAAGTAAACCAAACAGTATTTTTCGCGTAGTTTTTTCTAGTGTGTTTTCAAAGAGACAGACTACACTTGACTGACGTGAACTTTGACGTCACAATAAGGGGAAACTACTCTAAGTAGTTATTGTAAATCTGCTGAAATATAAATTCCAAAATATTCTCAAAATCTTGCAGAGCTAACGAATCGGGACATTTCTTCAGAGATAGGAAACAGCTGTAACTTGCTCTCATTTGGATGAATGCTCACAATTATTTTAATTACTATATTTACGGTAATTTCCAGGAACGTTTTTTAAATGGGGCGTGGCAACATCATTCAAAAAATCTTCATAAGCAAAAAGAAAAATAAAATTCTCAAAATCAGGAAAATTCTAATCGGGGTGGGGAATGGGGAGTGCGTGGTATGCCTTTAGCTCTTTAGCTGCTCAAAAGTGTCTTTATTTTCACTACTATTTACGATAATACATGCTCCCGGGGGATCCATTTTCCTTATGTGATCAACAAATTTTTTTTATACGTAAATTTGATTTTTTTTTCAAACAGGGGAGGGGGGAATCTGTGATGAGTCAATTACTAGGTGTGTTCAGAGTTCACCAGATTGTTACCAACGGCAAGTTCGGTCACCAATGTCTACATATGGTTCCCAGTGATAGCAATTGGTTACCAATGTTGACCATTGGTGTACTTTCAATTTCAAATAAGGTCACCAAATCTACCAGCAGCCTAGAGCTTGGGCAAGTTTGGTAGGTGACGCCATTATGCTAAATTCAACATGGCGGGATATAAGATGCCTATAGATACTGATGTAAATAAAGACTTTAGAATAAGATATATGCATATCTTATTGAATGAATATTTTGAAGACAATCTAAGACAACTGAGGACTTTGAAAACCCGTTTCTATAGAGAACCGGCATTTTGATATTCGAGCCTGGACTTTCGGTAAGACGTTACTATTTCTTGCATCAAATCAAGTTAAAAGGATGTTGATATCGAGTGAAATATGCACAGATCGCGTAGAAATTGCTTTATAGAATTCAAAGATCGATGGCCAACAAAAAAATTATTAATAGGCCTGTCACATTGCTGTTTGGGACAACCTACCCAAAGTATAAGCTCCTGTTAAAATTGATTCTATTTATATACATTTTTGCTGGTGTGAAATATTTATTATCAATTTTGCAATTAATCTTTACTTTCTTTGTATTAATAATGGATTGGTAGTCATTTTGTAGACTTCTTTATATAATTGGGAATTTAACAAAATCGTCATAAAAGTTGTGTATTATAATGACTTTTTTAAGCATAATAAATCACTCAATGAAGCTGTTTTAAAGGGAAACGGTCACACTTCACAGAGGAAAGGTATTTTGTTTTGTTTTCAACTGTTTTATGTGTTCAGATGGTTACAATTGGTAACCAAGTGTAACCAAAAGCTACCATTTGTTTGAATTTGACAAAAAATCGTTCATGGTACTACCTATACAAATTGCCACAAATGGCAGCACTTGGTGATCATTGGCTACCATAGTTAACCGATGGCAACCAAATGCTGCCAGCGGTAAATCTCAATTTCACCAACGGTACAACTCTGAACGCACCTAAATTATTTGTAAGTTTAATAAAAATGTCTGGTGCAAGAAAAGAGGAAATAAACTGCAATGTACATTATGTTAAAATCTTTATTATTCAACAACATTTTATCTGAGATAAATTCTATATTGGCGTGCGACCAGTATATAAACAATCTGATTAAAATCAGATCTTTGATCCGTTCCGACAAATTCTGATGTCGCTACACTTTGGTTAGCGACTATCAGAATTTCGGAGCGTTACAAAGATCTGATTTTAATCAGATTGGTATATAAATAAATAAAAAATCTTATGAATTATGAATAATGAAAATGTACTGGAAAAATAGGTGTATTTATTTCATTTTGCATTCAAATTCATTTACTTTACGTCACTACTTTTATTTCTATTGATTTATCATAATTCATTTTGATCACCTGCTGCGCTCGCCCCAACGGTCGCACCGTAAAACATATTATAAAATATATGGTTACTGTCTTGAAATATATGAATTAAGCTATATTTAGACCAGGGCCCAAATATAGCTTATACTTTGAGACATTTTTGTTTATTCTACAATATAATATCATTTTTACGCATCAACCTGTAAACAGATAGCCATGCTATGACCTTGAATTGCTAGTATTACATAATGGTCACTATGATATTTATGTGTACCTAGATACTGCGCACTGAATGGTGTTAATGATAATTAACAAAAGAAAATCTGTGAATCTTGTAGCACTACGTAGTATTCCTAAATGATGTTATTAAACCAGGTGAATAATACGAGCATAATAATATCCAAATTGAGAGTTTAAAAACAAGTGTCAAATTCGGCGATTCTGTGTCTGCAACGATAGCTCTGGTACTCTATATTGAGTCATGTATTGTGTATTCTATATATTAACCTTTGTAACCTTTTATGCCATGTATGAATGAACGTATTATGAGTAAGTGATGCCTCATACTAGGTGGGGGACTCCGAGACCCAGGACTCGGAGACTCGCATCCTGCATCCAGACTCTTTGATTGGCAGTTTTGACAGTTTTGTTACTTTATTTAGAAATAAAATATTAATCTTAATTTTGAACACTAAATGTTTACTCATGATCGTCGTAGATGGGCCGAACTAGTCAGAACTGTCCATCATAAGTAAAATGTTATATATACCCATGTAAAATGATGTTGAACAGATTTAGATAGATCCCGCATATAGATAGAGAGATTCCGCTTATAGAGATAGATTCTGAGACTCTTGATTTGGGCTGCTTTTAATTGTTGTAACTATACGATCACGCTTAATAAAACCTCTTGAGAAAGAAATACTGGACTTGTCATCACTAAGTTTGAGCTGACCCTCAATTGGATCCGTAAGACGGAAGGCTTACAAACCGATCCATTTTCAACCAATTTCGCTGAACATCTGCAATTGAAACTATCACGCCATGGCGTCAACCAAGAAAAAAGACGACGTCACAATACAAATGAAACGCTGCGCAAAAGCGGGCGTACTCGATCTTTGATTGGCCTCGTTAAGCTAATTCTTATCAAAGTTTATATCAACCAACCGCTTTTTCTAGGACCTCATTAAAGCAACCGTCTGGTTGCTCAAGACCTAACAAAATTTGTACTTTATTTTAAAATGTGTTACTTAATGAGCACTGGAATAATATGTAAACGGTATGATCGTTGGACCAAGCGCAGATTTAACACTGTGCAGTTTGTTATTTGTAGCACAAATTAAATTTATTTGAAACGCACACAGTAGGATCCGCCTGGTTGTCTACTCAAATCATTAGCCTAAGTTTAACTAAACGTCGCGTGCTCAGTCTACATTATGACGCTTTTTTTCAGACGTAAAACGTACACGTTTTGTTTTCGGAAATAGCCGAAGAGAGTTACGTTAATTATAGACCCCTTCACGAATATGTTTTACGGTACGACCGTTGGGGCGAGCACAGCATGTGATCAAACAATGAATTATGATAAATAAAAAAAAAAAATTAACAACGTTTTGCTAAATGAATTGGAATGCAAAATAAAATTAAACATACCTTAAAAATATTTGCTTATCATATTAAAAGAACATGGAATTGCCCCCCCCCCCACTTTTGGGATTCGGAACATGTAATAAATGGAAGTGAAAATAAAGAAACCATTGAACTGCTGAAGAGCTGAAGGATTAGAATTTCCATGATTCTTTTCTTTTTGCTAAGCCTTGTAAATTTTTTTTGGATGAGGCTGCCATCCACCCACCCACCCATTAAAAAAAAAGACGATGCTACGTGTACGTTCCAGGAAATTACCGTAATTAAAATGAATAAAAAAATGTGAGTTAATGTGTGTTAGCCAAATGAGTGCAAGTTACAACTGTTTTCTGTATCTGGAGATATGTCCTCATTCTTTAGCTTTGCAAGATTTAGTGTAATTTCTCCTTATTCAGACGTCAAAGTTCACGGTTAAGTGTCGTCTGACTCTTAAAAACTCGCCTAAGAAATAAAAGTACACGAACTACACTGTTTTATTAAAGCGTGACGTTTTTAAAATCACACATCTTAATATATGCTTCTCAAAAGTTTTACTTTGATTATCGCGAGAACGTGAGGTTGGAAACCATTGGTACAATGAATTGTGGGTCAAAACTTACTGACGCCGAAAAAATCTATCGGATTAATGTGTAATCCATTGTGACGTCACTCGATTATTTTTGATTGAGAGCGTACTGAGGTGAATTTTAAATGTAACAGTAACTGTATGTCGTATACATCGTTATTGTTTTTATATTGTCTCGTTGATTCTCGTGAGAGTGTGGCCTGGTAAAAATAGCCATTACAGTGATTTTACTATTGAACGAAACAACAACACAAATCACTTAGATGAAAACGTATATTAACATCTAAGAATAAAGAAGATAAAAGCTGACAAACCACAAGAAAACAAGACAGACAACGTGCAACTGGCCTCGGCCTGGCGAACGGAACAACACTGCAACGATATCCCAGATCCCAAACCCGATCCCAATTAATACTTAAATTTACCCCGAAATACACTACACCATGATTACAGCGAATTACTGGGACGATTAAAACAATGCATTACTTGTCCGATTTACTGACGCCCAAAAAATCCGTTGAATGAATGTGTAACTAGTACGAATTTTCTATTCACACACGCCATGCCGGAAGAGCTTGCTTCGCATCGGCGCTTCGCGCCGGCGAGCTGCGTTCGCTATTACGAAAGTAAATATTAAGTTAATAGGTCAGATTTGTTTTGTATGCTTCTTAATGATTCGTGGGAAACGCTCGAAAACCCCTGGGTAGAGGAGCATTTTAATATGAAGTAAATTGTATTGTAAAGGATTATAGCCCGTCCATTCTGTAAGAGTAAGAGCTGATCAAGACATGTGGTTTCGAGATAAGTAGTTCTCCCGCAGAATAGACCGTTCAATACTTAAATCTGATTTAAAACCTCCTTCGTTTTGAAAACGGCCAGTATCGGGTAAACCTGTTGAAAAAGTTATAAACAAAGATGACAATTCTACCTGTCCTCGTCCATTATTTCTCATGAATAGACCTCTTATTTATCAAACATTTTAAAGCATGAACACATACATGTTATTTATCGTATTGTTTTTAATTTAGAAGTATTACATCGTATTCAAAAGCCTAAAAGGAAACATTTTCTTTAAGAAGAATTTTTTTGAAATCAATACGTATAATGCTGGAATTCTGTCAATTGGCCATTGTTGCTCATGAGAGCTACATGTATATCGTTGTTGAACCTCTTGGTTTTTTTTATTACATTTATATTTATTTCAATTTCTATGTTTTTATTGTCCGTATCATCATTTCAGCCAATATTGCTTTAAATAAAGCCACATACATGTCAAGTCAGTTTAATCCAAGCACCGGCTCGGCTAAAGCAGTAGACGGTGGGAAGAACCCGACATACGCCGGGCGTCAGTGTGCCCTATCTAAGGGCGGACAAACAGCTCTGTGGAGGGTGGACCTTGGGAATCTGAGTAGCATTCATCACATTAAAATATATCCCAGGACAGACAATTTACCATGGGGTAAGTAAACACAAGCCTACACTTAAACATCTTGAATTAAACCTGATTTTGCCTAAGGGTGACTCGTCTGCCATTATTGCATGTTATTGGCGACGATAACCGATAAAACACATTAAGGTCAAGATCTAGTAAACGATTCCAGAGTTTCTTTTTAGTGCTGGAACCATCATGTTGTTTAAAACATGATTTTTCATTGTGTCTACCAACAATTTAAGCTCCGGCACACCCTGTGAAACAAAGCTTTCACTATGAAGAATCGTTGACAGAATTTATATCTTGAATTTCATAAACCTAAAAGCACCTTTCATTAACTAGATCTTGACTTTAAAAGCCTATGTTTATATTTTGTTATGATGTTAGTGCAATGCTTCAATTGTTTTTACATTGGAATTGTTTATTTTTACCATTTGTAGTCTAACTGTCAAACTGTTTTTGGTAGGAGGGGAATATTATATGCTAATAGTGCATTTATGAAAGGTCTAAGAAATCATTTTTACATTATTTTATAATTCAAAACAATGAATCCACCTTTAAACTTCATATTTGTATGCATCTGTTAATCAGATGAAGGCATTGTCAGTAATAAAATTTTGAAGGGAACAAAAATTAAACAATGTTTCAATAAGGTTAAAATGTATCGTGTAAAAAAAACGATTTCAGTGTACTCAGTGTTTGGTATTTATCTGAATAAAAACATATGTATCAAGTTAGACAAATTCATATAAGTGTTTATTGCATAAAGTTAGATTTGTAGATGTTTTCCACTTGATTATAGGTATACATTATATTGTTATGTTTATGTTTTGAATTACAAGTAGATATAGACTCCTAATATAATCATTGATATGATTTTTCTATTTACCAAGTTAATACTTCTAAAAAAATATATCACCGTCTGCATACTAGTAATGTTTTCATAATGATAAATACCTTTGTGCCCAACTACACTAATGTGTACACTCATGGAATTAAACGGAAAAAAATCCAGATTTCCTGTTCTGAAATCCCACCTCTATCGCCTAAGGTTTCAACACCCCCCCCCTCCCGCCAAAAAAAAAAGAAAAAGGAAATCCTCTACTGGGATTTTTCATTGCAAAAGCCATGTAACTGCTTGAATAACTCTACAAAGGAAATTTAATATCGTACGTTCAAATAAGTTTCGTTGAGTATAGGGCTGGCATATAATTTTCAATAAAGGAAATGGATTTGTACCCCATTTTATCGATGTGTATTATATTCAATCGATAGAAGCATGTATGTTTTCATTACAAATCGCCTGAAGTAAATAGATGTAATAAGTAAAAAAAATATGATGTGAATTTAGAAGGTTCTTCCATTCCTCTTTTAAAATAAATATTGTTTGCATCCATTTGTTCTTTTTTTTCTTCATTGAACCTCCAATCTCATATTTTGTACCTAAGAGAGGGGTTAAAATAAGCGAGCGAGAAAACGAGGAATCTTCGTAAATTAGCTCGTGACAAGGATTTTTCAGTCAAGTTAAAAAACTGATAAATTATAAATTATTTTTCAGAGTTGCATTTATTTTCCACTAAGCGGAAACTTTATTAAGACATCCGCAAATCGCACATGTAATCAGTTGAATAAGAAAAAACAAAAAAAAATAACTACCATTATATTTTCCTTTTTAAGATATTGCTATTGAATTTCACTGTAATACTTTTTCTTTTATTTCTGTATTTGTAGATGAGAACAATGGTCATCTGCGCCGACTACTGGGGTTTTCTGTGTATGTGTCCAATACAACAGATAAAGAAGATGGATCTATTTGTTTCTATGACAACGAGTTCTATACCCCTTCAACCATTCCTGATATACCAACAATAAATTGTAATATGCACGGGATATATGTCATATTTTACAACGAGCGCAAACAAGGACAACCATCTTATTATGACCCTGAAGCTTTCGTTGAACTATGCGAGTTTGAGGTTTACGGTAAGCATTCTATTTTCATAAACTATTCCCTATACGCACTGTTACAACGTGCTTTGAAAATTATGCGATTATATTTGGACCAATATTTGACGAATTATGAAAAATATATAAGTACGTTGGTGTTGACAATAACGCACTTTGATAAAAAGCAAAATAAATAAACAATTCCTTGATGAAAAAAAGTATAATAAATAGTTAAACAATTTACACATTAAATTCTATTTTCTGTTTTTATTATTTACAATGCTATAGGAATACATTTCTAATGATCAAATGAAATTTTAGAGTCAGTCGCAGAGTAATAAGCAAGACACAAGGCTTTCAATTCTTTGTCATACAAACAAGGCTTGTGCCCTAATTTTGTTTACATAGATTCAATATACCAGTAAAATTCTTTTTAAATTTTTTTCTATCTTTTACATTCATTTTCAGCAAAAACAAACACTACTTAACGTTTAAACATTCATTTTAGGTTCAAGACTGGTATTTTCACTTAAACAATTAAAATGTAAACAAAAGAATTGTTTACATAACAAATAATTATAAGCTCTGTAACTCGCTTATAGCTCAACAAACAACACCTGAAATCTGGATTGCCTATGTCAAATGCCTTACTGAAGCATTGTTAACATTAAAATTAGAAGAAAAAAATAATTTTTGACCAAAATCGTGACCATGCTTCTTAAATTCAATGGCAAATACAATGTTCAGCAACAAACCGGGGAATTTCGCTAAACACTTTGGAATTAAATTAAATAAACAAATTTCAAATATAATGGTTTCTATAAAAAAGCCAACCCTAAACATCCAAAGTCAGTTAAAGTGCCCCAAAAATTTTCAAAAAACGGCTCAGAACAGATATCGCAAGAAATGTATAAATTTGGATAGAGCAATATCTAAATGACCAGAAAACACATATATGAGCTCTGGAAAATCAGATATTATATTTTTCAGACATATTTAACAAATCAAGTGTAAATTTAGAAGTGAATTACGTAACTTCATGGAATACTATACAAAATGTAAAATAAATTTTTATTGTAGCATTCAAAATAGTGTTTTGAGTAATAATACTTGATGCAGATAGAGTAACTATCCAATTAAAAACCATAGTTCAATGGAAAATTGACTATCAATTCTAAAATAGTCCATTTACCACATAGTATCTGTAAGGTAAAAAGTAAAAAAATGTTGTCTTATAAGAAACTTATTTTATTTATTCTTTTTTAAAACTTACATACTAAATTCAACAGAGAATTATGCATCTGCTTTCATTTGTATACCTTTTACGAAGAGATTTTTAAGTTTTTGTTATGTTGAAACTCAGAGGAAATATTTTTTTTAGACATTTTTTTTTTGGTCTTCTTTGTAACGTAATTCACATTAATTCTTTGAAGTGCAAATCAATACGTTTTTTTATGATTAAACAGCAGTATTTTTACAAATGAAACTATGGGAAATAAAAAAAAATATATTGCAATACCTATGCAAATGATAAAATATATCTCCAAAGTGTTATGATTGTTTCAAATCAGATTATGGCACATTTCACATATCTTGTTAAATATCAGGGAAATTCAAAAGCTGCATGTTCTTAAAGAACATAATAACTACTTACTTACAGATAATAAAGCAATATTTTCTTGTGTCCATATAAATTTGATGGGAATGGGCAATGAATTATATTTCAAAATAAGTCTGTAGAATAAAACAAGCAACGTAACGTAATTCACAAACGAAGTTGTAAGAGTCAATATGGAAATAAAAATAAAAAGTAAATAAAGTTAACTTATTGAAGGGATTTTAATAGTTAATCACACAAACTTTGAACTTTTCTTCATATATTTCAGAAAATTTAAGCATATTTCTAGTCTCTTCCTGCTATACTGGGTCGTTCAAAGAGCAAAGAATATCACTATTTCTCTGTACTAGGAATCCAAGTTTTGTCTGTCTGTTCGGGCATTTAAAGGACTTTTCCCCACCTATCATAAATGTGATATGATATCCCTGGTCTTATTCGATAATTATTTCAACATACAGTGTACTATAAACCATCGTACACGGTGGCAACATGCACGCATCTACTTGATACTTGCGTTCACCTAATCACCAACAATATAATTATATGTTCCAGTGCTTGCTTTCTGTAAAACTGTTGGTAGGGGTGTTACCCTCACTGCCTTGCCAAGGAACAGAGCTCATACAACAAGTTACCCACTCTTTGCAAGCCACATGGTACCAAATTGACGTTTTTGAAACTTGCGTCCCAGAAACATGATCTGCACGGCTATTACAACTCACACCCACCCCCCTCCCCCACCCCGTGAAATAACAGCATAATAACCTCTTTTTTGCGATAGTTTTCTCTAACCTTTGGTCTTTTTTGTTCCCAGGATTTCTTTTAAAGCTTTGCATATTTCATTCTAGTCATTATATTAAATTAAAACAGTAGTTATGTTTGTTCGTGAATTACGTTACACTGTTGTAAATTACGTTACACTCTAATATAGACTTATACCTCATTTAAACACCAAACGAATCAATGTTTCATATTTATGATATCAAAGTTTAACCTTTATTCTTCATTCTCAATATAAAATTCCAATAACATCATTAAAAACCAAAAAGTTTTCTTCAGTCACAAATAAGCATAATCACACTTCTGACGATTGCGTACACAACTGTAGTAGTCAAAATGGTTACCGCATGTAAACTTTCTTTCTACAAGTGCGTGTATGTTAAGCGGTGTCAATGAATAAAGATTCATGGTGATTTTGCCCCCCTTTAGGATTATTTTACAATATAAAGTAAATAGGTCATAACGTAATTCACTGTAACGTAGTTCACAGTCTTGACTTTTAATCAGAATACGAAATAAAACTGTGGCAGTTAGAAGCATTGTGTATGTAGTAACAATGATAGGCATCGGTGTGTACATCAGTCTGGATAGTTGAAGTTTGTAGCATTCAGGAACTGTTTGCAAGATTGCGTAACGTAATTCACAATTTAATGTAAATATGGAAATTTTTCGAAATTTGTTATTATTTTTTCAAAAATGGTATCTTTTGTTAGTGAGTCATAATTTTTTTCATATCTTTGTAACTTTGTGATCAGTTTTATCCATTTAACCTCACGGTAAACGCCTATTACAATTTCATTATTGATGCAAGAAAATCGTAACGTAATTCACAGCATTAAATGGGACACTCAAATTTTGGATTGTATTTTTTTCTTCGGCCAACAGGGAGAAATTTATGGACAAAAAATGTAAAGTCTATCCCCTGATCATTATAATATTCATCACTTTGCTTCCTATATTGGTGCTTTTAGATTATTTTTTTGTACCTAAATACGACCACTCTCGTTTGTGACATTTGGTTTTGATCAAATTTGGCTTATAAATTCTTTATTTTAGTACAGTAAATGGGATTAATACATCGTAATATCTTAATTCATAAGTCAGTCATACCTAGATATTAAATTTAATCCCCTTAACAATTAAAGATGGAGAATTTTGTTTTCAAAAATCGCTTGTGACAACGAAAACTGGTTTTGGGGCACTTTAACTGACTTTGGATGTAAAGTGTCTTGAAACAAATCACTGTAAATCATAAGTCGAGTTTCTTATCATAATATTCACCCCACCAGTGGATGCTACACCCAAAAAACATGCCCCTGACTTTGTGTGGAAAAAACGATACACCACTGAATTTGAATTACAAAAGGGTACACGGTGTACGCCTTTTTATATTAAAAAAATGCGCCCGATAACTGGAACAACTTGATTAAGTACATGTATGAATTTTGCATGGCATCTAATGTGCTTGTGTAAAATTCAAGCGTCATACGGAGAGGCACATTCTCTATGGTTCTTTGATTTTTCTAGAATACAGCGATTCGATGGACAATGGGTCCTATTCAGGGAGTTCTCACATGAATATTTTTATTCGGATACTTCTTCCTTTCCTAATCCCTGATTATGCGCGTATTGATCCAGAAATTTCTCAAGGGAGCTTGGTGATTTCATCTTCAACTGATGAGAGGGACTGAGGCCTAATATTCTGTGTTTTAATCCTTTATATTTTCAAATAGGGGGATAATCTGGCCCCTCATTAACTTGAAAATAAGTAACTATTTTAAATACAAATTGTATTTTACAACCGGTTTCATGCTACATTTGATCCATTTCCCATCTACAGCTCGTTTTAAAATACCGCCGATTTTCCCATTTGTTGACAGCTAATGTTAACATCAGCTGCTCGTTAGACTCGGTAATTTCGCCGGCATCAAAATCATGCCACCGCCACAAAAACGCATGCGGTTAAAACTGTGCAGTTGCAAGAGATAGTACACTGCAGGTCGCAAAACAATTAGTTTGCTTATTTATTCTAATATTTGGTAATGTTTATATGTTTATTTGGAATGACTTTTTAAAAAAAACGTTGCTCGAACACACGCTCAGAGAGAGAGAGAGAGAGAGAGAGAGAGAGAGAGAGAGAGAGAGAGAGAGAGAGAGAGAGAGAGACTTAGCTGGCTAAACGAGATACGGCGTCATCAGGCCCCGCCGCCGTCACCAACTTTAGTCTAAGTATTAATTGATCTAAATTTTATGGATTTTGAAAAAAAAGATTTGAGTCGGGTAATGAGTTGAGTATTTTTAAGATTTTGGCTACGGTGGAACCAGATTTTCAAAAAAAAATTCTCTGTTATATCTTTTAATAGCACGATGAATAGATTATATTGTTAATTATAGTTGCAGGCAATTGTGCTAATTAAAATGCATTATTAAGTATCGACATCTTTCTGTGTTTACCTTTGAACAGGATACAGGTCAGTAAAATACATACTTATGTGTAGGGTACATGTATGCTGTAACATCTTCGCTGATAAATAATGTTGATTGACCCTTATTCAATCAGATCGTAGTATGCGGAGTTAAGACATTTACCGCTCGTTACTTGAATGATAGAAGAGAGACAGAGAGTAAGGAAGTAAATGTATCAATAAAATTAAAAAATGTAAAGAATCTTTACCTATGGTGTTTAGAAAATCTATATACAAACAACATTTGTAAGTAAACGCATGATCCCGACAAAACGACGGACTTCTTCATTTAGCGAGCTGTTGACGAAATTAAGACTGTCACCAAGTGGAAAAATCGACGGTTTTTTGAAATAAGCTTTAAATAAATAATGAAAGAGAGGACAGGAATTTATTATGTACATTCAACTAATCAAAATTCATATAAATCAGCATTAACTACTTATTAATCTCCACCTTCGTTACTATTTATCAACAGGTGCAAAACGTATAAATTTTTGTACATATGATTATTTTTTTTAAAATTTAAATAGTATTATACAAACATATTACGAAAGCAATTGCTTCTGCATACATCACAAATTTTCATGGATACAAAATAGATTGTCTGTCAGTTGATCCGATACGTATGGACATTCTCTACGTATGAATAATTTCATACACGAGACAAGCTACTGACAAAAAAGTCGATAAAACAAGATTATCAACAGTCTCTATTAAAATCATCATTTCGTAAGGTGTAAGGCTGATACAGCGACCTTGTCAGCAAATTCAATCATCTGCTAGGTCGACTCCCGACTGAAGTTTTTCTTGCTTATTGTCGGGTCGTTAATAATAATCTACCTTTTCGTGTTGTTTTGTTTTCGTTATTTTTTTCGTTTTCCAAAAAACGACAAAGAGCAGACGGTAGGTCTAACGTGTCAGCAGAGGATGCTCATTCCCCCATTGCACAAACAGGTCCATGTTAGCTCTGCTCCTGTTTTGTATCTTTTTTAACACTAATGCTATCACCACATTTCACGATAGACATAGCAGTGAAACAATTGCATTTGCAATGGATACATATAATGAACGTTTAGTAAGAAAAAAAAAACAATTCACATATCAGAAAACATTTGGAACTTTACTAGCTTCTGATGTGCATGTTTGTGCTGAAATTGAGTGCTGTTTGACTTTATTGGAATTATAGTAGCATTATAAACAGCATTCGCTAAGTAAATTGTGGATTATTTAAGATAAGATATTTTGCTTCTGCATTAATTTCAGAGTACTTTTTTGAATTAAATAAAAAAGCAGAATATAGGGTGCCATCTTCGCTCCATGATTTAAATTTATTTTCAAATACGAAGCTTGCATATTGTACTTATGTTACTTTACATTTTCAGGATGTTTAAGGAATACCTATGGTGAAAACTGTTCGGGGACATGTCCTGTCAACTGTCTTAATGATATATGTGACATTATCTCTGGAACTTGTTTCTTCTGTGACACTGGATTCAAAGGGCCTCGTTGTAAAAATGGTTTGCAAAATATAGATTCATTTAAATATAATAAGCAGAATCTCTCTATCATTATTTTAATGTTATATTGTCTAATTACACGACTTTTTTATTTGTTGTTAATGACGTTTATGTGTATTAATATATTTATATGGAATTTGTTCATAGCTTTTAATGTATCTAATCGAGTGTTTTCTGTGTTTTGACGTTTGCATCTCATCATCTGTTGAATATACATTTCTAAGTTGTCTCAAAATTATAGCAACCCCGCAAGAAACAATACTAAGAATAATACATTTGTAATAAATATGGTTTTGAGTTTTAAAAATATTTTAAACAATTTTTATAGATATTTCATATCAACTCGTTGTGTTTTATAATCGAACCCTGAAGAGACAAAAAATTAAAGTTTATACAGTGCAACAATTTTATTATTGCTTTATTTTTATACCGTTTAATGTGTCGTTGTTACTCGGTAAAAGAATAAAAAATGTCAATAACAGTTTACCTTGGTTAATATTCAAAGCCTTTACATTACAGCAATATAGTTGTTATCAGAAGTTGTCTTCTATTTTTAATAATTGTATAAGAGTGTGATGGTGGGAAGTACGGACCAGGATGTAGTCTGACCTGTGGAGCCTGTATCAACAACACACAGTGTCATCACATCAACGGGAGTTGTCCACAGGGATGCGGTCCAGGATACAAGGGTCAACAGTGTGACAAAGGTTTGTCTTCAACTTGGTCACTTATGTGATTTATAACATACTTGTATCGAAATGAAGAAAATTTAAGTGGACGTTATAAAATATGAAATTTAAAAAAAAATAATAATATCAGTTTTGGGGGGGGGGGGGGGCGGTGAAAACCTTTGATGTGTTTTCCTTGCAAGTGTATACGTGTAGTATTCAATGATTTTTAAACGTGCTTGTTTTATTCTCAAGAATGTGATGGTGGTAAGTACGGACCAGGATGTAGTCTAACCTGTGGAGCCTGTATCAACAACACACAGTGTCACCACATCAACGGGAGCTGTCTACAGGGGTGTGGTCCGGGATACAAGGGGGTAAAGTGTGAAAAAGGTGTGCTGATATTCTGGTCTCATTTAAATAATTTCTATTTTGATAATAAAGTAATACTATATTTTTGCTTCATGAATTCCTTGGGTCAAACGAAATTCTAGGTGAATTTACAATGACTGAGAAATTTAGATAAGTATTATCTTTTAATGCAATGTTTAAATCGAAGGCTCTGTGTACTATATCAATTGTTGTTGTCTTATATACAGTAATGGCCTTCTGATGAGGTCAATACATTAGGTTTTAGAACTAATAAGATAATATAATGACCTATATTAATATGCTCTAATCATTAAAACAATAAAATGACCGATATCAAAAGGCTATACTTATATACTTATATTTTATAATTGATTTCTAAAATGAATTCTCTTCAAGAACGTAACAGTAAAATATTTCGTTCATAATGTTTAGCTATGATTTCGCTATTGTTATTTCAAAATGTTCTGCATGCTTAAAACCAGTCTTTTGTCATGAACATTTTTTTAGTTTAGAAGATTTATAAGTTTTGTAGTATATTTTAGTATGATAAGGTTAATACAGAGCTTATGGCACTAACCGTTACGCTTTGGAAAAATCTGATAAATAAAAATACTTTTTTCAAACCACAGAAAGCTTACGTTTGTAAGTATGAACATTTTTTAACACAAGAAGTTTCCATTTGATATTACCATAAGGAATTTTCTTTCAAAGCATGCTAGTCTCTTAGATGTCCGCACATTGGAACTGTATGCTGTTTTCATTTGTTATCACGACAAAGACACCACAAAGCAACGATTAAATGAGTTAGATTTTTTTTATCTATTGAACAGTAAAGAAACGGAAATTGGCGAGTAAGCGTGCTCGGCAACAACATTTTATTTATTATATAAAGTTAAGTTAAACGAAGTGAAGTCTTATCCTTGATATATCGATAAGAAATTTTGCATATATTTTTATTTCTTGACAATTATTTCGATAATAGAAATTGTTTACCATTCTGAATTTTTTAAAAAGTTTTGAGTTTTTCTGTTCAGGGATTTATTTTCTATTGTATTAATGAAAACTAAGTCAACAACTGTTCACTTTGTTTTTTGTTTAATGATTGATATTTCAGTGCACAAACTCCCATATATATCGACTAAAGAACATTATTTTAAAATAAATAAAAGTATTATAGTAACTACATTTTTACAATGTTAACAATTTTTTTAACTCTTCTATGTTACAGTGTAAGCACTCAAATTATATTAAAGACTGAAAATAAATTAGAATAATGTTTATTGTTGATAGCAAATACTTAAGTAATAGACCTATAAGCCAACGAATAATTTTTGTCGTAAATTGGCAGTGGTACTAAAGTTGATACACATATTACAAATTAAATTAACATAATGCTGATGCAAATGGAAGCGCTACAACATCCTCAGAACACTTTATAAATATTGGTCGGAAACGCGGCCATTCTCCAAAATCTAAACGTATTCGAGACGGTTCGGAGGTTTCCGACGATGTATTTATATATTTTTTGTGATTTTCCAATAAAACAAATTTTACTGCAGGATATGGAATTAAAAAAAATACTATGTGTTTACGATTTACATCGGATGCAATGGCAGTATTCTTATGAAATGTTAGTATCAGCTTAAGCGCATTATTACGTTCGGAGATGGGGAATTTGTGATCAAATTTTAATTTGATTTCTTAAATGTTTACTTTTTAAATCATTTTTGAAACGTTTAGTTCGTGTTTTTTTTGAGTAAGTGAAACTCCAACTATTATCTAACACAACAAACGCTAAATAGATAACAAATAAAAAACCGAAAACCAGAAACACACAATAAAACTACGTTTACAATGCCGTCATTTTGACCTCGTTTTCTAAGCATTGTGACGTTAAAGGATCAAGGCTCTTTTATCGCCACGGCATTCATATTATTAATAGACGGCACAGTATCTTGTTTATGATAAATTTCCATATAAATGGTCATGAAATTAACCACTTTTTGGTTAGGTATATGTAATAATTGTTTTTCGTTCTAGAATGTGATGGTGGGAAGTACGGACCAGAATGTAGTCAAACATGTGGAGCCTGTATCAACAACACACTGTGTCACCACATCAACGGGAGCTGCCTACAGGGGTGTAGTCCGGGATATAAAGGACAAAAATGTGACGAAGGTTTGTTTAGAATTAGATTTTTTTTTTTGAATGAATAAGATCATTTTGAAATGGCAATTTAAATCTATAGTCTGTTAATAATGGTTCCCATAGGCGGATATTGAAACTACATGTACTTAAAACTATTTTTACTTGTGCTAATCTTATGTAGTGTTAGAATGTTAGTTTATATATATATATATATATATATATATATATATATATATATATATATATATATATATATATATATATATATATATATGTACTGTGGAATCATTTAATTTGGTGGGGACCAATTTTTGTGGATTGTCAGTATTTTGCTTATTCGTGAAGATGTATTTTCGTGGATGCGTCAGTTTTTAATCTCAGTAGGAAAACTAAATCTATTATCATTAGTTTTTGTCGAGTATGTAAATTCGTGGGTGACGGCAACCCACGAATACCAGGAAAATTGAGCCACCACGAATTCTAATAATTCCACAGTATATATATATATATATATATATATATATATATATATATATATATATATATATATATATATATATATAGAATATGTAGAATGTTCCTCTGGTACATATGGTATCAATTGTAACGAAATCTGTAGCAATTCTCCAGCAATGTCCAGCAATTGTGATCTGCAGCAAGATGTACTGACTCTTACCAGTTCTACAGGAAGATTGCAAACTAAGAAATGCTTTTATGTTGTAGAATGTTCCTCTGGTACATATGGCATCAATTGTAAAGAAACCTGTAGCATAAATTGTAACAATCCTCAAAGCTGTAACAGAACAACAGGAGAGTGTATAGAAGGATGCCAGCCCGGCTGGAAGGGATTTCATTGTGATCAAAGTATGGTGGCAAGGAGTTTTAAGAATTACTAAAGATTTGTTTTTAAAATTAAGTTTACTTGTACTCGGAAAAAATATGAGTTAAAAAACAGAAAATCTGTTATTTTAAATCAGATCTCAGACAAGTCAAATATGATTATACAATGCTGGACAATAGATATAATATTTTTTTCAAAACTTACTAAAAGTTGCATGTAGTAAATCTTTATTGTATGTATTTAGAATGCAACCTAGGAACTTACGGAAAAGATTGTCAGCATAGATGTGGTTCCTGCATTAATCAGACTCACTGTCACTATGTGAACGGGACATGTTTCGAGGGATGTGGCCCGGGATACCTAGGCAGTAAATGTGTTGATGGTAACACAGAAAGTCATGTTTATCTTTGATTCAATATACTGCTTTTAAATCACATATAATCTTTCAGCATTTTAAAAATTTTCATGTTAATAAAATATTTAGTGGTTATTGTAGCATTCATTTTGAAGTACACTATACTTGATCCAATTAGATAAGATATTATTCAAAAACACTCATTGTCATCATGTATCTCTTTGTTATTCTGATAAATAGGTAATTATAAAATATTGGTTATTTAAAACAAAAATATGAAATTGACCTTATTTGATTGTAGAGTGTCCAACAGGTAAATTTGGGAATGATTGTAACAATACATGTAGCGCTAACTGTAAGGACAACTTAATGAAATGTGACGTAACATCGGGAAATTGCGATGGTGGATGTATCGACGGATGGCTTGGCAAACATTGCAATAGAAGTACAAATGTTTCTCAAACAGTTTACTTGTTAAATCTATTGACTCTTTATAATTACATTTTCGCTTAATTTTTTTTTTAATTTTCCACTTCAATTAAAGAATGTGATAACGGAACGTATGGGAAAGACTGCACAAACAAATGTGGTAATTGCCAACAACAACCGTGCCATCACACAAATGGTACCTGTTTATCCGGATGCTCACCCAGTTATAAAGGAGAAACGTGCAAAGAAGAGGCATGGCTATATACTTATTAAAAAAAATATTAAAATGGTTTTAATCATTATCTAGTATTATAAATATAATTTTTTTTTGCAGAAAAAAAATCCAACCAATATCGTAGCAATTGTTGTTGGTGTTCTTGGAACAATATTTTGCGGAGGGATAATTTTGATCATCGGTCTTATATATAGAAGGTTTCTTATTTTTCTTTGATAAAACAATTTTGTGTAGGTATTATGATATTTATAAAGCATGATTTGTTTAATAGATATCAATCATATATATGTGCAAAAACTCAAACATTAAAAATTATTTTGCTATTTATTAATGTAAATTCTGAACTGCAGATGGAGATCAGGAGACAAAGCGTCAAACTCAGATCGACCTCTGGTCTGTACGTATGAAAATAATGTTTTGAATAAATACTTGTCTAGTATTTTAAATAATTGTGTTATGTACCTGTATGGTTAACGTATCATGCATACAAATTGTTCATATTTTTGAAAGACATCAAGCCTTCTGCAAATCAGGGATTTACTTCTTTGCCCGAAGAAGACACAAAATCAACACTTCATAGGTTTGACAATCAGTTAAATAGCAGTGTGAAAGATTTCGGAGATGTTTATGAAAATGAGGAGCATACGCCAGATATCTCCATAGATCAAATAAAACAGGCTATTGACGAAAAATCAAAAGATAAGAACGCGGGATTTATCAAGGAATATTCTGTAAGTCATTAATAATATTTGCAATGAAATCTTAAAAAAATTGGCGTACTTTTAACATTGATGTTCAATCCTGCAATTTGAGGACTTTGGATAGAGTATGACACGAACTTTCAGAATTGCAATATAGTATTTTGGTGTGATAAAAATAATTAAATCCAATATTAAATATGATAAAGGATCTTATTTTCAGCTACTTCCATACGGCGAGAAGTACCCATGTTCTGTTGGAAAACGACTGGAAAATGTAACAAAGAATAGATTCAAAACAACATTTCCCTGTAATACTACTTTTCTTATTGATTTCTTTTTAAATATCAGTGATTTTTTATATTACCATGCTTATATATTTTGATCCCATCATAATGCCGTTTGTTAAAAAAAAAGCTACTATTTATTTCATGAGAAGATGACCATTCTAGAGTTGTTTTGAAAGTGGATGATGCTATTCCATCGGACTATATAAACGCTAATTACATTGATGTGAGTTATGATATGTCATTATTTATTTTACTTTTCATTTTTCTAAAGAATATTTTAATGGAATTAAAGTGTTTCTGATTATTTGTCAGTCTTTGTGTTTATCTTAACGTCGCAATTTTTAAAGACGGTTACTGCATGATTTTTAAACTATAACAAAGATTAAAATGTATGGTGTTATATTTGTTGTTGTTAAAGGGCCCTAAGAGGGAACAAGAATACATTGCTTCACAAGGTAGGACAAGTTGAAGTGTAAAATCTTTTACAAATCATACCCCACGTTACATTTCTTTAAAATACTTTTTTTCAAAAACAAACGAACCTTAGAGTTACATGTAAATTTCACGATTTATCTCACAGGGCCGAAACAGAATTCTGTAAACGATTTCTGGGGAATGATATGGCAGACGAACACAACGCAAATTGTCATGTTAACAAACCTAGTGGAAGGGACAAAGGTAATTACAAATTGTCATGTTAACAAACCTAATGGAAGGGACAAAGGTAATTACACATTGCCATGTTAACAAACCTAGCGGAAAGAACAAAAGTAAGTACAAATTGTCATGTTAATAAACCTAGTGGAAGGAACACATTTTTTCATTTCTTCTTCATCCGAATTTAGTAAATATCTGCGAAAACGGTTTTAAATTACCAAGTAAATTATAAATACTGTTTTTATCTAAAAATATTTACTTTATGCGTTTTATTGTTTATAAACTGACCACTCTGGGTTTTAATTTTTTTATTATTAAAAATTAATCTCATCGTATACGATAGTTTTGCATATGTTTTCAGTAAAATGTTTCTTTAACCGTAAATCTTGAAGGTTAAAAAATATAAGTCAATAATTTTACGCATTTGTGAACATTTATTGAATATGAATAAATTCAATTTTGATGATGATAATCCTTGATAATTCTAATACTCAAATAGGTAAAATGTGCCAAATATTGGCCAGACAGAGGTGTTGAGAAAGAGTGTGGAAACTTAAGAATAAAACTGGAAAAAGAAACTCATTATGCATTTTATGAAGTAAGGAGGTTCAAAGTCTTTCACAAGAAGGTAGGCTTAATAGTAAAAAATCAATTTTTATCTTTATTCTTAAATTTTATACTATAGTAAACCGCCGAATTGTCTTTTTAGCTCACCTGAGCTGAAAGCTCAAGTGAGCTTTTATGATCACCTTTTGTCAGTCGTCCGTTTGTCCGTCCGTCCGTCTGTAAACTTTTTACATTTTGAACTTCTTCTTTTAAACCGCTTATCCAATTTCAATCAAATTTGGCACAAAGCATCCTTATGGGAGGGCAAATATAAATTGCAGAAATTAAAGTCTGATCTGTTTTCAAAGCGGCGAAAACCTTGAAACTGTAGAAAAAGGGGGGGTGCATTTTTAAAAATCTTCTTCTCAAGAACTACTGATTCCAATTCAACGCAGTTAAGCATTAATTATCCTTATGGGAAAGAAAATATAAATTGCAAAAATTAAGGTCTAATTCTGTTTCAAATCGGAGTTATTACGAAAATAATAATAAAGGAAAGGCGTATTTCAATCAGTTTAATAGTTTCGGGTTCGGCATCCGGTAAAATGGGTAGACAAGACTTGGCCTGGGCAAAACAAAAGATTGGCAGTTATTAATCTGCCAATCTCATTAAAATTTCAGGATATTTGATGGACCAGTATATTTGTATTTGCTGTAAATATTGCTGCAAAATAATGCGTATTTGGAATTGACGATTGCCGATCTGCCCCGGCTTTTATTTTGCCACGGCCCGGGTTTGCATACCTATTTTACCAAGACTCGTATTCCATACTTCTAAAACGAGGTTCTTTGTTTAAAGCAGCCATGACATTATACGAAAAAGGGTCGATCTGACTATGATGAATTTGCTTGTTGTGCAACAGTTCGCGAATGAAGGGAAATTTTTGAAACTTGCAAAATATATTGGTGCCGATTTAGTGAAGAAAATTGAGGCTAAATATTTCAATGCGTTGACAGTTTTCACACATGACGTTGGTGTTAGCTTGTTCTGATTTTCGTTTCGTTTTCATTATTTTTGCTTTGTAACCTGGGAACTATCGTCTGTATTTCGTGATTTTTACGTTTCAAATCAAACAGAGACTTCGATAAATCAAACCTGCGCAAATTAAACAAAATCTGATGTATCAAAAAAGTAATGAAATACAATTCATTATATCGGTAATTCGTCATTATCTTTTGCGTAATGGTAGATTAATGCAATAGGTTTTGTTGAGATGCTCGGCATTTTCTCGAGTTTATTCAGTTTCAATAGAGTTTGATATCGCTCTCGGAAATATGTAGGTATATACATGTATATATATGATTCATTTCGAAAAAATAAATTATGTTTGTTATAGTGCATGTTTCTTGTGTTTAATTGTTTACAATTTCTATTTACTTACCATATTTGAGTGTTAAGCTTCAAATTATAAGCAAGATACAGAGATTTGCTCACAATTCTATGTTTGTACACAGATCTTAAAAACAAAAGATTAAAAATGTAAAAAAAAAATGTCAATATTTATTAAGAAAATTTTCAAAGTCTGTTCTTCCAGAAACCAATTTTAACAACTTATTGTATTGTAAACTTAACCTTTTTTCGTCATTATTTCTCCTACTGTACATGTGATCCTTGACTGTGTTTGTGTACATTTGTATAAACTGATTTTGAACCTCAAATACCAGTGAACTTGTCTTGAGTGAATAAAAGAATTGAAAATCTTAGGCCATTCTTTTTTTCCATTTTAAATGCTGAATAGGAAATACCAAGTTGAAAATCTTATGTTGAATATAATAAACTCATGTGAACAAAATATGACTCAAACCTTGCGAACTGTGAGCTCTGTATCTTGCTTATAAGTCTACGATTGACGCTGAAATTTTGGTTAAACATTAGAAATTCTATATGAATTAGAGTATGTTAAATACTTGTACAGACAAAAAAAATGATATTTTGTATATACCTACTCTCTGGGGCCCCCTCTTTATACAATAAATATTGTGAAATCTACATCAATTTTGATAGTTTTTCAAAACAGTTTTCATAGTTCTGACAGATTTCTGTTGCGGGGATAAAGTAATTATCGCTATTCCTAAGAAAATATCACAGCGGGAAATTATCCTGGTTTGTACGCGAAGTAAATAACAGGCATTTAATTATAATGGAGAAGACAAATAAAATTTTTGAATGTTTTTAATTTGAGGAATTAAGCACATTGAGGTACAATTTTCTTCTTCACATCTATACATGTAGGACTTTTAAAATAAAAAACAATAACTATTATATTTTTTTTTTAAAATACAATAACTAGTAAGTAGTTGATGAAAAAAAATGTACCTATATGCTTTCATATATTTTGATCGCTTTACAAAGTGTGGGGGGGGGGGGGGGGGCAGAACGAAAATATAGGGAATTGGAAGTTAACAACTTAACAGTGTACTCCAACCAAATGTTTAGTTTTATATCTTGCGTAGGATTTTCTTATTCTGGTAAAAAATAGTTTTTCATGAAGGTACAATGTCAAAGATTACGTGTATGCAAAAATTAGTGTAAAATTATAATACTTTACATTATTTATTTTTTGTTATTCTACCGAGGGACGATACGGCACAATATCTTTTGAACGCCCCTTGTTGCTCAGGTAAGCGGTGTGGCCTCATGGGCCTCTTGTTTATAAATCGCTATGCATTTCACCATATTTTTTTTCACTAAAATTCACTATGAACGTTAAAACACGTATTTTAATATATGATTTTAAAATGTTTGCAATTAATGCTACAGACGTAGTTCATGAATATATTTACACTTGTAATGGTGAATTCATTTTTCTAGGCTAACACCTCGCGAACTTTGACCCAGTATCACTACACCAGCTGGCCTGACCATGGAACACCCGAACCACTTTTCCTTGTGATATTTCACCATCACGTGATAGCCTCAAGATCACCAGAGGATACGTCCCCAACGATCGTTCATTGCAGGTACATGTATATAGGATTTTGTCTCCAAAAATAGTGTCGCACTAAATAAATGTTTCATATTGGTCGTCTAGTATTCCCTAATACATTTCTATTTAAATAAGTACATGTAATTGCAACTGAATTTTTAAAACATTTCTTAAAGTCTTTGCAGTTAGTTTTCCTTCATGTTTTACCTTTAAGAATTTCAAACATTTGAATTTAGTAATGTTTCGTGAATTTCGTTAAAGTGCCGGAATAGGCAGAACGGGAACTTACATAGCATTAGATGCTCTATCTAAGGCTGGAAAGATGACAGGAAAGATAAACGTCACAGAATACGTTAAGTCCATGCGGACAGACAGAATGAATATGGTCCAAACTCACGTAAGAAAAACAGAAATGTCTTACTATATTAATAAAAAATAGAAAAAGAGATCGGAAGTTTGAATAAAATAAAAATAGTAATAATTGTACGATACTCACAATCTCCAAATTACGTTTGTATTAAATCAATAAATATTTTACGCAATCAGAATATAAGAAAAGTTTTCTTGCAGGAACAATACAAGACAATATTCCAAGCTCTCCACGACGTTTTCAGAGCACCAATACAGTCTTTAAAAATTTCTGATTTCGTGAAGAAAGTAGAAAATATGAGCAAGGAAGAACCTGCAAACTGGACCGTAATCAGAAAAGAATTCCAGGTAATTTAAATAAATCAATCAATTCTGTAGAGCAGAAATATTCGTTGAGGATTTAATTTCGTTATTTTCATTGACAGTAGAAATCAACGAAATTAAATCCATGACGAATTTTTAACAAAGTAATAATGAATACAAAGATATTATGATTTGACGAAATTAAATGCCAACGAATTTTATTTGGTTTAAAAAAAACAACGAAATTTTGACCCAACGAAAATATGTGCTTCTACAGTATCTCAGCTTACTACCGTTAAGTGCTTTATTTTTATTATTCATTTGTTATATTTTATTTTCAGCAACTTTTGGCAATCCTTCCTGTTTATCAACAAGAAGATTATAAGTTGGCAAAACAAAACAAGCCTCCAACATGTTCCGATAAAATTCTTCCACGTAAGAAATTTTGCAATTTCTTTTTTGTTTTTCATTTTTCCTATAAGAGAACAATTTTTGTTTAGGTGATGATTCTTTTTATTGTTGTTCTTGTTCTTATCGGTTTGGTGGCCTTTTGGTGTTTTAATTTTCATATACTTTTTATTTACAGTTGATAAGTTCAATCTGAACCTAACACCACTCCCAAATCACAGAAGCTGTTTCATCAACGCCATTTATTTTTCTGTACGATTTTTTTGACTAAAAATCATGCACATAATTGTCAAAATTTATTAAATAAACTTGTCAGAATTTTTTTTTTATCCAAATGTATTTCATATAATTAATGGAAGAACATATGCATGTGGAAAGAAACGTTTATTTTTATATTGTTCATTATAGTCCTACACAAAGGAAAATGCCTTTATTGTGACACAATACCCAGAGAATGCCGTTGACTTCCTACGGCTGTTAAATGACCATGAATCAAATTATGTCATTCTTTTGGATCCTTCGGATGAAATTGAAAAGGTTTAACAATTATACAATTCATGTGTGTTAAACTGACAAAAAATATTCATGTGTTTTCTTTTCTCAATCATTGATTTACTTGTCTATCTACCATCTATCTTAAATCATTTATTAAACTTGAATTATATTTTAGGTAGATACATGGCTACCAAGCACTCCAAAACCTGAGTTTATTTCACCCTTTACATTCCGTTTCCAGTCTGTTAGCAACACAGACTTAAAATTGAGGACCTTTCTTGTTGATCAAAATGAGGTACGTTCATCTGAAAACTTATACACATTCATTCTACATCAAGGTGAAGCTATGTCACACTTATGCTTTACATTTATAATTTTAATACTCAAAACGTCTTACAGCAGGACACTAAGACAATCGTTGTGGCCGAACCAAATAAGTCGCTAAAACTGGAGAGCGGGAAACAAGACACATCGTCTGTTAGAGCATTGGTGAACTATACGTTTGGCGTTTCTCCGGAAAATACCATTACTATTGTGAGCAAGTAAGGTTCTATTTATAATTTTTATCACACGTTTCTTTGCATTTACGGTAAACATTACAAGATATATCATTTAAACATAAATTTCATTCATGTATCTTGCTTTTTGACTTGATGGATGTCATACAGTCATATTTTTGTATAAGTGAAAAATGTAGTATGGTTATGAATTCTTTATGAGTATATAATCTTATAGGTGTAAAATAAAGTACACATCTAAACATTTTTCATGTACATGTATTCTTTCCTATGCTATGGAGCGTTTCTTCATTGGTCAAGAATTCTAACAATTAATAAATCGTTGTTCATTATTCTGCCTGTTTTTAAACGTGTCTATGCTTCTTTTGATTTGCATTTGGGTAAATGCTATATTATTTGCGATTTGTTATGCACTTTTGATGAGGAAACAATTACAAATATTAATATTATTTCACTCATTTTGACTATAGAAAGCTTTCTATATCACAAAACATTTTAATGTGTATTAGCTGTATAATTATGTTCCCGAAGCAAAACAAATTATTTTAAATTATGTAGAAAGATTGTTGGATGTGACCATTTACAAACTACCATCAATCTTTAAAATAAAGTATATAGTCTGTATGAAAATATAGGTTATATTCAAATTTCAAAGCTAATATCTTTTTTTTATATTTTTTTCACCACTAGATTTAAGTTAATTGAAAAATAAATTATTTCTATAAGTTACATCTGAGGTACATCTGGGGGATAATTTGACTACCCATCTTCCTTAATTTTATTTTTAGAGACGGTGCTGAGCTTTGCGGAATGTTCTGTGCTATCCATAACTGTATGCAGCAGCTACGCATGGATGGTGATATTGATGTCTTCTCAACAGTTAGACAACTGCAGATCCGCAGACCAGAATTCTGCTCCTCTCAGGTTCATTTTTTTTTCAATTAGATGAAGAATTATGCCAAAAGCACTATTGTTGTTAAATTTAGAAATATTAATCATGACTTCCAAAGTCATATTATGTATTCTTTGTTTATTTTGTTATTTAGGATGAATACAGCTTGATTTACAAAGCCATAAAAGACCAAATCCAGAGCGAAAATGAAAATCTGTATAGCAACATGTAGAATGATGGATCCAAAATCTGTATGCAACATGTAAGACGATGGATCCAAAATCCGTATAGCAAAATGTAAAATGATGGATCCAAAAAGACAATATTAGTGATAAATGAAAATCTGTATAGCAACATGTAAAATGATGGATCCAAAAAGACAATAGTGTTAATGTTTCAAGATGGAATAAAATTTTAATGGATCATGGAAAAATGGCAGAAATATCCACAAAAATATTGTTACGTGTACTTTTGAAAACAAAATATTTCAATGTTTATGTATAGTTTAATTTTCTATTTGAATATTAGGGCACGTTCTTCTATGCATCAATTTGTTAATGAAAATACTTTAAAGGTTACCTAATTCATATTTCTTTTTGTGAATAGTGTAATGATATGCACCTTATACACTAGACCCATGATGATATTGAAATGAATCTGTTCTTTTCAATTTGATAAATGTTTACAATAAGAAATTGTTGAATTTGACCCTTATAATTCCATTAGTTAGTATTTGCAATAAAATATGTAGAAAATTAGACGACTTGTCTTCAAATAAGACACGAAATAATACCATATATAAACGGAACCTCGATTAATTTTTCATTTTGTATGATTAAGTAAAACGTGAAGAAAATACAGCATTCTTTAGCCAGCCAAATTGCAATTAACAATCTCTTCTTCGTGTAATACACATACATTAATTTTAATACTTACATGTCATGATATTGTGTGTCTTACTAATTTGATTCTGTGATGATCGATCTTTATAAAATACAGAAAATATGTTTTTTTATTGTATATGCATAATTTATACTAATAGCCTTGAAAAGATAGAGATCAACAACAAAATGTTAGCAATAATAACAATGTCTTCGTTTCTATTTACTGTACATTTTGAAATTAATATATATTCATTTCTTACAAATGCATGAATAATCTTTATGTGTTTATGAATATTTCATATTAAAAACAAACGCAGAGAAAATACTTGTTTTAATATAATATGAGAAGAAAACAATAACTTATGGTATTTAACCTGAGCTGTAAAATTTTTAGTCAGCAAGACCACATATTTTAATGTATTCTAAACGTAAAGATCACATTGCCGATGTGTTTGGCATTAACCTTAGCTGAAGGACGGATATGAAGACAATCCAATAATGGAATAGATATATTACCTTTGAAACGTAACTTAATTGCACATGAAATATTTAAGTGAAAAACATGCAGTTGGCAGATGACTATACAATGAAAATCTACTATGTTTTCTGCTAGGAGTTAGTTTGAAGTATCAACTTCAAATTTATATTCTGATAAAATTTTAAAGTGCGTGCCCTGGTTTTGCAGTTGAGTTTGTTTTTTGTTTTTTAACAATTGCTGAGTAATGTGCATCCTTAGTTCTACAATTACTATAAAGCATTTACACGGATTAAAGTATGTCTTAAAATATGATGTTTTAGGTTGCTCTGCTATGCACATGCACAATGCGTACAGGCGAGGAATGTTATGGAAAAATGGGTTAGGTCTCTTGCTGTTTCAAACAAAATTTCATTAACTTGTATAGGTCGAAAGCATCTCCAAATTATGAAGTTTTGAGATTATGTCAATATTTAGGCGGAAGTGGATTGTTTGACACAGATTCGTCGTACGTAGGAGGCGGAGGGACGTCTCCAAATCGAGTCCCTGTTCCGGAGTAGGAGCTAGGTTCGGAGTATCCCGTGGATTGGGGTTCGTTACTTTGGGAAAATGACCAAATCATGGGAGGGGCGGATGGGGTCGAGTAATAGGTGTGAGTACTGCTGAATCCACGAGCCTGGAGATTGGTGGATTGTGTATGTGTTATTTGGTCTGCAATAGAAAATTATATATTTTTAATACATGTATATAAAGGTTACATATATTGTAAAATCCAAATGGTAATTTTCTCGAGGCTGTTGCATGTTAAAGTCAAACCTCGAGTATCAACATCTTTTTCACAGTTTTCCGAAGGAAAAAAATAAAGTAGATGCGGTGCTTAATTTTGATTTATTATACAAAGATTGTTTTAATTCCCAAAATAATAGTGCAAATGTGTTTTATTATTCACCTTACCTACTATAAAACCTGTCAATATCTTATGATAAGATAATATTTTGTTACAATTTAACAGTAGATATTAACAGAACAGCAGCAAGTGATTTAAGGTGCTTACTTGTGTTTCCACCACTAGGGGTGATTATGGCGCCATGTCTTGTGTTTTTGCAGCAACACTTGACGCAGATAATTGTGGAGATCGCAGCAATCAGTAATATGGCAACTGTACCGCCAACAATAGATCCCATGATTACATCAATGTCTCTAGATTAACAAAATGACAACTTACATGAAGGCATTAATCCGCAGTACTGATGAATACAATTTCTTTTTTAACTAAAGGGTAAACTATTGGGCAACTTTTCCTGATTAGAGTATAAGCAAACTATTATGTATGTGTAGGAGTGTAGGAATAATCACATATTTTTATATCATTATTCATATGATGATAAATTCCCTGCATAGAAAATAACCCACCCACCCCCCTCCCGTCCTCCCTGGAAAAATTATCTGGACCCGCGCTTATGTTATGTAATAAACCCAAAACTAGGAGAGATGTTCTAAACAACACGGTTCTGTTAGCATATATAGGTTGGGGATTATTGCCAAGCAATACCACTTACTTTTAGGTTTATTTCTTGGTTAAGCGTGATTAAAAATATGTACTCTTATGGTGTGTATTCTTCAATGCGTGGTGTACATGTATCTTTTTAACACACACAAGTAAAATGTTGACCTATATTTAGGCATTAGAATATTACATAATAAATTGAATTAAGAAAATCATCTGTTACCACAAAAAATGAAACAATTGAATATCAAACATGTTAAACAGGAAAGAAATTTTGTGGGATGTGTAACATTATTATTTGACAAAGCATTAATACATTTAAACTTTAACAGTAGTGAGTGTGATGAAAAAGTAAAACACCCTTGTAACAAAGTCACAGGAACGGGTGATTTTACTTCGTTATAAGCGTAATCCGATATATATCCGTCAAGTTCACAACATGAATTAGTGTCTTGGGAAATAAGATAAGTAATGTGTAAATGATAAACCGTATACGATGCACCTGAGATGATATATAGGTACTTACTCTCGACAGTAGATGTCATACTTCTCCTCCTCCGTATTACAATCATGATCTGCGCCAACAAAGTCTGTAAAGTTACAGAAAAGAGATATGTTGATTGGTGGCCTCAATAACTAGTTTACAAAAATAGCTAATCATATACCGGTATTTCTTGAAATTAAGTTAAATCAGGTAAGCAGATGATTCTTGAAAATTTGATAGTATAAAAAAGTTTTACGTATACGTAAACATTACACTATTGCAGTAGTTAGATCTATTTTTCGTAAATAAATATGAATATATATCAAGTAATAATATGTACACATGTTTACTATTACTAGCTGGTAGTTAGTCATTGTCGTGTTTCAGTAAATGTTTTCTTTAATTGAAAGGTAGATAACAGTCATATGAAGACAGAAAAACAACAAAATAGGGATAGGAATTTCAAACTCCTAAAGTATAAGAAGTTTTTTGTTTACTAAGGCTTTGCAGACATGTTAATATTGTCCTGAACTGCAATGTGAAAACAGCGAATAAATCAGATTTTCTAAAATGAAAGTTGCCTAGTGAGTGTTCCAACAACGACTTAATAACGAATTGATCGTAGAAGTACGACACGATATGTTTGATAAACAAAACACCATTATATCATTTTTATGTTGATACTTACCTACTAACCTCACTAAAAACAAACAAGAAAAATATGCCAGTGAATAATATACAGAATCCATTTTGAACAAGTTCAAGTTAACAGATACACTTCATTTACAGCCAGTTTAAACGTCCCTGGGTGTTTTTGAGATTTGTTATGCATGATGCATCGGGATCGATAACGGTGGTTTAAATGCCACCGATCAATGCTTTTAATTGATTTCCTAACCAGTGGTTACAAAAAACTAAAGAAATACTATTTCGAAATAATTTTGTCCAAACACAGTTACATTGATTAAGCGATTTGGATTCTTTACATATGGAAAAACAACAACTGCACTGATTCACAAGTTTAATCATATTCATCTTCTTTGGTATTTAGCAATACTGCTTCTTTGCGCTCCTGAAAAGTGCATGTAACAGAAATGGATATCAATTATTGTAAAGTAATAAATATACTGAAGGTACACTGATTGTCTTGCTTACATTTTGATAAAATTAGAAACAATTCAAAATGATTATTAACTTTTCATCCTTCAGTACAAGAAAACAGTGATGTCTTTATATGTAGAATATATACCTAATGTTCATGAATGGGATTTAAAATCAAATTACTGAGAGTACTGAAAGACGGGGTCTTGAAAGTTTGAATTTGTAATTGTCCTGGATTTCCTCGAATATGCTTCCAAAATTTATGAGTTTGAATTGGTTGTTACAATCTATGTTAATTCGGCTTTTTTACAATTTTCCGATACTTTGTCTAAATTTTACTCAATCCCGGCCTTCATAATTGTAGAAAATTGACACAACGGAGTATATCATGTAAAACAAGCATTCTGAGAAGAGTATTGCATAAGCAATACACGTCCCCTACCGGTTTGTAGAAAATAGTGACAACAATGCACTGTTATGCAGAATATCATTTCTTACCGTCTCAACAGACCGACCCGATTACGAACCCGATTGTAATAATACATAAAACCCTGTCGATTAAATTTACAACACAATACTTGACACTATTTAACAGAACTTATTTGTTTGTTAGGAACAATAAAAGGAACGGTCCAAGAAATGCACGATATTATTAGTGACAACATACTTGCCTCGTTTATTTGATACACACCGAGCCCGATAACGAACCCGAACATGTAAAAATTGGAATACAAAAAATTAATTTTCTCGAAAATATGTCAACCAGACGCTACAAAAGTGTAAACTTGATCTGTAGTTTGGCATTTTGAAGCTGTTCAGCAAATTTCATATCATTCCTCAAACGCATAAAGAAAAAAAGTGTGGAAAACTGAAGTGGGACAGACGGACGGACGGACGGACTGACAGACGGACAGACAGATGGACAGACAGACAGACAGACAGACAGACAGACAGACAGACGCAAAGGAAAGCTATAGTCCCCTCCGGTGAAAGTTGATTTTAATCAACTCTCCTATGCAGTCACTCTGGCAAACTGAAAGTGAAACAGTGTTTGGACCTGAGCACAAATCATCATCGCCGACAAGTCTTAGTTTTTGAATATAATAGAAACATTCGACGTAATGTATGCTGAAGCATTGTTTTTCAAGGAAACTTATCTATAAATACTTTGAAAATAGTCAGATTTTATATAATACGAACAATTTAGATATTTATGTAGTCTCATGTATTCCTACGCCAGAGTTTAATATAGTCTCGTTCAACCAGTCGCTCGGCTGTCTCCGTAAAACTCCGACAAACAGAGAGGCTCTCTTGCTTGTCGGAGATTAACGGAGACAGCTGAGCGACTGGTTGAACGAGACTGGAGTTCAATATCAATAGTGCTTGGATTCATACAATTTTTAGAATTGTTTCGATTACTAATACATAGTTTGAAATCTATCTTTAAATATTACACAACATGATTCATATGAGATTTCTCTAAATTCTTGTCTGAAAAGTCTAATTAAAATTCATATTATAAAAAGTGCGTAATTTAAATACAGACTAGAAACTAATCGCAAGATAAGTTGATTTTAGAATATATAATAATCGATAAAATCAACTCCCGTCAGTACTTCAGTACTTTGATTTTAATCATTAGATTTATTCAATTTTGTGATCCAAGGAAAAATCCACAAGTCGGACGGTATCCGTAATAAAAGTTTTATGAAAACCCCGAAAACTCTAAAATGCTGAATTAACATACAAAGTGAACATTTGTATACCGATAAACACAGGCACCTGACGTTAGAAATATTTTTTTTACAATAAGATTCCAAGAACTTTGACAATAAAAAGATTTGTCACAGTCGCCATTTTGATTTTTTAGACCGACTTATCCGACACGATTTTCTTCATTTGCGATTCATGCAAAATTGATAGGTAAAAATAAATCCGTTTGCCACTTACTACTTTTTTGTGTAAACTCGTGCATCACCTACACACATTAAGGAACTTTCATTAAAAATCAGACTCCGAAAATCAGAGACATAAATAACAGAGATTGTCAACCCCGCCATTAGCGTGTAAATGTTACGGGACCAACCTTACTTTGAGAACTACAAGTGCAACAGCAATCTTGTATAAGTCATCAAATTTGAACCTGATAGTGAACATGAACCTGTTAATATTTTAAGCATGTGTTATTTATGAAATATTTACAAAAACTCTTTATTTAGTTTTTAAATTACTTTTTTAAAACTAATCTACTTTTCACAAAGTAATTGTAATGCATTACTTTACTCATGTAATGGTAATGTAATGTATTACTTCAAGAAAATTAAGTAATGGTAATGGTAATTTAATGCCCTAATTCATGAAGTATTGGTAATGTAATGCATTTTTTTTACAATGTAATTCACTCCAAGCCTGATTCCAACTAAGCCGGAAAACATGAACATTAACATTTAACTTGGTTCTTCAATCGATAATATTGTATATATTATATGATGTATAAGTCTTCCAAAATGTATAATCTATTTTAGATTATGCTTACAATGCATTGTTTAAAATTTAAATTCAGTTTAATCAACTAAAGAGCCAACGAACGAGAAGGCAAATTCAGACTTGTTTTTATTTTCTTCGTACAAAATTCCTTTAATGACGAACAGCAATCATACCGCAAGTAGACTGAAAGCCAGTGAAACACCTATTTAATTTGAAAAACATCTGTGTTTAACCCGTCCCGATTTTAACTTCGGCTTGCGCATGAATCGAAGTTTGGTAGTATTCAGGTGAAAGATTGTCAAAATAAAATTCACATTTTTTTCAAAAATGGCACATTGCATTTGGGAACTTTAATTTCGATTCCACCACCAACCTCTTCTATTGATTAATGAGCTCGTACACCAACTGAATCGTCAACGGCGTTGTGCATTCAGTTACGTAACTTATTCCACATTTGAACCCTAGCAAGAATATTTTGATCAATAAAACTATTGTTTATTTTCTAAATAGAACTTTGTTTATACACAGAGGACTTAAAAAGATTTAATGCGTGTTTTTTATGATACATATTTACTGAAATGCATGAAAACTTTCTGCACTATTTTCTTACGCGTAGACTAAATTCATGTGTTCTACGCGTGCCTTCCGGTTTGAGAATTCGGCTGACAGTAAACCAATAGACCCGGTCACGTGACCCCGCCTAAAAAGAAAATAGCATTATTCGACATACTTTTGTACTTCTCTTGTAGTTCTTCTTGAAGTTCTTATTCGTTACTCTGTCATTTTATTCCCAATGAAAAGGATAAGCTGTATAAACATAAGTTTTCGTAGTAATAATATTTTTCGGGATCTCTGCAACAAATATTCTACACACCATTCCTTACCAAGCAAATCACTTCAGTCAAATGCTGCAGCAATGATGTGGACAACGGGTTTTAAAAATTGAAAATGTATCACATAACATACAACTATTTAACACCTGAGGAGGCCAAAGAACGATGGTAAATCATTACAACATTCCCTCATCTTTTTTTTCCCGAAATATTTTGCCGGTCTAATATATCGTAATCCATTGACCAGCGGTTCCAGAGATTGTGGTCAATTGACTGGCAGTCCAGGATTCAATAGTTTAAAAACGGTCAAAACACAAGAATACATATACAGAAAAGACGAAAAGATTTTAATCTGTAATACAACAACAAAATCCCTTTGATTACGGGCCGCCGGAAGGCGGTCCGTTATTTGATACACATTTAAATATTGTTACTGCGTTTCTGCGGGATAGTTCTTTTTTATTAGAATTAATACTATGCTTATTTTTATGAATTAAAAGTCAATTTGCATGTAGAAATATGTTTTATGCCTTTTAGAAAATATCACATATTTTTTCTTTTACTCGTAAATGAAAAGTAGGTCAAACTTAGTAAATTGTCGTATTTGGCGCGTTTTTATCGAGACTATAATCTATTCGGAAAATATCGGAGTTCTTCATTCTTTTCAAAACAATGCATCAGGATCGGTATGCGGGACATACTAAAGACCTAAAATATTAAAGACCTGAATGTCATTAAATTTTATATGAATGATATTTTTGAATTTCTATGTGCCGTGTCAAATAAAAAGAGTTTGTGTGTGTATTTATTATATTTCCATGTAAAATGTGGTAGAAAATTTCATGAAATGACATTATATCAATTATTTACGCAAGAATATGACAGAAATGAAAATTTGAATTGACTGGAAAATTTGAACTAATAAATTTTTATTTTATTATGAGGTCCCTTGAAATCATGCTAATACATTAAGTTTTCATTCAATACAATGCAACCAAAATAACCCAAAATGGTTTGAAATACATAATCTCCAAGAGAAAAATGTTGAGTTGCACTTTGTATTAGAGTAATGTACAAATCAATGTGTTCTCCATTACTTTCTACTATGGCAATGATCATACAATTTCCGTTAGAAATGCTTACAGTAACGAAATCGATTCTTTAAGATAATAGTAAAATGTTAAAATTCAAAACAAGTTGCTGAAAGTATATTAAAATTTACCATAAAAATTAGAACAACCAACTCTTATTTTCTTCTTTGTGGTGTGTTTTTATGTAAACAACCAATGATTCATACAACAATTATATTTTTGCGGCCAATTTGACGCTTGCGTCAATATGATTTCTTGTTAGGTAATGTGTTCAATTTACTAGAGTCTGTCACTTATAAATAAAAATGCTTTTGACCGACCCTTTTTTAACTATCAAAGCTCATAATTTCAAACTAGCATTTTAATGAAGATGTCAACAATTTCAAATGCAAGTTTTGCAGGGGGATTATTCAAATTTGAAATGCTTCGTAACACTTACTACGGTAACCATTTATTCACGATTTGACGTAAAGGTTGAAAATACGCAACAGTTGCCTTCAGAAATTCCGCTTGCATCCTTGTTTGTTGTTCTACAGGGAAAAAACCACACAAATATATAATTTTTCACAAAAAAAATGAAAAACAACAACAAACAAACCGAGTGCCCTTTATCGTGCCCATGGTGTGCTGACTCGCGTTCACAGACTGTGGAAGACATTTACGTGACGCACTGACATCCGAAAAAAACTCAAAAAGATATCCTTGTAAACGCACTTGCCATATCACTGCGTCAATACTGCGATTATGTGTGTTACATAAGCGCGCCAATATATCTCAATTGCAAGTGGCGCTGCAAGAAACTTAACCGCGCTGCAACGGAGATCACTCTTCGTTTCTACTGCGCATTGATCAGGACGCAGAGCCACGACCCGTACTTTTAGCATGCTAATAATATGGTCCGCCAACTTTCGGTTTGAATATAACTTCCTAGTAACAAACTAGGATAATCAGACCAAGAAGACAGGTAAGTGTATCGTATATAACTGATTTTATATATTTTCAAAAAATGTGTTTTGCATAGTTTAATGTAATTTACCGTAAAAACATGTACTACATGTAAAAATGAAAGAAATGAATTCTTAGGGCATGCCATTATGTCATAGGAAAATGACATTTAATATTTGTTCGACATCAGTTCAACTGATGTGTACGATAACTTTAGCCAAGAACGTTCTTAAATTGGTCTTTAATAATCTTAAATAATCTCATAGAATTAAGTTTTACGTAGTCGCAAACAACGACGAGGTCTTCCGTCGAATGCTAAAAGATTATCTGAAAACATTAACACATTTCTCAATTGCAACAAGACTATGCAGTTTGAACTTAATGCAGTTTCTTGATACTTTAAAAGTGAAAACTGTTTATTTTAATCCAATGTTTACTTGCTCATCTACCATTATTCTTATTTCTAACCGGAATATTTGCAATGTCTAAGACTAAGACGTCATCGGATATGCAATCTGGCCACTTCTTTCAAACCGGTCATATATACCAATTCGAAGTTGTTATTATTGTTTTTTTTTAAAGATTTTAAAACCGTGCTCTGGAAAATAAAGCAGATTTAAATATTCATTGAACAGACACTCTTCTATCATATCGTAAGCCCTGCACTCATCACTACGTAATGACTGTAAATATCTCAGGATGAAAAAAAAACTTTAACAAATAAAATTTATGCAACCATTTATGCCACAAAGTGATTCTGACCTAAGCCCATTTTGGAAAAAATTTTCTATGTTAAACATATTTTATATAAAAATACCTTTTTATAAAGGTCAGTTTGTATACGCCGTCGCAATTCCGGCGATTAGTCATCACCATTTTAATAACCTTTTAAATCTGCGAAAAAAATGAAACTATTTTTATAACGTGAAATGTTAAAACTAAAGAGATAAGATAAAAGGAAAAAACGCAACAAGATTTATTCATTCTTAAATAAATATAAAATGTTTTCCGTAGTATCTATACTACTAGATAAAATAACGAACTGGAATTGTTATGTGAAAAAATGCCGGTAAGTTGGGGGTGGTGGTGGGGGCTTTCAGCTGTTCGTGATTTCATACGCACTGTACCTTACACACAGCTTTCGCTTTATGTGAGTTTAGTAAATAAGCGGATCTACATATTGACCATTGTTAAGGTCTACAAAGGACTGTGCTGTCCATCACTGATTTTAGAATAAAATAATTTTATTAGAACACATATATACTAGGAATATGGTTCGGACAGCACAACAGCGCCTTTGTTTTAAATACGCATGTGCATATGATTCGCAAGTGGTGGTGGTTTTAGTCATAACATTGAAGGGACCTTTTCTATTGATAACATAAATTAAAAATACATCAAAAAATTTTAAAACCAGAAATTAATGTATTGACTTTCAATCTTTCCCCCCTGAAATACTATTTACAGTGGTGTAGTCAGTATTAGTCACATCGGCCGTGAAAGGTTTCATTATCAAATTTTAATTTTAACAATTATATTCCTATGTCACGAAAAGCAGTCGAAAATTAGAACATACTGCACATACGAACAAAACATAGAGTAGCGGGCCTAGGAGGTGAAAGCCATCAATCATTCAACCACGCAGGAGAAAGGCAACTCTCTTTACTCTTTAATCTTAGTCTAAATAATGAATAAGAAATCATTCTTTGAGTATTATGAGGTGATAATTTCGGTCGAGGGGTGATCAAATCCAATAAAGTCCGAAGGGCTTTATGATAGATTTGATCACCCCCGACCGAAATTATTACCTCATAATATTTTAAGAACGATTCCTTATTACTTATATTTATATAATTTTAAGCCATAGCACGATTGAACATTTAAATATAAATAAGCAAACTCCACTGGCGCCTCAATTTGACCTCATTTGTATTATGGGTTATATAGTACAAAATCGATACGTAGTGTTATCACAAGCAAAGACACTGGAAAATGTAAATATAAATTAATTTTTTTTTTTTTAGAGAAAGATGGATAGAAAGGGTATCATTCTCTGCTTTTTGCAATACTTGAACCGTCTCTTTTACAAATTTTGTTTATCTAACTTGATCGAGCGGTTAAAGTCTTATAAAATTTTTTTCAGTAGCAGAAATGGACCATTTTCCTTTTAATCAAGCGTTGTTTCTCGATAAATTCAAATGAAAAATAACAATCTTTATATTGATTTCAATAAGATATAAAAAAAAAACCCGCACACACCAAATGGCATTACAGGAGCAAAATGCTAGAACCAACATGTTATGAGGACACTTAATAATAACCAGATGAATGTACCTTACAGATACAAAATGGCTTCAAGCAAACAAGACAAGTACTTGCTGGTTGCAGCGATCGACTTCGGAACAACATATTCTGGATACGCTTTTTCTACTAGATATGATTTCCAGAGAGACCCAACAAATACGTTTTTAAAACAGTGGGTGGATCCTACAAGCTCAATGATGAATAACAAAACATCAACATGTATTTTGTTTACTAAAAAAAAGAAATTCAGCAAATTTGGTTTTGAGGCTGAGGCCAAATACTTGGATCTTATACTTGACAAAGACCATATGGACTGGTACTTTTTCCGAAGATTCAAAATGTCTCTTTATGATGTTCAGGTAAACTCTGAAAGCTCTTTTTAAATTTACCATTTGTATTTTTATTGACAGAGTGACCCCGTTTGGTTTTTAAAAGAAATATGCAATAGGGGATATTTTATTTATATTTATTTAAATTCCTATTAGTCGACCGATGAAGAAGTATATCTTGAAGATGAAACAGGAAAACCAATGGCTGCTTTGATTGTATTCACAGAGTCTCTCAAATACCTGATAGATTCTCTCCTTAACGATGCAAGAAAGCAACAATCTGAAATCCACCTGCAAGACATCAAATGGATACTCACGGTACCAGCTATATGGTCAGACCCGGCCAAAGCCTTCATGCGAAAAGCCGCTGTCGGGGTACATGTAATCTGTTAAATAAACTATACGATATTATTCAACAACAAAATGCTGTCTTTAGTGATTCATGCGTGGGCATTAAAGGTGGTGATATTGCAGAAAATGCATATTTGTGGGTCGAATTTTAACATAAGAATACAAGGAGATAAATTTTTAATAAAATCGTCTCTAAAACCCATTGGCCAGAGAAGCTGTAACCTCAACCAGTATAGTTTTACGTTTTACGTTCGTTTTCTTTCTTCAAATCATGATCTTTATGGGTAGAATCAGGACACAATAGAGGGTCGAATCTTTAAAATATTAAGCAGAGAAAATCCTTACAAATCTTTTTCTGGAAAACCATTTAACCGGAAAACCTTAATTATGTGTGAAACCGTCCTTCAATTCGTCATTATAAAGGCATTTTTCACACCATATACACCCATTCTCTTTAATTAAACCATGATTCCTGCTGATGGATTGGTCTATAAAAGGGGGATTTTAAATAAGAATTCTGAAAAATCTCCCCTCAAATACTATTTAATTTGACAATTCAGTACAGAATTGTTTTTTTGAATGTAAAAAATAATAAATTAAATTGTATCCACTTTTGTTTTTTAATTTGTCGAATATTAAACCCTTTTGTTGTTTTAGTATACACGGGAAGATTTTACAGTACAATATTTCATGCATATTTTCTGACAAACAAAATTACTGCCAGAGTAGATAAATGACAGGGTTATGTGCAAAGGTCGTTTTTAAAAGTTGTGTTTAAGCATTTAAAAGTATCCTATGTAGTTTTAATGAGTACTTGTGTACTTGCGTGTTTTAAACGAACACAAAAATTATTGGTCCCATCAGAAATTTTTTGCATCAGTTAACGCTACAATGATAACGCTAATTTTTTTTTATCGATATCTGTGTAAACATTTTTCAAGTAAATTCATATTTCAAATTACATTGTTCAATACTTGTATATTAAGAGTGTCAATCATTTGTCACACAGGCAGGAATAGACACTGAGATGCTAACAATAGCATTGGAGCCTGAAGCGGCGGCCATGTATGTTAAACACATTCCTTTAGAAAGAAGTGTGGATGGAAAAACAGGCGATGTGTTTCAAACATTCTCTCCTGGGTCAAAATACATTGTGGTCGATGCTGGAGGTTTGTAATAAATTTATTCTAAAATTGGAAGTTGAAATCTGGTAAATAGGGTGTTAACTGTCAATTGCTTTAGGTACTGTGAATATTGTGACGTATATATTTAAGTCAGTACGAAAGCCAAGAAGGCTCATTCGAGATTCAATGTCTAAATTAACCAATTAAATCGTAGATCTTAAAACATGTACCCAATCAATATCATAATGTTTTAAATGCACATGATCTGTACATGTCCTTACGTACAAATAAATGTCATATTTTCTCTTGTGTAAAGGTTTTTAAATGGTTTAAATAATTTTGATTAATTACTATAGACAGTATAAATAATTAGTTGAGTGATATTACTTTGTGTTTTGCGAATCTAAATGAATTTGCTCGCCCTTTGTATATTCTCCTTGCATATTATTGTGTAAAAATCGGATCGCCAGAAAAAAAATGTAAAAAAAAATTTTCAATCTGGATAATAAAAGGAAAATATTGATTTTAGCTATGATACGAATTTTAATGAAAAGATCAACCTATATAAATAGAGATTACAATGAAGGTCCGATATCATGATTCGAAAAAAGTTCTAAAATAATGAAAGTTTTACAACTTCATCGACAAATATGTTTCTGACTCTCAAAAGGAAACATACAGGTATGTTTATCTGTAAGAAGAGGGGGTATTTTTAGTAAAGATAAGCATCGGAGCCGAAATCCACTATAGCTTTTGAAATGATAAGCATTACACGTAAACAAAAGATAACATGTAAATGAATTATTTATGTTAAAATGTGATAAAACATACAGCGACCTTGATTTGTCGGACTATGTGTTGTGTAGCAGTATAAGTACAAAGAACTTTGCTGTAGATGTATACATCTTTAGAGCGTAACAAAAAAATACAAACTGCGTGTATAATTCAAATGTAAATGTCCATTTTGATTTTTTAATTGGAGGGGGGGGGGGGGGCTACATAAAAAATAACTAAGGTGTGATAGCAATGCCTGTAAATAGTGCATTTCATTCTGTTCTTTACTGTCGATAAAATGAATCATACAAAACTAAAATCATAAATTTAAAAAAATGCCAGCAATCAAATCTTAAAGTTATCATTTCAATGCATTAGATTTGGCACTTTAAACAAATTGACAAACGTTCACCCTTTACGTTGATCGTTTAAAATAAATATCTTTCGTTATTAAAAAAATAATTACATATGTAGGTGTTTACTTATGAATAGGAATGATCATAAAAATTAAAATAAAACATTTGTTGTATGTGTAATTGCAAATATTGTGACACTATTACTTAAAAGGTTTATTTTTGACTGACTACAGATTTAGCTCGGCTTCGCCTCGCCGTCTATGAGACTGATCAACCCGATATATTTCTGTAGTCAGTCAGTAAAAAATCAAATACATGTTTTGTTTTTACCGAGGACTATAGGTGGGACATTTATTTTACAAGAGGCGATGATCTTCATAAATCCATACATACAAGTAGGATACATCTCGTCAAATCTAACACAGTCGATCTATTCCAAATATGATTTTCATCTTTCAAAAAGTCTTTGAAAATCTTCGCTGCAGCCTTGTTCATTTATGTTTTGTTGTTTTTAATTTAAAACGATTTATTCCTTTCTCCCACATAAGCATTAAATAATTTATTTTTGACGTCGTCGTGTCAATAACTGCCGTCAGGTGAGCAGACAAATTATCATAACGCGCTAACGCGCGTTATTCAATTTGTCTGCTCACCTGACGGCAGTTATTGACACGACGACGTCAAAAATAAATCATTCAATGCTATAATAAATACGGGTTGGTCACGTGATCAAATCTCATAAAGCCCGAAGGCGCCAGACGGCGAGGCGAAGCCAGTCAAAAATAAACCTTTTATGCAAATCATGACAATAACAAAGCTCCATACTTTTTCTTTTGTAATGACCAAGAAATCCACTTCGATTACGATGACGTAACAAAAAATAGTGCAACAAAGTTGCAAGAATTTGATTATCGTGATCAATAATTATGACACTACTTTTGACAAGACAACACTTTTTTATTATTAAAAAGGAAAACAGAAAAGAAAATCCACTTATAGAATTGAAAAAAAAACCCGATTGAAGCTTGGCGGAGTAGTACCACCTCTGTTGAGGTCGCAGAGCGGTTAGAAATTTTTAAAAAACGATTGAAAGTTAAATTAGATTCTACTTAGGCATTTTCAGGGGAAATCAGATTCAAGAGCATAATGATTTCCTCCGACATTATAGAGGAAAGCCATTTTAACCTCGAAATTTTTTTTACGGAACAAAAACGGACTGAGAAGCACAAGGAGTTAAATTTGACCGTGATCCGTGAATGGACTAAACACGAAAGGTCTGTGATATTGCGTTTGCAATTTTGACCGAGTCTTGTAATAGAGTCAGAAATGAATTTTAACTGAATAAACTCCTTGACAAATCGCGATTGTATTTTTCAAGAACGCCTCGTTACGTTGTCGATCCATAAACATTTTGTTTACAGGCCTGATGTGTTAGCTATAACATGAGTCATTTATACGCCATAAGTGTTGTATTTTTTAAGAAAATGAATGAATAAAACTTCGTATAACAAAATACAGATACGTTTATTTTTTTTATGCCTAAATTATGTTTTCATTACGATATCTAAATAGGTGTGTTTCAGCACAAGTCGGTTAGCTTTTGCACATAGAAAAGGAAGTGACCTAGATTATTCATGCGCTACTTTGACCTCTTGACCCAGGATGATGTTATACAGGAATAACAGCATATTGTGCAAACAGAATTATATAAGGGAAACATTTGCAAGTGTAAATATTATTGATTAAATATCATGAAATGTCGAGATAAGCAGATGATGCGTCGATCATATTGCCGACTATTAATTTGCACCAGACGGACTTAGAGAAATATCCGACAGTCACGTGTTATGTTTAAACCAATGAAATTTTGACATATCAGTTCCGGACCCCTCCCTTTTAAATGGAAATTCCGGTCTAATGAAAACTACATAGTAAATTACCTCGGGTTTATAGGGAATAAAATATACTCGGGTTAAAACGTATCGGAAGGGAATACACACGGTGCGAGCTAATACATAGAAGATTTACTTATCTAAATAATTGTGTCTGTTCTCTGTAAACTAAATCATACAAATATTTTTTGCTATGGACAAAATAACATTTAATGACATGCAGTATCAAATGCGATTGATCATTTATTTAGACCAGGTTTTTAGAATGATCCATGATTTCATCGGTTGATTAAGATATTAAATCTCAAATTTGGAATCTCCTATTGTGAATCCCTCTTTACGAATCTCGAATCCAGAATGAACCTTCTCGGCCTTCGAGAAAATATGTCTAATTTTTTCTTCAAACATTACGAATTTATAAATCTATAATGATCCGCAAAATATAAGTCATTAAAAAATCTGGTTTAAAAAAAAATTCAAACTTTGTTATTGCCAAAAACTGAGCTTCCGTTTTACATTGATTATAGTAAGTGATGCGAATCCTTATTTTAGGTTCCTATAGTGATTGCATTCTTTTAGACATCATTTAGTGCATTAAAGTATTATTTAAAAAAAAAGAACTTTAATAGTTTACATGAAGGCGAAGCTAGAATGTCTGTTTAAATGTACTTACAAGCCTTGAATTCGCAGGGATTTAAGGCAGAGCTGTAACATTAACCGATTTTAATTTATTCATAGCAAATTGAGTAATATGCATTAAAAATCTAAATTAAATCTCTTAACATCACATTTTTGTCTTCTGAAATATAATTTTAAATAGCGATGTCAAACACATGAAATAAGTTTGAATCACATTTAAGTTTTAATTGTGACTTGAATTGTGACCAAAAAAGGTGAGAGAAAGAAAGATTAATTTCACATACGTACAGAATGCTTAAACCACGTGAAAAGAATATCTAAATGTCTGTGTGTAAAGACCATAAACCATAGGAGAGGAACATTCTCATTTATTTCCTTAATTCGAACAAAATTGTTTTTGTAGAAAAAGTATCGAGATAAAGGGTATAGTTTTGGCAATATTGTTAATATTACCGGTTTACTTAAACAAACTTTGTATCATAAATTACTGAAAAATGTGTATATATTCATTTTCTTAAAGGTGGTACAATTGATATCACGGCACATCAAGTCATGGAAGATGGCAATGTCAAAGAACTCATCAAAGCTACAGGGGGTGATTGGGGAGGCACTAGGGTAGACGGAGAATACATTGATTTAATCAAATGTCTGATTGGTAGAACAGCCACAGATGATCTCAACCAAAACGCACCAAACGTATTCTTCGAAGCTTGTAGAGAGTTTGAGTCAGCTAAAAGAACAATCAAACCGAAGTCTGATATAACATTCAATGTACGTATTCCCTCAGATATAGGGGAAACCTACACGAGGACGCATTCGGGTAAAAATTTGAAGTCTGTCGAATATGTAACAACAAAGCGTAAAAAACAATTCAAAATATCATTTATCGGGGACAAATTGAGATTGGCATCAAGCGATGCAGAGAAGTTCTTTGCCAAATCCGTTAAAAAAATTACTAAGCATCTTAAAAAAGTATTTAAACAAAAAGATGGGAGTGGTATTTCAACCATTATTCTTGTCGGTGGGTATGCCGAGTCTTTAATCCTTATGGAAGGGATTAAGTCATCATTTCCACACATGCGCACCATTATTCCACAAGGGGCAGCATGGTCCGTTCTTCGAGGTGCGGTCATCTTTGGTCACGACCCGAGTCTCATTAGACAGAGACGGAGCAAATACTCTTACGGTATTGATGTTTTTGAAAAATTTAATCCAGCCAAGCACGATGAAAACCGTAAGTATGAAAAAGACGGGGAAATTCGATGTGGTAAAATATTTAGTAAACTCGTGGAAGTTGATCAAACGGTTACTGTTGAAGAATATCAAGGTGAAGGTGTTTATACTTTACATGCGTTTGGGACGAAAGGAGATGTGAAACTGTATTCCAGTACAGAGATGAATCCTCAATATGTTGATGATGAAAATTGTTTCTTTATTGGATATATTCTGAAACCTGGCCATAGCTTTCTTCTAAATGAAGATATAGTTATCAAGATGTGTTTTGGAGAAACAGAAATTGAATTCAATGCACACCAACCAAAAAGTCAAAAGACGGCCAAATACTATCTTGGACAAAACTAGTAAAAGCTTGCCATATAATTTGTATGTACAAGATTTTATCCTGCATCCAACATTTTCTTCAGATCATAAACTCATATCATCATGCACATGTCTTTATGAATAAGTAAAGTAAAACATTAAACTTTTTCAGGGATACATTCTTCTTTCAATTTAAAGTAGGTCAAAAATAATGTACCTTCTTAAAACCGTTATAGACGAGGCATTGCACCGGCATCAAACGTAATGGCATAATATACGTACTTTTTCTGCAACTTGAATGACTGTTATAAACATTTTCCAATGTGTATTTTTTTAAATTATCTTTTAATTTCTAACATGATATTTTGTTAAATGTATTTTTCATTTTTGTTAAGACATACAGAGGCGATCCTAATTGATTTCTTTGATAACAAAATAAATACAACCAAATATGTCAACCAAATGTTACGATATTACTATTCTATTGTAAGCAAACAAAATTCAACTTAATAGATATTTTAAAAATAAATTAAACGTATAACATAGAGAAATTACCAACACATTAATTCACAAAATCAAACCTTTATAGTGTCCTCTCATAGTTTCGTCTGCTTGAGTCCATGATTTACATGTACTGTAACGGCGAGGCTGGCTAGCGCTATTCAAGGATTCATTATATACTGTATAAAATCCTCTTCAATCAATTACCCATGAAGCGTTTTAGATTATTGACCATCAGAATGTAGAATACTTAAGGCGGCTACCAATTCCTAAAACCGTTGTGTTTCCAGCGACAGATATACCACATTAGTACCACAATGACTATTTATTTACAGTGGCATTTGGGAAAGTTGTTCATGTATACTACTGGTATTTCATGTCGACGTGTAAATTATTATGAGATCGCCTCTTTGGTCCCTTTGTATCACGTTTATGATAAATTGCCTAAGTAACGAGCCATCGCATGCTTTATCTCTTACTTTTCAATTCACTTGTTTTTTATATTTTTTTAATCTAATCTAATTATCTAATAAATGTGCATCACTGTATTCAGATTTCCAGTATTTCCAGTATTCCAGTACCACAAGACTTTAGAAACCCTGTATTCCGGGACCCTTTTTTTTCTTATTTCAGACGAGTTTATTAAAGGTGTGTGTGTATCTCACTTCAGAAAAGAATGAGAGCATTGTTACATCAAAACCAAAAATTTATATGTCAATGCATAAAGAATAATTTCAGAAACCAAAAAGAATTAAAAAATTAACAAATCTTTCTTTATATATATTATTTTGACCTTCTTACTGACCTTTTCTCATTTCATTAAAAAAAAGCGATTTTCTTTAACCATGGGGACGTATGATTCGGAGCTACAATGCAGAAGTAATTGGCTTTTTAGCTCACCGAGACGGAGTATGGTCGCGCTGATGATGATGAAAAAATGACAATTATAACAAACTGTCAACCATTTCAAAAATCCATAAAACGAAATACAAATTAAAGGCAGAGCACCACGGACCTCCTAATAGATAGAGGTAGGATCAGGAGCCATGGAGGAGTGAGCATCCTCTGCTGACCGGTCACACCCAATGTGTGCTCTTTGTCGTAAGCGGGGATTATTATTATTATGCTTTACATGCGGCGTCGACGTCATGACCTACCAAAATATTTTTACTGATATTTCCCAACCTCTTGCTGAGGTGCAAGTATTTACATAAATCTTATATGGTGGAGAAGTGTACCTTGTCTATTATTAGATAGAGGGTATCAATTTTTATGATATAAATATATAAATATAATTATAAATATATAAAGTCATTAAAATATATAAAGTCAGGTGCCTGTGTGTACAACAGTTAATCTTAAATATCAATACGCTTATAAAGCTATTAAATTTATTTGAAAATAATAATGACTTAATATGTCTATTTAGTTCGTAATAATGACAATTTATTGAAACGTTTTTGATATATATCAAATGTGCCCGGATATATGTAATGTGAGTATTTTGATTTCATAAACTAATAATCAATTAAAGTATACCATTGAGGGAGTCAGCAAGATTCCAGTTCCCCGGGAGGAAGTCTACTTCACGAGGCGAATTATGGTATACTTTAACTGTTTTATTATACCGATACAAACAATCAATCAGAAAACGTTTAAATTAATATAATTCTTCGTGTATATCCATCTAGTTATAACGTCAAAATAAATGTAATCAAATTGCACGCGCGATGAACTGTGACGTAGACAAGTTATGCTTTACCAAAAAGATTTAAAATACGTATAGCCAAGAGACGTTGAAATTAGACGTTGCAACGGAATATTTTGGAATTTTTCCTCCGATGAAAAGAAACTGATATGTGTTCCGAATAGGAGTGTGTCTGTTCATTGAACCGACACATCTTTTTACAGGGAATCAGTCTGTTTACAGCGATTCTCGGGGAATCAGCGAAATATATCGAATTACTCTTAAATAGTGAAATTTAAGTAGAGGTATAATAAAGAAATACCAACTTTCGTTTTGGATTTTAATTCCTGGTTACAAAAAAGGTAAGTTACAATTTACAAATTACAATTTAAATACCAATCTGCATGGTCAAAATAGTGATTAAGAAAGCTTTTACGTAACAAATGGAGTAGTGTCTTTGAATAAATCACTTAGGCCTAATTGTTTCTTGTTCGGGAATGTCATGGAATGATAGCATTTGATTTAAGAATTAAAAATAGCCACACAGAAAATCATTTTAAACTAAGTGCGATCTCATTGCAAGCAACAAGGAGGTCTTCAGTTGAATGATGGTATTTTATTTGGCAATATGGCTTGTCTAACAGGGTTCTGTGAAGAACTGCACGTTTGTTCTTTGATTTGCCATTTCCAAGAATACCATCAGCTATAGCGACTAAACATATCGGCTCTTTTCTCCTGCCCATAGAAGTAAATATTTAATTTTCTGTTTCTCCTCTTTTTCGAAAATTTGTTAGTAACGATTATAATATAATGATTCACAATTTATACTAAAATTTATGATAAATTATCAATAAAAACTCTTGAACAGCTATTTTTTTTTATAAAAAAATTCGTTCGTGCTGGAAAACCCCGTATGTTAAGTAATAGATTGATGTTCTTAATCTCGCAAAGTTGTCGTCCGTTTTCTTTTGCAGAATGTATTATTCGATTGTAGAGAGTGATCAGATATATTTCTAAGCGTTTCCCAAAGTTGTGGAGATGAAATATTTATTACATATATATTTAATCATTTTTAGACGTTAAAGCTAACTGTGCGCAAATGTCATAAAAATTAGTTTTCCCATAACTTATATAAATTTTAAAATATTGCTTTGTAAAATTTGAAATTCTCAATTTACCATTAAATTAATGAGTTCAGACGGTCCAAGCAATACATTTTGCTAGCTTAGCCTTTTGACCGACAGCTTAACGCATCGATTGTAAACATCAAACAGCGTAACGTTTTGCAAGGGGTTACGAGTTTCTACAAGTTTTTCATGTGGTGTAAACAAAATTTGAGATCTAGATTTCGAATACCGAAAAAAAATCTTTATCACGCAATTGCGAGCTGATAAAGTACATGCATGACTTATGTTCTTTTAAAAAGGGAAATAACCAAGATGAGGAGAATTAGCCTTAATGTTTCTTTAAATGCTTTAACATGTCTTCAAGCGCAATACCCTTATCAGCAGTATTAATCAAGCCTCACCACACGTGGCCTGGGTACTCTACCTTTGCACCCACTAACTGTGGGGTTTTTTGCGTTAAAGGGTGAAATTTGGATGTTTAATTTCTTTGTTTCATTATCGTTATATAAGGTTTAGTATTCATGCCAAACGCTTTACTGGTCATAGTCAATAATAACAAAAGTTATCGTAAAAATTAAGCAAAGTAAAACTGAAATAAAATATACCATACTACAATCACGGCTGACAGTACTACTTTGGATAATATTCAAGCTTCATATAGCAGTGGTTCAACTTGTTGATTAATCATGTTAATAGTATCGATGTCGGGGGAGGGGGTGGTAGCTATTCATAGAAAGATGCGTCTTCAGAAAATTCATAATGCGCATGTAATATACAATAGAGATAAAGAACTATATGTTTATCCATTGAATCTCATAATTATTCAATATTTCGGTCAACACTAGTTGGATCTGAGGAACCCTAAACTCATGCATTTTCATATTTACTGGGAATTTGACGTATGTTTATTTATTGCCACATATGTCTATTAATTGCTTATTTTGTAACTGCAAATACATATTAATTTCAAAAATAACATTAAGAAATGAATTCTAAACTAATCTTGCAAATTTTGCCGCTTGGTGGTGTCCGTCGAATCCACCAAGCTCATTATCGATGTCACATGCAATCTGACCGGTAGCAATAGATGAGGCTCATAGAGCCTCATTGAGCCTGCGTCTAATTATTTAAATAAAATGCATTACAAAGGGAGAAAAGTTCTTCATCAAATGGAAAATATTAAATATCTGTATAAGGCTCTGACCCCATAACCCTAGGAATCTGGTTAAGGATAGACCAAATGCTGTCGCCCGATTTTAACAATGAGTCACAATGAATCAGTATAATCACATAAGTCAGGTGTACAGATTTTGTGTCCTTTAACTCAATGCTTTTAATAACCTAACTCAAAATTAAAAATGGACTTTAACTCTAGCATACCATTTGTTCGGGTTATGATGGTTTTTGATGTCATTTTTTGCTTTACTTCTTAAAAATTTCATAATTTTTCAATTTTGGGAGATACCTTTTCACAATAACGTGTATCACAATCATAATAATTGCGTCATTTTTAGCTGTTTAATCTAAGACGTCTCATTAGATAAATTTTATTTTCAACACTAAATTAAGTCACAATTTCATTTAATTGAATCCATTACATCTATATAAAATGCAACTAAGCATTCGTTTCTAGTTAAAATGATTCAAAGCAAACATTAATGTAAAGTATATTATCTTATTGTCGTTTTAAATCACAAAAGCAAAGCAGGTAATCCTTCAAAGCTACAATAACATTTTAGATAAATAGCATTATATTTCATACCTTTTTTTCTGGTTCTCCTGTGGTTGCCGATGTCGGAGTGTCAATTACTAAGAGAAATAAGGAAGGTTACTTATGGTGAGCATATTGAGAATGTACTTTTTGTAGAGTTTGTTAGTGCAATCATAAAGGCGGTCATTCTAAAGAAAAATTAATGGCAAATGGAATGCCAGAATGCTAAATACACACTTATAAGGTACTTTTTAAAAATAATTGCTTGCCATAATTTCTCCGCGTTTTTTTTTTTTGCCTCTACTGTTCTACTTAACAAGACCGGGTCAAATTTGTTTTACCTTAGATTTTTAATAACATTTTTTCATGAATTTCTACTGATATAACTATTATTTTAAGAATGAAAAATAAGACATTTACCACACCATTTGTTTAAGGGTTATTTCAAAGTTTGTTCATTTTTAACATAGGACCCTTTGGGATATTGCTTGAAATGTATCAATTTTGCACATTTTTTCCATTTTTTTTTAAACTTCTGACCTAGAGATTTCTTTTTTCTGTTCTACACATTGAAGTCATTGTCAAAAGGTATGAAATGGTCAAATAAAAAAAAACCTTTAACTCCTTGTTTGTTCCAGGGGTCTTATCAAAGTTGTTTTTTGTATGCCAAATTTCCCAGATTTGTCAGATAATGGCTATTTTTTATTTGACAAAGGCGGAAATGGTGATCTTTATAGTATTATTAAAACATTCAAACATATCTAAGTTATAAAAAGTATAACATCTCATATTAAGGGTCGTTAATATAAAATACATAGTTACTGTCTTGAAATATATGAATTAAGCTATATTTAGGCGAGTTAGGAAAATGTGACAGAGGGCTAGGCTTGCTAAACCTTCTTCACGTTTTCGACCCGATCCCACATTTAGCTTATACTTCGAGACATTAATATTTATTCCACAATATAATATCAATTTTACGCTTCAAACGAGCTATTCTTAACAAATTTCGCTGAATATCCGCAATTGAAACTATTACGCCATGGCGTTAACCAAGCAAAAAGTTGACGTCACAATACAAATTAAACGCAAAAGCGTGCGTACTCGATTTGTACTCGGTCTCGTTATGTCTAATTATTTTAAATGATAAACTCAGATACCTTTAACAGTCTCTCCTTGACAATGCAACGTCAACCGACTGATATTGAAGTAAGAAACATCACATGGGTTGCCAAAGTACTTTTTATTTGGTTGAAAATGCGAAAGCATTCCAGTACAAACATCTTCAGCGTAGGTATTCTTTCGACATCAATAACAGTCTAAATGTCAACGTTTAGTAAAGGAAAGGAATCTGCATAGCTCTAACATTTTAAATGTGAATATATTTAACAGTGCTTCGTAACAATAGCTTGGTTTTATACGGTGTATCCAAGCTAAGCGTTAAAAACACCAACTAAGATAAACCATATATTAAAATGTTATTTTCAATGAAATGTGAAAAAAATCAGCCATTATCTCATTTTTTTTTAATTATGACAAATGAAATATATCCGGAATGCCTACATTTACCTCAAAAACGGCATAGAATATTCTTTTGACGTATTGTAGAAAATCCGAATTATCTTTAAAGGATTTTTAATTGATATTGAGATTATGAGATTATTTAAATAAAGAAATAAAATGTAATAATAAATATTTACATGACCAGTAAGTACGGGAAAAAATATCTTTTGATTAACCTTTGAATAGATCTAGCACCAATCAGACGCTCTGAAATCTTTTACTAGATATCTTGACCTTAACTTCACAGATATACGCAGCACTGCTGAGGTGTACAATGAAAATATCAACGGATTTCATAAAACTTTGCATCTTTATAACAAAACATGTAATCTATTTTTATGGAAATAATTCGATAAGTTGTTCGATCCTTTGTATATAATTATGCTGTTAAATACGTTCAAACCAACCATTTCATAGACAGATAAATGAATAATCAAATGCCTTCCATTTGATTAGTGCTCTTTCTTAGACTCAGATATTAAAAATCTTTATTTTTAGGACTAACATTAAAATTAGAATTGAAATTATCTAAATCTATGAGTTCTCACTTGGCTTTATTAAAGACTCCTTGAGTGCCTCAAGATTGCTGAACGACCATTAGTTTCCATTGCATGCACTTTGTTTGTGCCTGGTTACATCATTGATTTTTAAAGATCATTTATCATATAAAAGTATATTTGGCCTTTAAATAGAAAAGAATCTTCTTTCAGCAAAGTCTTACGTGTAATTTAACTCCATTTTTAGGACAAAGGAATACTGCAGTTTTAATCATTATAAGAAGGGACAACGAGTATGGCAGAACATGTGAGTACCAAATAATTCACGAACTGTGTTGCAATTTATTCTTTCATGCTTCTCTTCAAAATAAAGAATTTAAAAAAATCATGTTTATCAATACTAGAACTTACGCATCAACTTTCATTTGTTTTTCACCATTATCTTTGAAAGACTGGGGTTATTCGGAAGTTACGAATTCGAAGACAGAACTCATAACTTAAACTCTGTCAACTACAAATTCACTTCCATGTTCTGTTCAACGGCCTTTTTTGCAAACAATATAAAAGCAATTCAAAATACCTTATTCATATAATTCTTGAGAACAAAAAAATAATTCGTTATACCAATTTCAGTCAAGCGGCGCGATGTACGACGTCAAAAAAATTTCCCGTAATTGAGTCGTTAAACCCCTTTACGGTAATATGTTGTAAAATTGGTTATTTACGTTGGTGGTAAGTACGCGTTTACTATAATCGAACTTAAAACGAACAATATGCATGGGTGTTAAATACGCGGAAACATGAGTCTTTACCTCTGCTGTTGCACCAATTACGTCGCCGTTTAATACGAAGTCAAACTTTAAATTGTTGCAAAACACATTTATTTTTTTTATTTTTTTTCTTCTCTTGAATGAATTTGGTGAATTATATTGTTTTAAAGGCCAATATGAATGGACTTCAAATGTCGAGATAAATCTTGTAAGTCTTGTGTAACTTAGTTATCTCATCGATATGATATTGATATCCATTACAAATTTTTATCTGCAATGAAACACATACAAAACAACAAACAAAGCATTTGATTGTTTATATCTGCGTCTATCTTTGATACTTTTTCTTCAATTATTCGCCAAGAGTAAACATAATAATGTAAATTGTCATTTTTATAAAATTATTTGGTCACCTGAGTCACTCAGGTGACCTATTGCAAATGGCCTTCGTCCGTCGTCGTGCGTTAACAATTTTACATTTTTAACCTCTTCTTGAAAACTACTAAGCCAATCGTTACCATTTTTGATGTTAAGCATCTCTATGGTAAGAAGAATCGAAATTGTAAAATTCATGGCTCTACCACCCCTGGGAAGCCATGGGCGGTGCCAAATATGCAAAAAAAGGCAAATTTTCAAAAATCTTTTTCTCTCCTCCCACACATGCGAGGAAAAAACAGGTTGCATAGTTATGATGTCCATGAAGCCCTCTACCAAAATTGTGAAATTCATGACCCCTGGGTCAGGGGTTCAGGCTCTAGGGTTGGGCCAACATGGCCATATATAGTTAAAATATATCACATCTTAGAAAATATTCTTCTCTACTCCCATATATATTTGTTAAAAACTAAATGCATGATAATAATGTCCCTGAAGCCCTCTACCAACATTGTGAAATTCATGACCCCTTGGTCAGGGGTTCAGGTTCTAGGGTTGGGCCAATATGGCCATATATAGTTAAAATGTACTAAATCTCAGAAAATCTACTTCTCTACTCCCATATATATTTGTTAAAAACTAAATGCATGATTATGATGTCCACGAGACCTTCTGCCAAAATTGTGAAATTCTTGACCCTGTGTCAGGAGTTCAGGTTCTAGGGTGGGGCCAATATGGCCATATAGTAAAAATGTATCAACTCTTAGAAAATCTTCTTCTCTACCCCCATGTATCTTTATTAAAAACTAAATGCATGGTTATAATGTCCCTGAAGCCCTCTACCAAAATTGTGAAATTCATGACTCCTGTGTCAGGGGTTCGGGCTCTAGGGTGGGGCCAATATGGCCATATAGTAAAAATGTATTAAATCTTTAAAAATCTTCTTCTTTACTCCCACACATGTGGGCAAAAAACTGAATACATGGTTATGATGTCCACTAACTCCTCTACCAAAATTGTGAAATTCATCGCCCCTGGGTCAGGGGTTCAGGACTTTGGAGGGGGGGGGGAATATAGTGTTAATGCATATAATGTTTAAAAATCTTCTTCTCTATTCTCACACATCTGTATGAAAAACTGACTTCATAATTATGTTTACCAGGAAGTCCTCTACTAAAATTTTAAATTTCATGTCCCCTGGAGTATGGGTTTTGACTCTAGGGCAGGGCCAAAATGGATGTATAGGTGTTAATGCATATAATGTTTAAAAATTTTCTTTTCTACTCCCACACACCTGAGAGGAAAACTGAATTCATGATTTTGTAGACCAAATCTTTTAGTTTTTTACCAAAATTATAGGTTTCATAGTTCTGTTTGAAAGATTTCAGGCAGGGAGGTGGTTGTTATTACAGATTTATAATTTTTCTACTCCAGAATGAAAACTAATTAAATGCATATATGAGACTCCTCGACAAGTTTGTGGATGGGTTATATGCTACTCAGGTGACCGTTAAGGACAATTGCCTCTTGTTATATAAAATTGTTATCAGCCTATTTGCCTTTAAATGATACATTGGCTACTACCATTTTTAGAAGTATATTGGTCAGCTCAAAATTTGTGCTCTCAGTGTAACTTAAACTTTCACTATTCACGAGTATTTCATGCAGTGAACATCAACAGAAAAATTAGCCAAATTGTCAAAACTCGTGATCTATTCACCCTCGTTTTTACAATAAATGCACATGCAAAAGGCTAAGCTATCAATATTTTCTGTATGGACGGTTATTAATCTTAGATATTACATGGCAGAAATATTTGCAAACTTTATAATAAAATATGGGAAAATTCTCATTTCATAATATTTGCACAAAACGAACTTTAGTGTTTCTTTAAATGCCCTCTTGCTTTCGTCACATGATTTTGGTACTTGTGAAGATTATTTCAGTATTGATCGAAGCTTAACCATCATTGTCAGCACGAACTCGTCAGACTTCAATTGGCTTACCCTATGCTACCTAATATTAACTAGTTGTAGCCATGGTAGCATTTACAATAGAAAAGAATGAAAGCAATGCGCAATGACAAACATTTTTAAAAATTTTTCATCATAATGCATCTGCAGCATTGTACACTCAATTTTACGAAAACTATTTGCTTTACAAAGCATCATTCTCAGAGTAAATATTGTTGTTCTACAAAATGAAATATTAAGCTTTCAAAATCTCAATGATTCTTTGCTATTTAAAATCATTGCATTATAAATATATAAATTAGTTGTATTTTGAAGATTCAGATGGATAACGCACAACCAAAGGATTATCTCATAGTGGGGGCAATCGACTTTGGAACAACATTCTCAGGATACGCTTTTTCCACAAAGCATGATTTTTTTAAAGACCCAAGAAACCTAGGGAACATTAGCATAAAGCACTGGGTGGATCCTATCAGCACAATGCCGTATAACAAAACCTCCACATGCATTTTGTTCACTGAAGAAAAAATATTCGACAAATTTGGTTTTGAGGCAGAGGCTAAATATTTGGACCTGATACTTGACAATGAACATGAAAATTGGTATTTTTTCAGAAGATTTAAAATGTCTCTTTACGAAATACAGGTAAACATGTATATTTCATTTGAATCGTTCTGTTTCTTGTATTATCCAATATGAATTTTTTTTTCGCGTATGATTTACGCCCGTTTCCTGTTTAAAGTCAGAAGTCCAAGAAATAATAGTTGAAGATGAAACTGGAAAGACTATGTCTGCTCGAAAAGTGTTTTCCGAATCACTCAGATTTTTAGTGAATTCACTGTTTGATGAAGTGAGGAAACAACAAGCCGATATTAAAATGACTGATATAAGATGGGTTGTCACAGTGCCAGCAATCTGGTCTGATCCCGCAAAAGCATTTATGAGGAAATCTGCAATAGAGGTGTTCCCTTATATTATGTATTTTTAATTACTTTAAAGAAAACTCTGCTTTATTACTTAACAAATCGGGACAACAAGTGTTCAATAAAATTAAAAACATGTTTGTTAACTAAACACTCCGCCATATTGATATCTGATATGAATTAGTTGTTTATTACAGGCTGGAATAGACTCTGGTATGTTGACGATAGCTTTAGAACCTGAAGCTGCGGCTCTGTATGTTAAACATCTTCCTGTAGGGAAAAGAATTTCTGACGACTTCGAGACATTTGCTCCCGGCTCAAAATACATTGTTGTGGATGTTGGGGGTATGGTATGCGTTGTATCAACCTCTAATGATAAAGCGCCGCTAAATGATAAAAATATTGACTGTCGTCATGAGAAAAGGGCCCTTAAGGTCAAAATTTCACAAACTCACTTTTTTGTCAATTCTGATTAGTCAACTCTTTCTGAATACAAATATACTAAGATATCCAAGATCTTGTGTATTTTAAGCATTTTATGACAATTTTAGTAAAAGATGTTAACACGACTTTGACGTAGCTCGTCGAAAACGTCACGACGTCATGAACGTCATTTTTTTTTTGCAATAATTTTTTTCTTCTATACTTCCTTTCAACGTCTTTAATTGTTTGAAGTAGAGTAAAATTTTCTACAATTCTAGATTTGTCACAATTTTAACAAAAGAGGTCAAAATATTTTAAATATCCAGATATAGTTAATGTTTTGCACACTTCTGATGACCCCACATGCAATAACCCCCCCCCCTCCCTCCTCTCCGAACATAAGATAGATCGATAAAGGATATATAAGGAAAACAAATATCAAACTTATCCCAAACCTTTTTAACCTTTTGCACGGAAATGTTGTCGCATATTTATTGACATAACTTTTTAAGTATCTTCATAATTCTGATGCAAGTTTAAAATCAATTATAGCTGTTTTTGAAACTCGGATGTTATGGTGTTGAATTATTGTCATGATTTCTCTTCTCTTTTATATGTTATTAACACTTAATTCTTATAAAATTACCGATGGAAAAAAATCGACTTCGACTGTCTCAACTACAAGAATGTGGACAGTTGATTTGAGAAAAAAGATTTTAACAAAAATGGCATCTTATATTTATAGATTCAAATTTACATCCACTAAGTATGATTCCCTCTATTTCTTACAAATTTGATTGTAATTCACAGCTGTATATAAACAGACAGGACTGAAATCTACTCGGTCCAGTTCTAACCATGCAGTTTACCGATCGGTCAAAATCTTCAGCAACCTAAGAAAAATCACGGATTGCACGAACTATATAATCACGATGATGCCAAACCATATACCATATAAGACGCATTGGCTACAGCTTTTATCTAACGTACTGGTGTACATTAACAATAATATAGTGACTTTTAATTACTTTTTACGGTCAATTCAATTTATTTATTTATTTATTAAATGAAAGATGTGAATATAAACAAAAAGAAGCTTTCTTCGGTGATACATGCGGGCTATAAAGATAGCGAAATTACAGAACGCAGGTTACGTTAATTTTTTCGGTATTGATCGCTACTTTTTGTTTATGTATATATATACTCGTACCCCTAATTAAGTGTATCAAATACGACAGACCAACAAAATACAAAAGCCATCCCACGTGCTGAATCTACACTTCTATTCAATTGCTTTGTAAGTTCACGCGTACCGTTGTATTTTTGTGATGCGACTTTTATAAACCATAATCGTATCGGTTAAATAATTAAATATATATAAGCATTATCTACTTTTCTTTCAAAATGCAAGGTTGCAAATAAATTTCAATAAGACTTCTGCATCTTTTGCATTTATTGGTAGTACAGTGCCGGTAGACGTAGCTACTCAGTGAGAAGTAACAATTTTACATGTTCACTATAAATTTAATTTTCTTATTATTGATGTTACACGATGATGAATAAATCTCTCTCTCTCTCTCTCTCTCTCTCTCTCTCTCTCTCTCTCTCTCATCGAATACAAATATCGGCCAAGTGATTATCAATTTTAAGCAAAATGACAAATTAAATGATAGACGTTTATAGAATGCATAAAGTTGCATACGGTATTCCGAATTTTTAGAAATATCGCGATTCTCGGATTTTTTTATTGCTATACATTGTAACAAACACATAAACATTAACTGCAGTATCATCGAAATTTGTTTCTTGTATAAAAAAGAAAAGATGAGAAACCATCATCAATGAAGGTGAATTGTACGGCCATGCAGGTTATTAATTGTAAATGTCGTTATATTTATCGATCAACATGAATTGATTTATAAAACGGCGATTTTATCGACTTGATATCAAACGTATAGTAGTATAATGATTGCGTTTACAAACCTGTTTAATTTAAGGAATTTTGAATCATGTACGTAACTGATTTGAGATGAATATAATCATATAAAATGCTATAAATCCATGAAAATGTGTTGAGTTTTCAGGCATGTTATGACATATTTTTTTTAATGTAAGTTAGCTCAAAAAGTACACACAACATGTGGGTTTGGGTTGTTAAATTGCAGAAGACAAAATATGTTGCGCTCAAACAATATACAAATTTTTCATTCGTACAGGTATATATACTTTTATGTTGTTTCATTAAAGTGCTTACAAGAAAATGTCACTAAGAATAAGATTTTTCCATGCAATCAAATGCGATATATAAGAGTAGATTTTTACGCTTTCAAACTCTTCTTATCCGTTAGTTATAGCTTTTTAATTCGTTAAATAATTTCAAAATTTGATCGCAAATTCCTAAATTGTAATAGAATATGCAAGAATTTATTTTGTATGTTGGCAGTACCACTATGATTGAGACATAGCCGCTTCTCTCGTGTTCCTTCCGACTAATTTAAAAAATTGTAGAATCGTCTCCCGATTATTGAACAATACTGCTCTGCATCGATTCTGTATGTCTCAGCCTTCAACCCCTCTTATCAACAACGAGTGTGCAGTGTGGTTTTTTTTTACTTTATTAAATCATACATGTATTGTTCATGGAAACATAATTTTACTCAGATTACTTTATAAGTCATCATCGGAAATCCACGACCGGTCTCGCATTCAATTATACGAGTATGCGAGACTGTCTTTATAGTTTCTAACAATGATTTATAAAAAAGTGATTTCCAATTAGAGCATATTTTTATCACAAACTAGAATGTAAAATGTGGTGTTTTAGTTTCATAGCGGATGCAAAAGCAGCAATTTTATGACGTCTCAGCATCAATTAGTATGCAATATTACGCGTTCGAAATGTGTAGATATTGACGTTACATGTGTATATTTCATTTATCAAATGTTTATTTTTTTAAATCAACATGTGTTATTTGACTAAAAAAAAATATTAATTGCGGTATAAAAACCAGACCAAACTCTAATTATTCAGAAAACATAACACAGACGCAGAAAAAAATAGAAACAGAAAATAAAAAACTGCGTTTACAATGCCGCAACTTTGACGTCGTTTTCTGAGCATTGTGACGTCAAAAGATAAGGGCCCTTTTCTCATGACGGCAGTTAATTATATATATATATATATATATATCATTAAGCGTTGCAATTGCAACCCCCAAAGCTATAAATTCTTGCATTAACAGTTGACAATATCAACCACTAATGATAAATCGCCGCCTAATGATACAATTTTATCATTAAGCGTTGCAAATGCAAAGCAGACCTAACGCTTAATGAAACAAGCAAAAAGCTACAAGGTCAACCCCTAATGATACAAACATTATATCATTAACCGTTGAAATTGCACTCTTAATGATATAATAATATATCTAAATGTAGAACACTGATATGCATTGGACGTCCGACTTGTTGTGAATGTCTTTAATGTCTATGGTGGTTATAATAAAATATAAGGAAACGTTATAAACATCTATAAAACTCAATGAAAATCACATTTATTGAACTCCTCCCCAAACCAAATAATAATGCATTATGATTGTACTGTAAATGACTACATCCACGTGTATATGCGTCCTCTTTTGACTTAAACTAAAATCTTTAGTAAAGAGATATTGAACATAACATTCTTTTAAAACAATTACAATGATGCATAAATGTAATTAAAATGCGTTAGTCTGATTGAAATATTAATATTGAAAAATATTTGCACAGTAATTCTTTAAAACAGTAATTTAATTGCAAAACATCTTTACGTAGGGATAGATTAAAGAAGGTTTTTATTTCATTTATTGCACCCTGGTTTTCAAAATAGCAATTTTGATTTCTAAGAGAATGATTAGAGATGGAATTATTTTATGCTCGTTAAATCATAGCATCAGTGGTATCTTTAAACTTAATATGTATGTTTAAAACCTCTTAAATTAAAATTGCTGGGAAAATGTACGAAATAGCTCTCTATGCTACTCTATAACAAATTTGCTTTGATTTTCAAATTTACAGTAGAAATGAGTGTCACTCGTAGAGTTATAAGCGAATTACAGAGCTAACAGTTCTTTACCTGTAAACAAAGCGCATGCCATGTTTTAATCTACATTGGTTCAATGTACCGGTTTTTCAAGCAGACTGAAACCAAAATTATAAAAAGTTAATTCCATTGTTAGGCATTATAACCATCCTGAAGTTAGCAGCCGCTAACAGCTGCCATTAAGCCAGTAGAAGCTAACATCCAATAAGGAAAATCATCAAAGTACTGAGAGTACTCATTCAGGAAATAATTATACTTTATCATCGGCATACTTTAATTAACATCAAGATGATAAATGCATCAATAATTTGTAGGAGCATTGATAACTTCGGAGGCAGTAATGATCGCCTGGATAAGAAATATAAATGCGTCTTGTGATCAAAACCAAAGAGATATAAACCGTTCGAAACCACCTTGTTGTATCTGTAAAACCCAAATTTGAGACCTGAAAATAATAGTCCTATAAATCTCCTGCACTACCCTGTAATTCGTTTGATGTACACTCTAGATAAAAGGGAGATACGGCTAACCATTTACCACAATATCGTTGTGAAAAGTTAAAAAAAAATGACAAATTTCAGATGACCTAAATGGACACATTTAGATTTGCAAATTTGCCGATGCATTTGAAAAATCGCGATAAAATAATTTATAAAAGATATTCAAGCTGTGCATATTTTTTTGAAATAATAAAGGTATATGACATGTTGTTTAGAATTATTAATGTTAAGTGTAAAGTATAATTCAGCCGATTTATACAAAAATGCAGCGTCATTTCCCGCAATATGTCGACGAGAGAAGGGACGTAACTGTTAACAATCAATTTGTGGAAATGAAAGTATGTTTGTGTGTGTCTGCTACAGATAGGACAAACTATATACAGCGATTTTTTTACAAGTAAGGTGTTTATAACTTCACAATAAGCTGAGCAGTGTGAAAATTCAAGTAATTCAAAGTCAGATATCTAGGATACGGTGTAACTCATTTCTATTCTTGTTTACAGCGGGGGTCATTTCTCTTCATGTTTAACATGAAGAGAAATAACCCCTGGGTTTATTTTCTTCAGATTATTCTACAGCAAGGGGGGGGGGGGGCATTATGCTACGTCGAAAAATAACCAAAGGTCATTATTTTACGGGGGTCATTATTCTTCTTTACACCTGCATTGGCTTCAGCATATGCTCTTTACATACGGTAAATAGATATTGTAAGAAAAACTTCAGAAGCAAAGTCTTCAAGGAAGACCTTTCTTGAATTCATACGATGTGTGTTTTGTTTATGTTATTTCATATTGCACGATTGTATCTGGGAAAAAAAAATGATTAAATAATACCATGACGAAAGAAGATGGGGAACAAAATAGCGCAAATGCCCATTTGGTTTAGTCGTAAAATAGAATTTCAAATTTAATTTTTTCCAACTAAATATACTTTATAATGTTATAATACAAGTTTACAAAAGCACAATTTCTAACTATATTCAGTTTTGAGTATTTTAAAAAACGATAAGAAAAACAATTTCTAAAGTTTTGGTGGTATCGAACCCACAAGCGCAAACCTTAGGCCTGTAATGGTACCTAATGTCTGGTGCTCTAACCACTGAGCCATTTCAGTCACAACATACACCCATTGTTAAATGCTATATGCGACTTCAACCACAAATTTACGGACTTACGTATTATTTTTCTAAAACGTGTAATTGTTGCGATACAGAATGGCATCTTTAAAGTATAGTTGGTCATCTCTCCACGTTTTCGTTGATTAAAATCGGTTTGATATCCTTTAAACCTTTTATAGACTATGACAAAAAGATGGAGCTCAGACCCACTATATAAAAGAAAAGGCGCTGAAGTTCTACAAATGACACTATTTGGAGGTTTTGACACGCACACGTCAGTTTAAATCAACCTATTCCAAATATTTAACAAATCTATGGGTTATAAATTGAAGTTATGGTAAATATACATTGTTTTCAATTATTTAGAAAGAAATTATGAGATTTGTTTTTTTTAAGATTCTTATCTATCCTCATATAGACAGTTTACACGCCTTATTCAACCATCTTCTTTGTTTTGTACTCATTTATCCCTAAGTAATTGACCATGAAAAATAACATATTTGCACGTTATTTTCCATTCATACTCTACCATACTTTATGACTGGAATTTGCCCTAATAAAAAATAGTGATAGATTATACAAAAAGCTTAGATAATATATAGAAACAAAGGAAACACATATCTAAGGTTATACAATTTTATATCACCTGAGCCGAAAGCTCAAGTGAGTTTTTTTTCGATAAAAAATTGTCTTCTTTTTGTTGTAGTCTTCGTCGCTGTTGTCGTCGTTGTAAACTGTTCAAACTAACGTATTCTCCTAGAGAATAACTAGGTTAGTTTCAACCAACTTGGCACAGATCACCCTTGGGCCAAGGAAATTCAAGTGTGTACGAAAGAAGGATTACACCCTATTTCAAGGGAGATAAATAGGAAATAATGAAACTATATATGCATATTTGTATAAATATATGGTCATATCATGACCATGGTGGTGGGTTGGGGCCACAGATGTGGGGGAGGTGGTCAAAATGTTACATAGTAGTATATTGTGAAAATCGTTAAAAATCTTCTTACCAAGAACCGGTTGAAACTTACGTGTAAACATCTCATATAGTTTTAATTCTAGTTTGTTCAAATCTTGACCACCCAGGGGTAGGATGGGGCCACAACGGAGGATCAATATTTTACATATTTGTAAAGTGTTGCTCAGGTGAACGATGTGACCCCTAGGCCTCTAATTTCGTGATCTTGTGGTGTTTAAAAAATGGTTAAAGCTGTTTAAAAAGTTTTGGTTTCTAATAAAAAATGTCTTTGAAAAATCAGTTTTGTGCTGGAAAAATTTGTTTATCAGTTGGCCAAAAATATTTTTAAAAAACCACGCATCTTCTAAATAAAATTTTGAAGATTAAATTTAGCAGACTATATCTTTATCCTGCATTGATTCATTCTGAAAGTGCATCAAACCCTTTAATAATGATTAAGAAAAAAAACAATATACGCATGGACCAAGTTCATAAAGCACTGGCAAGAATACAAAAATACACTGCTAAATAAAAGAATTGTGTATATCATTCTATTTCAACACAGAACATGTGTTTAACTTTAAATACCTACATAGGGGATTTTTTAAAAATTGATATTTGCTATATTCATTTATGAATAAGGATGTTTTAAACAAAGTTTAATTGAATTTGAATTATTGATCTCCTTTTGTATAAGTTTTGCAGTTATTTCACTTTTGGAAAGAAATTGGTATTAAATATAAGCAGTTTATATATTCCTATCCATGGTGTTTATTCTACCAAATTTAAGGATATGCGGAACACTGATCACTGTTTTGCTGCTTTGATTTGCTAACTCTGTTATAATTACATAAATGATATCGAATTGATTCTATGACGCTTTGGTGTATTTTATCTATTACATCAAACATGATTTGTTAGATTCCACAGTACTTTACGGCTCTTTAGTAGTCATTGTCACAAATACTGTTTTAGAGAGACTGCAGGAAACGGGATTTATTTTATTTGCTCGTAACAGAGAAATATTTTTAAAATTCTAAAAAGAAGATAGGTGCACTGCTTATCACAGTATACCCTATGAAATGGTAAGAAAGAGGTAAAGTTGATAGTGCACACCCTCGCAGTAAAAAATAAAGTTTTTTGGTGTTGCATTTTTATGAATTTAAGAGTCTAAATCGGTAATTAATTTTGAAGTATGTACTTTAATGAGTTTTTTGGGCTCATCATAAATCAAAGCCAATGTTCTAACCGATTTTAAGTATATTGCTATTTATTGAAATTTTATCAAATATGACTTTAAAGTCAGTATGTTCAGTTTTTAAACAGGAAAAAACTTGTTTTGTCAAAAAATAACAGTTTCAGTAAAACAAGGTAAAAGTGGCCATGAAATTAGTGTATTTTACGACGGACATTCTAGTGTCTTTAACTTTGAAAAATAACAAATATTTATTGAGTAAATAAGTAATAAATGATTTCATCATCCTGTTCCTTTCTAACTGAATTTGATCTAGTGACTCTAAAAAAGAAAAATAACACTATTAATGCATTACATCATATAGAACAATATTGTAGAATATGATATGATATTGCATTGAATCATGTGATACATGTACTATATTGTAGAATATAAAAATTTATTATAATATATGATACAATATTGTTTAATATGATACGATATTGTATACTAATATAAAATATGATACAGTAGTGCATTACATGATGCATTATTGTATAATACGTAAGTTATGTATCCCAAAATCTTATTTTTATATCTTATAATATGATATTGTTTCATACTAATTATATAATATTGTATCATGATTTAATATTGGGCTGTGTAATATGTTACATTATGATATTGTTCCGTATGATACGACATTGCATTGGATAATATGTTATCATAAAATCTTCTTTCTGTATGTATAATTTTCCTGCCATCCATCTTTCTTTCCTAGATTTATTTTAAATGGTGTGAGTTTCACATTTTGGTTTGTTATTATATCATTAAGAGTGCAATATCAACGCTTAATGATAAAAATGTTTGTATCATAAGAGGACGACCTCGTAGCTTTTTACTTGTTTCATTAAGCGTTAGGTCTGCTTTGCATTCGCGACGGTTAATGATAAAATTGTATCATTAGGCGGCGATTTATCATCAGTGGTTGATATTGTCAACTTTTAATGCAGGAATTTAAAGCATTAGGGGTTGCAATTGCAACGCGTAATGATATGTCTATCATTAAGCGGCGTTTTATCATTAGAGGTTGATACAATGCGTTAAACTTTTTTATCTACATGTAACATACCACCGAAATTATTGAAAGTGTTTGAGTTTGCTGTAAAAGAATAAATTAAAAAGTAACTCACACTTGACAGGGGGTACAGTTGATATAACTGCGCACGAGGTGCTGGGGGACGGTCACGTCAGAGAACTTATTAAAGCAACTGGAGGGAACTGGGGAGGCACAAAGGTGGACGAAGAATATATGGATTTTATCAAACGCCTCATTGGTGAAGATACTGCAAGGTACATTGATGAAAACATACCAAGTGTATTTTTTGAAGCTTCTAGGGAGTTTGAAATGGCCAAAAGAACAATCAAACCCAATTCCGACTGCAAATTTAATGTCAGGATTCCCTCTCAATTTGGGGAAACCTACTCTTTAGTACATTGCGGTAGAGAGTTGAAATCAGTAAAAACAGTCTTTACAAAATATGAAAAACATATGACCGTTTCATTTACTGGAGACAAAGTCCGATTGAAATCAAAGGATGCCGAAGATTTCTTTGCTGAATCGATAACAAAAATTGCTGATTATCTTTCAGAACTTATTCAGCTAAATGGTGTAAATGACATTACTACTATTATTCTTGTTGGTGGCTATGCAGAGTCTCCAATGCTTATTGAGAGAATTAAATCCAGGTTTTCTCACATGCGCGTAATCATCCCTAAAGAAGCAGCATGGTCAATTTTGTTTGGCGCAGTCATTTTCGGTCACAGTCCCAACCTTATAAAACATAGACGAAGCAAGTATACCTACGGCATTTGCGTAAACAAAAAGTTCAAGCCTTCTGAACACGATGAAAAACATAAATATGAAGAAAATGGAGAATTTCGATGTTGGGGGCTTTTTAGTAAACTAGTAGAGATCGATGAAATTGTATCGGTCGGAGAATACAGAAAAATTGATAGGCATTTTCATATAAAAGACTGTAAAGAGGAAGGGAACTTCAAATTGTACGCTAGTACATTGAAAAATCCAAAATATGTAGATGAGGAAGATTGTTTCTACATCGGGCATATTTTGTCGCCTGGTCATGAGTTTCTTCCCAAACACATCATTTACATCGATGTGTGTTTTGGAGAAACGCAAATCATGTTCTTAGCACAGCAACCAAGAAGTAATAAATTTTTTCTTTGCTATCTTGGAGATTGATTTAAAAGCTAAAGGCTTATGCGTATTCATGTTACTAACACAAAGGTAACAATATATACTTATGTTAATCAGATTTGTTGAGTGAAAGATATCAAGACAAGGTAACAATATATACTTATGTTAATCAGATTTGTTGAGTGAAAGACATCAAGACAATAAGACTTGCATATTTTTCTTGATATTGTTTACTACATTGTTTAGTGCATGTACTTATGACTCATGTGTGGATATTTTGTATCAGTCGTTTGCACATTATCTATCTGAAAATTAGACAAAAAACTAATCTAGGGCATATATTTTAAGAATACCAATATTAATTTTGATTATAACAAGACCACCTACTAAAAGAAAGTATAAAAACCATTGATAGAACTTTTTATTCTCTTCGATCAAATATGTAAACTTCCGGTTCTCAACTTTTATGCAGTTTGCACAGAAAAAGAGATATATTGCATCAAAGCAACACAAAACACAAGATTTTAGTGGCACTTTTTAAGTTGTGTACTGATCAACTACTGATAAGTGTTAAGTATGAAATTCAAAGTATACGTGGTAGTGTTGCTCGAATCGGATTTTTTATATCGTAAACAACGACAGAGGAAATCCTGGGCGAGAAACAGATGTAAAACTACATTCCTTTTAACATATATTTGATAAAATTAACATCTGTTTTCTTATTTTCAACAAAAAAAACTAATTAAAATACTTATAGTGTTCTTATATTTCTTATATTTTAAATATGTTTTCAGTGCTGTTTACAAATTTAGAGGAACATAACACTTAAAGTTATGACGTCATCCTTTTGTAAATCAATTTGGGGGGGGGGGGGTTGTCTCGTATATTTATATAGATTGGATTTTTGTCTACTTATGCTTTACAATCTGTGATTTTTGTCTACGATTTGTTGTTTCAAAATCTGTATAATAGTATGATAACTAAAAGCTTTGTTATATATATAACGTTTTCCTGTTGAAAAATGCCTCAAGATAATTAACATTAACAGTTCTCCTTGTTGGTGATTTTGTACGTAAATGTTGAAACAATATTTTTTGTACATGGTTTTATTTCCTATGATTATTTACAAAGACTGTAAAGGGATTTGAAATGTTGTATATATCATTAAAGCTGAACACCGCTCGTAAATAGGAACCGTCACACAGGTACCTGGTATATAAACCCTTCGATTTCGTTACACCCGATTGCACATCTGAAACTCGTGGCCGGCGTGTAGTGTTCCTTTCGTTGTCTTTGGATTTTTAAGCATTTAATTGTTATTTATGTGCACGTTATGTCTGTAAATAATGCAATGACCAGTTCATTTGATGTTAGTACTCTCCTGGTTTGAAAGAAGTGCGTAAAACTTGACAATTTCATCGCGACCGAGTAACATGGTGAGGCAAAATGTACGTCCACACAGGTGAGACCTCTACAGCGATATACTTTGAACTGTTAAGAGGTCTATGGCTTATATAGGGGTGTAGGAAGAGCGGTGCTGAAAGAGAAATATGGCGGACAGTGCCTATTTACGAGCGGTGTTCAGCTTTAACATCAAAGAATTTGTTAAAAACTAAATATTCCACATACGAGGGTCAATAAAAAATACGAAGACAATGTGGTTGTCTAGCTATCACATATTTGTCTGTGAAGTCATTGCTAACAGACTAAATTATGCAACAATACTTGTTTTATTGATACACGAAGTTTCTTTCCATAAAAGGAATTTCTGTTACCCAATTTTAATATCAACATGTTTTGTCACCACGGCGTACGGTATCATTTAAAACATAACGTCAAGATGACGCACGCACAGATTAGAAATATCCAATCTTTATATCACCCTGAGTCTTTTGTGCTTTTACCTATACAATTAAAATCAGAAATATAACTAGATTCGATCTCGTTGCGAGCAACGAGTGGGTCTTCCGTCCAATTTTTGAAAAGATAAGTTTAAACTTATCAATTCAAAGATAAAATCGTAGATCTAAGCGAAAAAAAGAGAAAAAAATTTTGCGGCACTCGAGGCTTGAACCCGGGTCGCCTGGGCCATGTCCACGACTATAACGACTGAGCTACTCGGACTCCGCTTCAGAACTTTGACGCTTAATTTCTCGAGAATGCATTGATCGATTTTAAAACTAATTACATATTCTTAATCAGTAAAAGGGTCACTACAAGGTTTAAAAATTTCAAAGAAAAATATTCAAAAATAAAAAAGTCGAAAAACTCAATTTTTGAAATTTCCTTCCGGTGACGACCGGAAGTGACGGCGGACATTCTCTATACCGAGGTACATTAGAAAAACGGTAGATCTATCATCTCTGAAAATTTCAGCCTTTTATCTTTACTCGTTTTTGAGAAACCCGACAGACAAAATTGACTTTTTAAAATCGTAAACGGACGATAACTTCTGACCGGAAGTGTTTTTTCAAAAATGAAAAAAAATGTGTCAGCTTTAGATAAAAACACGTTTATATTGAAAATTTGAGCGAAATCGACCCAGCCATCTCCGAGAAATCTTCTGCACAAAATCGGTAAGAAAAAAAAAGAATAATAAGAAGAAAAGTGAAAAAGAAACAATAGAATAATAGAAGGGTCTTCCGCTGAAGACGGAAGACCCTAATTATTTCACTTGATATCTACTGTGGATTCATTAGAATTCGTAGTGGCTCAATTTTCGTGGTATTCGTGGGTATCCCTTCCCCACGAATTTCAATCCTCAACGAAAACAATTTTAGTCAGAGTTATCTTTGTTGCTGAAACAGTAACCGACGCATCCACGAAATTACATCCCCAAGAATGAGCAAAAAAGGTCGAAAATTGGTCCCCACGATTTTAAATGATTCCCCAGTAATTTGTTCACATTTGTTCGAAAATCATATATTAGTTCCTATAAGTTTTCTTATTTTTTACCGCATGTCTGTTTACAGTAAGGAAATTCCTGAACGTCTCATGACGTTGTTTATTTTTTGATCAAATATTTATAGACATTCCACTCTCTTTCGTATTGTTTAATGTCCAAAAAATATTTACCACAACCCCGTAAAATGTGTTAAATTTAAACATAATTGTGAAAATAATTTTTCACTTTTTTTCGCATTTTCTGTTTTTATACGCTTTTTCCCGAGCTAGATTGAAAATGAAAAATGACAAAAACAAACTGTCAACCATCTCGAAAATCCATAAAACGAAATACAGTTCAAAGCAGAGCACCACAGACCTCTTAAATATAGAGGTAGAATCAGGTGCAAAGGAGGACAAAGCATCCTCTGCTGACCGGTCACACTCGCCGTGTGCTCTTTGTCGTAATCGGGGAAAATACGGAAAAGTCCGTAGACAATACCATACAATCCATACTGTTAATACTCTTTGTTGCGCCATGAGGTCCGGTGACGTCAATATTTTAGTACATTTTAATTAGGACTTTATGTCTTTGGTTACTGATATCTGTTTAAAAAATCTATATTATATTATATTGTACATAGAATATTATGACAATTTTTGAGTTAAGATTTCAATATTAGTTAGCTTTAAGCCAAATTATGTACTCATTACTTTCAACATAATATGGTTTATTGTTGAAACAACCTAAAGTTTGACAGTGTGACATGACCTTATTTTTGCAGGATTAGATTCTAAACAATTCTTCGAAATAAAGGAATATTCATTTTTTTTTATTTCAAATTGTTTGAAACAATTGATAGATAACGTCTACTGAATTTAGTAATAATATGACGTTTAATAATATAGCTATTGCAAAAGTCTTCGTTTTTTTATTGACCGTCGTAAATCTTAACTTGTACGAGTTCTTTCTCAAATTTGCCATTATCAGATTGATCTTGAAAATCGTTTAACGCAATTACAAGCTTAATTTGATCATTCTTCTGTCATGAACATTGTTTTTCCTTTCCAATCATGTATCATCCTATCGTATTGTGCGTGTATACTGCTCCACCTTGCGTTAATCCCATCCAATCGTGGGTGAATCATATCCTATCGTTTATCTTTTAAAGATAACATAAACACTATACAGTGATGAATAGTATAATTTTTTTGTCCTTCTTTAAATTTTCAATGGCTTCCCTCCTATATTGGTCAAACCGGGGATACCCTCAGACATCGAATGACCGTCCCGCGACTACAAATTCGTGAAACAAAATACCAGTGCACGGCTGTTAGCGGACATCTAAGAAACTGTGCCAAAAACATTTTTCCGAACTTTACAGTGTGTCATATCTATATATTTTATAAAACAACAACCGAAAAACACGTGAAACAAAAGAAAAACATTTCATTTCATTATATAAACCAAAACTGAATGCATTATGATAATGAATGTTTGAATATATTTTATGTTTTTCTTGTACAATTATAGAATATTTGAATATATTATATGTTTTCCCGTATTATTACAAAACGCTTATACTATGACGTCATAATGAACTCTGAAAAGCGCAACATATACTTGATGTTATATGACGTCACAATGATCATTTGAAATGTATGTACTTATGTGTCTATGGTGATTGTTCAAAACTCCTGAAGATTATAATGAAACCGGTAGAGTTTTGAATCGGCTTTCTATATATATACACATATATATATATATATATATATATATATATATATATATATATATATATATATATATATATATATATATATATATATATATATATATATATATATATAAGAAGCACTAGCAAACCAAAAAGACTCGTTATCTAAAGTGTCGGATCAAAAGATAAACGGTTATAAGATGAGATATAAAAAAGCACTAAAAATAACCAACGACACGACGCTGCGTCGGACGGGATTTTTCTTTCTCGGGCTCGAAATCTTAAATACAAAGATGTAGCTGCCACGTTTTGATCCGGTGTTTATACATTATTTAGTTTTTATATATTATGAAGTTTGTAGCACAGTGCTAGTTTTGTAGATGTTTTTCTTCTTTCTTATGTAGTTTTTATTTTGTTTTCCTGAAGAAGGGACGGGTTGTCCCCCGAAAATTTGACAATTTTTTACTTTATTGTTCGTGTCGTGTGTTATATATATATATATATATATAGATATATATATATATATATATATATATATATATATATATATATATATATATATATATATATATATATATATATATATATATATATATATATATATATATATATATAGACTTAGACTTCTAAAAGAGATGGCTTTAATGATTTTATTCTTTGTGGAATACAATTGTCATATGATAACATGGTTATAAATTTAATAATTTTATATGTTAAACAATATATTTTATGTTCTAAATGCAAAATATTTTTAATGGGGACTACTTGGTCACGGAAATAAAAATTGAAAAAAGCAGTACACTTTTCAAAAAATGATAGCTTTCATGGAAAAATTTTCTAAATTACTCTCATCCGTGTCATTAATTTTTTTTATTATCTTAAAGTAACCACTTACCACAAATTGATTTGGTATTAGTAATATGCAATGCAACCAATAAAAAATATATAATTATATCGTGTAATTACATTAATTATATTATAAAGTACGTTACATATGCATCCTTAACACCCCTTCATATATGTCGGCCATTCTTGATGTCGTTCCTGACATTCAGGTTTTGTGTTTGTCACTTGTGATTGTCTTCCGGTTTTTAACCTCTTCGCTAGCCAAGGGTTGTCAGTCCACTTTGCTCCCTATAAACCCTTGGCGGATTTCATTACGAAAACTCGGTGATGTGGTGGCGTTATCTAGCGAGCAACTTCAGTTGCGCCCCTTGCATATTTACATTTTTTAATCGAATAACCAACGAGTATATACACACTTCAGCATTAATACAACTTGAAAACATGTTGACTACCTAATATCGAAACATAATGAATGATGCTGTTAAATACGAATTAAGTTATAACCTAGGGAAAGCATGCGATGTTTTATTCATAGTGTTTTGTAAGGACCTGTACCGGGAGTGAAAAAGTCGCCAATTTATATGAAATCTTTCATGCCATAAAACCAGCTATCGTTGTCGTGAATATTGCAGACAAAAGAAATTTAATAAAATACAGCTCATTGAACTCTTAAAAGCAATAACCATAAGTCGGAACGTATATACTAACGGGATAGGCAACCTCTACATTCGCCATGTTTACTTCCCATGATATCGCGCGAGCCTTGACAAGTTAGTAGAACTATGTTCATTCCTAGTTAAACATACAGGTTTTGAAAGCGATCTGGTTAGACCATCATTTGGGTGGCACTGTACTCGAGAACTTGTGTCTCAACTTGTTAAAAGCACCGAATGTTTTACCAAAGATCACACTTGTGTTTTCTTTTAAAATTTATACCGACCAGCACTGCGATTGGATCAGCTAGTCGCAGCTGCAGCCAATCATAAAACGGAGCTTGTCACTGAGTTTTCGTAATTAAATCCGCCAAAGGTTTATGGGGAGCAAAGTGGACCGAAAACCCTTGGCTAGCTAAGATGCGTTTATGAAGTATTTTCTTTAATTGAGAAAAATTTCAAATACACTATGGTGTTTTAGAGAATTGTCAAAAACACCTTCTTACTTTAATATCCCTTGTTATCAAACATGTATTTTTATTGCATTTTCCTTAACACTATCTTGAACCGCTTAACGTCCTTTATTCGGTTGTTTTCACAATGAAATATTAATAATCGATTAACAATCTATCCAATATCTTTTTAGAAAGGAAAATATTAACATAAATGAATAATCTGTTTAATATAGTTCGCTTCACATTTTTATGAAAATCTCAACACCTTTTTAATACATACACAAAGTATGGTGCCTTTCATCATTAGCTATTAGAATAGAAAATAAAATAATGACAAAGCTAGGCTTTCCTACGCATATAAAGTTAAGTCTAATATTGATGACAATGCAAAGACATGAGGTTGAAACACGATCATATCATATCAAATTAGATATATCAGTTTTGTTCAATATGGAATGTTTTATGAACAGTACCTCGAATGAATTCGACTCAAATAACAAATAACAATCTCCTACTCTAAAAAAGTAGTTCACAAGCCCAGATGCATATGTTTTCTGATGGAGCACTATCATGAAGCAAACAAGCATGTCTAAATCCTGACAATGGGTGTCATTTTTAACAATATTTCTTTAACTCTTTAATATAATATCTTGGCAATATACCGACCTGTAAAACTTTTTCCCTTCGGCACCAGACTTTGCACAGCTATAGCATTACCTCATAAAATTATGCAATGGAGAACCTATTTTTTCTTATGGTTCTTTTGGCAACTACATGCAATTCTATCGTGTTGAGTTAGCCATATTTCACATATTTGAAAATTGCTTAATTGAATTTAGCAATTACTAAGCGGGTTACCAAATGTTTGGTCATATGTCAATATATGATGTATCCGTCAGGCTGAAATCGTTTGTTTTTACACTTCAAAATAAATTGCACCCTCGAAAGCAAAAATATAATGAATCATGTATCTGCCAGCACTTTCGATTATTTCTCTGATTTCGAGACACTATCGTGTCTGTTACTGTAAAGTCACATTTCGACCAAAGAATGACTGCACCTAAGGACATTTAAAAAACGTCACAGACGAAATAAAATGATGCATGCATTGCAGTATGTATTTGTCGGTTAGCAACGTTCAATTATTATCTTTTATATTAGAAAATTAAAATTTGCGCTTTCTTCCAAAGTCAATACAAATATACATGTTATAGGCTTTGTTAAACAATCTTGCAAACTCTTTAAAGTATGAAATATCATTAAAAGAATAACAAAAAAATAAACACATAGAGTATGTTGCCGCTTTTCTAGTTAAAAATGTCTATACCACTCTTTCATTTAACCAATAATTATTAATCCTTGCCAAATTTTAAAATATATTCATAACTCTACATTTCTATGCAAATAAACAAAAAAGAAACAAAAGAAAATGCATATTTCTGAAAAATACATAATTTTGAAATCAACTTTCATTTTGGATAAATTTTTTAATTATAACACCTTTTATTATAAGCCAACGATAAGTCAAATTATATCATGTAATTGCGCTATCAACTTTATTTTAATCATACCCATATAAAAATAGAAGTAGAGAAATCCTTTTCTTTAAAAATAGAATTTTATTACAAACGTGTTGATAAATATTAGATGAAATTTTAATAACTTTATATCAAATCTCGATACCCACATACAAACATAGTAGCGATCTATAGAAATTCGTCTATATACCTTCCTTTTCGAAGGGGAAGTAACATTGACCATAACACTTATCATAGCAGCTAACTTTATTTGAAAAAGCTTTATGAAGTCAAATATATAAATATTTGACCCAATGTCGTTTCAAATGTTGTTGCGTCAACAATTAAAGAATTATGGGTACTTTAATACATGATAATATCCCATATTGTAGCCTATTTATCCATGATTGATTTTCGTATGAAGGGGCTATAACTTATGTAGTTTACTTGACGTATGACCATCACCTCCATCTTTCAATACATAATACAATGTATATACACAAAACAAGACATGGTATATGTTGCTCTTTGCCACCAGCGTGACTTTAACTGTTACATAACACTGTAACACATTGCGTAAAATTATATAAAATAATATTACGTAATACTACAATTGAAATTTAATTGAATTATGTCACAATTATGCATTTGATCTGAATATAATGCAACTATAATTAATTTCCGAATAGTAATTAATAATGATATACAAATATGAATTTTATTAATTGGCTGTATTGAGAAACTCAAATCGAAAATTGGTTACGCAATATCGTCAAACAAATGCCTTGTGGTCTGTAAACGCTTTGTACATCTACAATAAAATACATGCATGAAAAAAGAAAGGAAGAAAAAAATAAAGAAAATAATATAAAAAAATAAATTACACTGGAAAGGTGGAGGGGAGGTGGTGGATTTTTAAAGAAAAGGTCCGAAGGAACAGAAGCAGCGTTAAAAAGTGTTACACGTGTGTCGTCCTGAAAGAAAGTGAATTAGCGCATCGTTCTAAACAAAGAGAGTCGCTAGAATTCCCGCGTTTAATTTCATTGGTCAAATGATGACACCAACTTTATGTGACCAAATAGAGCACTCTCTTCTTCTTGATAATACACATTAAAAAGTGCGATACCTCGTAGAGCAAAAAATTGTAAAATCAAAATATATAAAGCATTTTAAGTAAAATTAAAATTACTTTATATCCATAATTGATTTCCGTATGAAGGGGCTATAACTTATGTAGTTTACTGGACGTATGACCATCACCTCCATCTTTCGATACATAATACAACGCATACAGACAAAACAAAACATGGCATATGTTTCTTTTTGCTACCAGCGTGACTTTAATTGTTACATAACATTGTAACACATTGTGTAAAATTATATAAAATAATATTACGTAATACAACAATTGAAATTTAATTGAATTATGTCACAATTATGCATTTGATCTTAATAAGTTGTACACATGCTTACTATTACTAGTTAGTAGTTAGTCAATGTCGTGTTTCAGTTAATGTTTCACACTCTGAAAGTAAAAAAAGTTTCTTGTTTACTAAGGCTTTGCAGACATGTTCATTTTGTCCTGAACTGCAGTGTGTAAACAGCGAATAATTCAGATTTACTAAAATGAAAGTTGCCTAGTGATTATGCCATCAACGACTTAATAACAAAATGATCCAAGAAGTACGACACAATATGTTTTAATTTGTTTTACGGTGCTACCGTTCTGGCGAGCGCAGCAAGAATTCAGCATACCTTGTATCATTGTCAACTTAGTGTTATTTTGGTATCAACGAACTTTAAAGAATTTTGAGAGAGTATTGCTCTACAATGCGAAAGGTACTAATTTTAATGGTTATGATACATACAGTGCAACCCCTACCCCTCTCCAAAGAGAGAGAGAGAGAGTGAGAGAGAGAGAGAGAGAGAGAGAGAGAGAGAGAGAGAGAGAGAGAGAGAGAGAGAGAGAGAGAGAGAGCCCGGTCCCTGTTTGTAGGTGTGTAATTTTCCACTTTTAAATTTAATGGTTTGACTTTTTGCAATATCTACATAGATTTTTTAACTGTTTATTTTTTCTATTTATTCCTTTTTATTTTGTTCAAAATGTCCTATTGTTTATTTCCTCCCTACTCATATACTTATCTGCCTACTGTACATGCATGCACAGTTATCTTAAAAATGGTTCGATGAGACAGTAAAGTATGGCTCTTGCTAGTAAATATTTAAATAATATCTCTATTAAAACAAAATAAAAACAAATCATATGTCAATAAGGCAGGTGTCGCAGTCTATACTGATATAGCTAGTACACGCATTACAGATGTTTGATCCACCTCTAAATACTGTGGGAAACATAGCACGAGAGCACTGTGACGTAATCCATGATTTTGTTTGTCTTTGTTTACGTATCTCGACTCAAAACGAAGGTATGGAAGCATGTACAAATCTTTTGAGTCTCGCCAATTGAAATGCGGTACTTAAAACCTTAAGACACCGTAAATTACGAGTTAAAAGTCGGCCATTTTTGGCATAGCACCACGGGTGAAAACATTAGAGAGCATTATGGGACGTAGACAAACAATTTTGTTTGATGAACTGTAGGTTTAGTTCGTTCTTTTTCCCGCGCAAACTGGTTCTAAGAGATGCGCCCGCCATAAACAAAACACAATTATTTCATTTTTTTATTTTTTATTTTTTTTTATGCTTACCTACAAACCCACTGTAAATAAACAAGAAAAAAATGCCAGTGAATAATATATTTGTTATGCATGATGCATTCGGATTGATAACTGTGGCTTAAATGCCACCGATCAACGCTTTTAATTGATTTCCTAACCAGTTGTAACAAAAATCTAAAAAAAAATATTATTTTAAAATGGTTCTGTCGAAACCCGATCACATTGATTAAGCGATTAAGATTCTTTACATATGGACAAACAACAATTGCACTGATTCACAAGTTTTATCATATTCTTCTGTATTTAGCAAAACTGCTTCTTTGTGCTCCTGAAAAGTGTGTGTAGCAGAAATATATATCAATAATGGAAATGTTATGAAAATATTGGAGGTACACTATCATTTGTCTTCTTTACATTTTGATAAAATTAGAAACTTATATAGGCATTTTACACGCCCTATCCACCTATAACTGTAAGTAAATCATGATTCCTGCCGACGGGTTGGTCCACAAAAGGGGGTTTTAAAATAGGAGTACTGAAAAATCTTCCCTCAAATACTATTTAAATTGACAATTTAGTTCAGTAGAATTTATTTGATTAAAATGTAGAGGGAATAAATTCTTTCGAATCTTATTCACTTTTTATTTTTTCGATTATTAAACCCTTTTGTTGTTTTAGTATACAAGGGTAGATTTTAAAGTACAATATTTTATACATATTTTTCTGACAAACAAAATTACAGCCAGAGTATATAAATGATTGGATTATATGGAAAGGTCGCTTTAAAAGTTGTGTTTCCGACGTATTTGTACTGAGTACTTGCTTGTTGAGTGCACGAACACAAAAATTATTGGTCCCTCAAAAAGTTTTTCGCATCAGTTAACGTTAAAATAATAAGCAATCTTAGGTTATTTATGAAGCTAATTTTAATCGATATCTTTATACATTTGTTCAGAATATTCACATTTCAGATTACGTTGTTCAATACTTGTATATTCAGAGTGTCTATCATTTGTCACGCAGGCTTGAATAGACACTGAAATGCTTACAATAGTGTTGGAGCCTGAAGCGGCGGCCATGTATGTTAAACACATTTGTTTAGAAAGAAGTGTAGACGGAAAAAAGGCGATGTGTTTCAAACATTCTCTCCTGTGTCAAAATACATTGTGGTCGATCTGGAGGTTTGATATTAATTTATTCTAAAATTATAAAGTTCCAATGCGGTAAATAGTGTGTAAACTGTCAATTAGGTACTGTGAATATTGTGACGTATTGTTTTAAGTCAGTAAGAAAGCCCAGAAGGCTCATTCGAGATTTGACATTCGAGATACCAGATTCCAGATTCAATGTCTAAATTAACCATTTAAATCGTAGGTCTTAAAACGTGTCCCCAATCAATATCATAGTGTTTTAAATATGCATGGTCAGTACATGTCCTTACGTACAAATAAATGTCATATTTTCTCTCATGTAAAGGTTTTCAATGGTTTAAATAATTTTGATGAATTACCATAGACAGTATGAATTATTATATGAGTGATAATAACGTGTTTTGCTAATCAAAGTGATTTTGCTCGCCCTTTGTATATTCTTCGTGTATATTATTGTGTAAAAACTGGATCGCCAGAAAAGAAATGAATCTTTTATTCTGGATAATGAAATGAAAATATCAAGTGCAATTTTAGCTATAAAACGAATTTTGATGAAAAGATCAACCTACAATGTATATAAATAGAGATTGCAATGAAGGTCCGATATCATGATTTGAAAAAGTTTTAAAATTATGAAAGTTTTACAACTTCATCGATAAAACTGTTTCTGACACTCGAATACAGGTATGTTTATTTGAAAGAAGAGGGGGTATTTTTAGTAAAGATAAGCAACGGAGTCCAAATCCGCAATAGCTTTTGAAATACTAAGTATTACACTTATACAAAAGATAACATGTTAATGAATAATTTATGTTAAAATGTGATAAAGCATACAGCGACCTTGATTTGTCGGAATATATGTTGTGTAGTCATACAAACAACTTTGCAGTGGATGTATACATCTTTAGAGCGTAACAAAAATACAAAATGCGTGTATTATTGGCACAGGATTAATTATTTTAATTAATAAGTAACCATATTTGCGTTCATGTTGTTTTCATTTCCCATTGTTCATTTGTTTACGTTCACACCGCTTCATTCATTCATAGTATGATAGTAGTACGAGAGGTCACGTGGTTACGTTTGGCGGGTGGATCAGTGAATGAATGGGTGTGTTAGACTGGTTTTTCGGGTTTGAGTGAGTGAGTGCGCATGTCCGTTTGCTTAATCTAACTTTGAGCACGAACTTTAATTGAGAATCACGACGCCATCCAAGACAGACGGTTGAAATTTTAAACTTCATAGTTTTTCAACCCGACTATATATTAGTTCATTTTCCTGTTATACTTGGTGAGTCATTTTAATCAAATATATGTAATTTAAATATTATTTAACTAAAGATAAATTTAATGAGTGAATGTAGAGAAAGAGCGTATTTTAGTAATATTATAATTGTATATGATTATAGATCACCTAGATGTTCATGTGGAAAGATTTATTTGATTCACAAATACGACAATAAATATCTAAAGCGTCGTTTCCACAAAAGGCCTTGGAGTTCTTCATTCCCAAATGTAGCCCAGAATATAAAATATATCAGCTACCCCTTGACAATGGCGCCCACGTTGGGACTCCAGAGCGCCGTTTAGGAAAAATTTCCGGTGATGAATGTATGCCTGTTGTGATTTCCTATACCGCCAAAATTTTCCATAAATTATTTATATATTTGTGCACATCGTATTATCCTGTGTGTGAGGGTTTATTTGAAGCCTATGTAAAATATTCACTTAGTGATTTGTGAGAAGAATTAGCTAGCGACCTGTGAAAAGAATTCTCATAGCGACCTGTGAAAAGTATTCACCTAGCGAGGAGAATTTTCGACAGGAGCGGATCCAATATATATTCGGAAACTCGTCACGCCACCGTGGAAATTCCTTATTTAGCGACTTCCGATTCGATGACGTCACAATCAAAATGGCTGCGCCCATGGTAATGTTTACGAAGTTCCAGTGAGCTCCAACGTTATCGCGATTCGTTATAGAGTGCATGAAATTAACTTGACATTTCTAGGATCCGAGGAATACTTAAACAGATACCTCCAGTGTGTTCATTTGTGACTCATAATTGATGTGTTCAATTTCATTTGTATTGTTTTATATGTTTGTTGTATACATGTAGAGTTGCATGGTGTGAAAGTGATACACTGGTAAGTGTGTTAAACCCGCGTAACATTCCAAAGTTTATTTGTAAAATCTCAAGACCTTAAGACATCATTTGTCCTTGCTAACCGCTACACTGCATGTTGTTCAGTTGTTTATACTAACCTTTGGCATAGCAGATTGACAGCGAGGAAATTCGAGCGGGAGTAAGAAAGCAAATCATTGTTTTTCTATCATTCCATTTTTCGTCATTTTATGAATTCATATCATCATTTACCATGCGCTGCGTAATGCTCATGACATACGATTAGATGGATATAATTCAGCAGAAATAATAATTCATTTTTTTCAGACTTATTACAGATTATTTCTTGTGATACCAGAGAGACTGTTGAAGTGGTTATAATTTCATATGTTTGTATTTCAGTGAAATTTATCTCATATCTTAGAAAATATTGACATTTATTTATTTTGTTTATTTTCTTACAAGGTTTCAAAGTATCCAGTGTTAATCAGTGTATGATTTATTATTTCATCTGGTACAGAAAAAGTCGAACTGTGTTGTGTATTGTCGTGCGGTGTTTTCAACTCGAGCTACCGTAATCTTATTTCAAAAGATTATCCATCAGTTATCTTCAGCACATGGTGAGTATTGCATTGGTGTATATATCAATTATTTTTACTCTGTATTTTAACAACCCAATCATGGCCTCAGGTGGTGAGGAAGAAGGAAAGAAAGAGTTAGAAAAGAAGGTGTTAGATAAGAAAGAGTTAGAAAAGAAAGAGACAGATATCTCTAAGTAGATTGACATGGTCAATAAACATCCTGGTTACATGGTGTTAACAGTAGAGGAGTATAATAAGTTACTTCAAGTGTCCAGTACTCCGAAGAAAGTAGAACCCCCTAAACAAAAACTTGCTTTAGGTTCTCCAATTAAACACATAGGACCTAGAGTGCAAACTCTGTTAAACACATTGTCGGGTACAACACCAAAGGTTGAACACTCAAGACCAATCCTGAGTACTCCCAGTCCTAATTTAAATACTTCTACGAGTACCTGCGTAAACCCAATCAACCCCCCTAAATTACCTTTATTTAGTGGAACGAATGAGCCCCAGAAAGGTGAGGTACCTTATGAGGTGTGGAGTTTTGAATTGAAGTGTTTGAAAAAGAGTGGTCAATATCCTGAATATACACTTCTTCAAGCAGTGAGAAATTCACTTAAGGGATTAGCTAGATCTATGTTGGTACCATTAGGTGAAGATGTTTGTTTGACAGATATCATTAATAAGTTGGATGGGTTCTTTGGAAGTGTTTCCACAAATGAGAATTTAATGCAAGCTTTTTATAGCGATTATCAAAAAGAATCAGAATCTATTGTTGTTTATGCATCAAGATTAGAGGAAACCATTTCTAAGGCTATTCAGTTTGGTTTTATTGATCAAGTTGCAAAAGATGCGATGCTTAGAAATAAGTTTTGGACAGGTCTTTCTAGTCAAACTTTGAAAAATTCTACTAGACATTTGTATGATTCTATTAAAGATTTTCAAATTCTTCTGAAGGAAATCAGGAAGGTTCAACAGGAAGACCAAGGTCAACAGAAAACGAAAGTGCGCGCGGCAGCGGCGAATGCTGACACAGCAGAAAATGAAGACTGGAAGAAAGAATTGAAGGAATTAGTGTCCAAGATTGACAGGTTAGAACAGAATATTAATTCTCAGCAGTACAATTACCAAGAGTTAACAAGGAAGTTAAATAACTTTGAATTGCAAGAAAGCAAAGAGAATACTGTTCCTTCTAATGTAGAAAGAGGGTTACACAGACCTTTTAGAGGTAGATATAGAGGGTTCAGGAGAAGCCAAGGTAGAGGATTCCAGGAAAACAATTACAGAGGTCAAGGCAATTTCAGAGGCCAATGTAATTCAGGCAGTGGTCAGATGACACAATATGATCAGAGTCAAAGATCTCAAAAGTTTCAACCAAAAGAGTAACCTCTCATGTTGTAGGACGGACAGGAGAGGGTGATGTTTGTAGTCCTAACTCAGAAAACTTACTCGAAAGAATGGTTGGGCATTCTAATGATTGTGTATTGTATATATGTGGTCAAAAGACAAATGCATTGATTGATACAGGGTCAATGGTGACTTGCATATCTGAAAATTTTTATGAATCACTAGAACATAAGCCTGTGATTAGAGATTTACAAGACTTTCAGCTCAATGTTTATGGTGCTGGAGGTAATGTACTTCCATTTTTAGGATACATAGAAGCTGAAGTTAGAATTCCCTGTCTGACAGAAAATCCTTTCTTTGTTCCAGTGTTGGTAAGAAAGTTATCTAACAGTGACAATGACTCAGAAATACCAGTTATTATTGGTACCAATGTTATAAGGAGTTGCAAGGAAATGGTAAGTGAATTAGACTGTAGTTCAAACATTCCTGAAGTTTGGAACTTAGCTTTCAAGAGCATGTGCAAGAAAGATTTGAAGGTAAGGTCAACAAATCATTTTCCCATAAGCATTGGTCCTAATGAGGTTAAGACTCTACATGGTTTGGTCAGAAAATCTTATGACTTAGAAACAGCATTGACTGAACAGTCAGATACTTCACAATCAGGGAGTTTGGTCATTTGTCCTAGAGTCATTCGTCTTAAGTCTAGTGTAGGGAAAGTGTCCATAATCCCCGTGAGAGTGTGTAATCTATCAGCACAGTCAATTAAGATTCTCCCGAAATCTGTTATATGCTCTGTTAGTCCTGTAAAGGTCATAGATTCATGGGAACCTGAAACAGAGGAGGTGTCCTCAGTGACAAAAGGTGAGAACTCGGATATTTTTGTTGAAACTATTGGTTCTAAGATAAACAGACAGAATCTGACAGAGAATGAATTGGTAAGAACATCAGAGGTACTGAATAGGTGGAAACATATCTTCTCAACATCCTTTACTGATATAGGAAGAACAGACTTAGTAAAGCATGAAATCAAGCTTACAGACAATATTCCTGTTAAGGAGCCCTACAGAAGAATTCCACCAGGAATGTATGAAGAGGTAAGGCAACATCTAAAAGAAATGTTGGAAGCTGGTGCTATAAGAAAATCACAGAGTTCTTACTGTTCAAATGTAGTGCTAGTTAAGAAATCTGACGGGTCTTTGAGATTCTGTATTGATCTTAGGAAACTTAACAACAAAACTATCAAAGATGCTTACACTTTACCAAGGGTTGAAGAAACAATTGACACTTTGATTGGCAGTAAGTATTTCACAAAATTAGATTTACGATCTGGTTATTGGCAGGTTGAGATAAAGGAAGAGGATAAGCATAAGACGGCTTTTTCCTTAGGCCCTTTAGGGTTTTATGAGTGCAACCGTATGGCATTTGGCTTAACCAATGCCCCTGCCACGTTTCAGCGGTTAATGGAGACTTGTATGGGTGATTTACATCTCAGAGATTGTCTTATATTTTTAGATGACATTTTGGTCTTTTCTCAGTCTTTTGATGATCATTTGAAGAGATTGGAAGGTGTGTTTGAAAAACTGGAAAAACATAATTTAAAACTTAAACCATCCAAGTGTGAATTCTTTATGAGTGAAGTGAAATACTTAGGTCATATTGTGTCTGAAGAAGGTGTAAAAACCGACCCCGATAAAATTGAAGCACTCAAGTCATGGCCAGTACCAAGGAATATTAAAGAATTACGTTCTTTTTTAGGTTTCACTGGTTATTACAGGCGTTTTATTAAAGACTACGCAAGAGTTGTTCACCCTCTGACAGAGTTGTTGGCAGGACACTCCACAGCAAAAGGAAAGAACCAGAGAAACAGTAGGAAGATACCCTGGGTATGGGATAAGAAGCAACAAAGTGCATTTGAGACACTTATCAGTAAGTTGACCAATCCACCTATTCTCAGCTATGCAGATTTTTCTAAACCATTCATCTTGAATATTGATGCCTCCACTGAAGGTTTAGGTGCTGTTCTCTATCAGAACCAGAATGGTTTAGAGCATGTAATTGCATATGGCAGTCGTAGTTTGAAACCTAGTGCAAAGTTGTACCCAGCACATAAACTAGAGTTTTTGTGTTTAAAGTGGGCAGTGGTTGATAAGTTTAAAGACTATCTGTACAACAATTCTTTTGAAGTTAGAACGGACAATAATCCGTTGACTTATGTCACAACTTCTGCAAAACTCGATGCCACAGGTCACCGCTGGCTTGCTGCTTTGAGCAATTACAATTTTAAGATATATTACAGATCTGGAAAATCAAATCAAGACGCAGATGGATTGTCCAGGCGTCCATACAATCTACAGATATTTCCAGAGGCTGTTAAAGCAGTATGTCAAGCAGCTCAGATTGACCGGGAAATTCTGCCACTTGCTGAGAGTTTGGTCATTACAGATACTGGACAATTAGGTGAAGAGTTACCTGAACTAGAATCACAAGAGTTGTCCACAGTCAACTGGCAACAAGAGCAAGATGATGATCCAGTTATTGGTAGGCTCAAGATTTTACTTGAATCAGATTACAAGATAGATTTTGATAGTTTACAGCAAGAAAGTATAGAGATTCAAAAGTTTTGGAGAGAAAAGAAAAATTTTGAATTGAGGAAGGGTATACTAGTCAGAAATACTGTGATTGATGGAATCGAGATACAACAAATAGTACTACCTGAGAGTATGAAAACTTTAGTTTTAAAAGGATTACATGATGATGTAGGTCATCAAGGTCGTGAGAAAACCAGTTGGCTTGTGAAACAAAGATTCTACTGGGTAGGTATGGATGCAGATATCAAGGACAAGGTAGGGCAATGTGGTCGTTGTATAAGGAGCAAGACCAGAGAACATCCTAAATCAGAACTTGTCAACATTGTAACATCCAGACCAATGGAGTTGATTTGTATTGATTTCCTATCACTTGAAAAGTCCAAAGGTAACATTGAAGACATACTAGTAATTACAGATCATTTTACTAAGTATGCAATAGCTATCCCTACTCGGAACCAGAAAGCATTAACAACAGCGAGAGCATTGTACGAAAAGTTTATTTGCTACTATGGTTTTCCCGAGAGAATTCACTCAGATCAGGGACGGAATTTTGAGAGTCGACTGATCAAAGAGCTATGTAACGTCGCTGGGGTAAGTAAGAGTAGAACGACACCCTACCATCCCATGGGAAATGGCGTAGTGGAGCGATTCAACCAAACACTAATAAAGATGTTGGGAACTTTGGAGTATCACCAAAAAGAGGACTGGAAGTCCTATGTGCCACCTCTTGTTCAAGCATATAATGCTACCAAGCAATATACCACAGGGTATTCCCCTCATTACCTTATGTTTGGTTGGCACCCTAAGCTTGCCATTGATGCTTATCTCGGAATAGATACAGTTAAGGAGAAGTCAAAGAACAAAGAGAATTATGTTGATAAACTGAAAAAGAGACTAGACTATGCTTACAAAGTAGCAAGATCAAATACAGAAAGGAATTCTGAAAGATCAAAAAGACATTATGATTTTAGAGTGAGAAATTCAAAATTAGAAATTGGGGACAGAGTTTTGATAAGGCTTTTGCACAAAACCGGTAGGAGCAAATTATCAGACAAATGGGAAAGAGATCCATATGTTATTGTGGACATGCCCAATCCAGACATTCCGGTATATAAGGTGCAGAAAGAGTCCAGAAAAGGTGCAATAAGAACTTTACATAGAAATTTAATTTTACCTTTCATGTCCATTTCAGATACTGTAGATACAGAATTTCCCAAAGAATCAGACAGACAACATAAGAGGAGAGACAGACGTCAAAAGGTGTTAGCAGAATCAGAGTCGACATCATCTGATTCAAGTGAGGATGATGATGATGATTCAGAGTTTACCTATATGGTAAAGAAAAGGTCAGGTAAGGAAAATATACCCAAGGGTACGCCTAATACTTCACGTATTTACCATGGGAATGATTCCAGTGAATCTTTCAGTGCAACGGGCAATCATAATTTCGATATATCAGGCGCAGATAATATCGACGTTGGTCGTGGAAACTCGATAACAACACAGTTCGATTCTTCGACTGTAGAATCAGATCATGGATTTCCTATCCATTCTGTTGATTTATCCAGATCTGGTTTATCACATAATTCTAATTTGTCTTTACCAAATATAGATGATGATGTGTTGCCAGATACTAATGTTTTCATTCCACGCAGGTCTATTAGAGAGAGAAATAAACCTGACAGATACGGAGAATGGGTAATGGGGTCCCAGCCAGTTGAAGTTTGGTATGTCTGACATAGGGAGAATGTCACAGAAAATGTATAGTTTTATGTTTATTATTTTCAGTCGCTATATTGTTTTCAATATTGGTGTCCACATTGATCTGAAGCAAAATGTCAGGAGACATTTTTTCTCCAGACAGGGGAGAATGTCACAGGATTAATTATTTTAATTAATAAGTAACCATATTTGCGTTCATGTTGTTTTCATTTCCCATTGTTCATTTGTTTACGTTCACACCGCTTCATTCATTCATAGTATGATAGTAGTACGAGAGGTCACGTGGTTACGTTTGGCGGGTGGATCAGTGAATGAATGGGTGTGTTAGACTGGTTTTTCGGGTTTGAGTGAGTGAGTGCGCATGTCCGTTTGCTTAATCTAACTTTGAGCACGAACTTTAATTGAGAATCACGACGCCATCCAAGACAGACGGTTGAAATTTTAAACTTCATAGTTTTTCAACCCGACTATATATTAGTTCATTTTCCTGTTATACTTGGTGAGTCATTTTAATCAAATATATGTAATTTAAATATTATTTAACTAAAGATAAATTTAATGAGTGAATGTAGAGAAAGAGCGTATTTTAGTAATATTATAATTGTATATGATTATAGATCACCTAGATGTTCATGTGGAAAGATTTATTTGATTCACAAATACGACAATAAATATCTAAAGCGTCGTTTCCACAAAAGGCCTTGGAGTTCTTCATTCCCAAATGTAGCCCAGAATATAAAATATATCAGCTACCCCTTGACATTATTTAGATGTAAATGTCAATTTTGATTTTATTTTATTATTTTATTTTTTTTGGGGGGGGGGGGGGGGTGAGAAACTACATCAAAAATAACTAAGGTGTTACCAATGCCTGCAATTAGTGCATTTCATTCTGTTCTTTTTTATCGATAGAATGAATAATACAAACTAAAATCATAAATTTTGAAAAATGCAAGCAATCAAATCTTAAAGTTATATTGTTTCAGTGCATTAGATTTGGCATTTCAAACAAATTGACACGCGTTCACCTTTTTCGTTGACTGTTTAGAATACATATCTTTCGTTATTTAAAAACAATAATGCCATATGTAGGTGTTTACTTATGAATAGGAATCATAAAATTTTAAAAATATTTGTCGTACGTGTAATTACATATAATGTGACCATATTACTTATTAGGTTTATTTCTGACTGACTACAAATATAGCTTGGCTTCGCCTCGCCGTCTATGAGACTGATCAACCCGATCTACTTCTGTAGTCAGTCAGTAACAAATCAAAAAAGTGTTATGTTTTCTCGAGGACAATTAGTGGGACATTTATATCACAAGAGGCGATGATCTTCATAAATCCATACATAAAAGTAGCATATATCTCGTCAAATCCAACACAGTCGATCTATTCCAAATATGATTTTCATCTTTCAAACAGTCTTTGAAAATCTTCGCTGCAGCCTTGTTGATTCATGTTTTGTTGTTTTTTTTAATTCAAAATAATTTATTCCTTTCCTCCACATCTGTTTGAGCAATTTTCGATTACTCTGATTCAGACACAAAAATGTAACGTCAATTCATATGGCAACTTGTCTTATTTAAAAATAATTGCAAAGAGCAACTAATTCACTCTAAAAATTTTAAGAACACGGTTTTTATATTGATAAAATATATTGAGATGTCGAGATAAGCAGGTGATGCGTCGATCGATTTCCGACTATTAATTCGCACCAGTCGGACTTACAGATATATCCGACAGTCACGTGTCATGTTTAAACCAATGAAAGTATTTATGACATATCAGATCCGGAACCCCTCCCTTCTAAACGGAAATTCCGATTTTATGAAAACTACATAGTAAAATTACCTCGGGTTTTCATAATATATACCCGGGTTAAAACGCATCGGAACAGAATGCACACGGTGCGAGCAAATACATAGAAGATTTACTTATCTAAATAATTATGTATGTTCTCTGTGAACTAAATCTACAAATACTTTATAGCTATGGACAAAATAGCATTTAATGGTATGCAATATCAAATATGACTGATCACTTTTTTTGACCAGGTTTTAAGAATGATCCATGATTTCATCGGTTGATTTAGGTATTTTAAAGATCTCTTTTAAGAATCTCTCTTAATTAAGAATAAATGTGGATCACTGTATTCAGATTTCCAGCATTCCAGTACTTCAAGACTTTATAAACCATGTGTTCAGGGAAACGGGTACTTTTACTTTATTTCAGACGAGTTTATTTAAAGGGAAAGGTCAGGCAAAAGTAAAGAAGAGTTGAAATATTTATATTTACCATAACAATAATGTCAACCACTAAATTTTTCTTAACATGCATATGATCATAATTCAAAAGCAATCACTGATTGAATATCAAAGTTTTTCAAAGTCATGTGAGCTGCCATTTTCATGCTCTCCACTGTTTAGAGTTAAATATGTTGTGGCTTATCATCGGGTTTTATCGCAGCATCCCGATAACTTCCAACTGTTCTGTGATGTCAGCATACCCCATTCACAGCTTTTAACAGTTCACATGTGTGGTCAGTGTCTAGGGAAGTTACACATCCCTGTTGTTTCTTAAACATCATAAAATTGAATAATAATAATAATGGAAAGAACATCTTGATTAAGAATTAGAGGATCAAATTGGTCATGGTCAGTTATACAACCAATCTCTCCCATATTTTCTATTGTATAATTGCAGTGTTTACAACACATGCATTCCTCGGCAGTTGGCATGACCTCAAACTGTCTACAGGAACACCATTCCTCTAATGTTGGAATAAGTTATTATCGGCAGGGAGATTTTCAACTTCTTCAGTATATTCAGGTTTAAATGCATAAGGTACTATCCCAAATATATTTTTATGCGCCATTTTTGCAGAATTTTGTTATACAATAAGTGGGTCAGTTTATCGAAGTGGTAAGTTTTGGCTTAAGATGAGATCATGAGATAAAGTATATGGTGGATGTTTTAAACAAACTTTTGTTTATCTATTTCACTAGAGATGTGTTATACCTGACCTTTCCCTTTAAGGTGTGTGTGTATCTCACTTCAGAAAAGAATGAGGAGTAGTTTATAGCATTGTAACACCAAAACCAAAAGTTTATGTGTCAATGCATAAAGAATTATTTCAAAAACAAAAAAATAAAAAAATTATCAAATCTTTCTTAATATATAGCATTTTGACCATTTTACCTTTTGTCGTTTCATTAAAAAAATAGCGGTTTTCTTTAACCAATTGGGGACGTATGATTAGGAGTTACATTGCAGAAGTAATTGGCCTTTTAGCTCACCGAGACGAAATGGTCGCGCTTATGTTTCACCTCTGGCGTCGGCGTTCTGACCTAGCAAAATAGTTTTACTGATTTTTAGCTTTTTAGCGAACCTCTTGCTGAGGTGACAGTATTTACATAAATCTAATATGGTGGCGAAGTGTACCTTGTATATAATTAAACAGAGGGTATTTATTTTTATGATAAAAATATATAAAGTCAGGTGCCTGTGTGTACAACAGTTAATCTTAGATATCAATACGCTAATAAGGCTATTTATTTATTTAAAGATAATGATGACTTAATGTATCTGTTTAGTTCGTAATAATGATAATTTATAGAAACGTTTTAATACATATCAAATATGCCAGGATATCTTTAATATGAGTATTTTGATTTCATGAACTAATAAACAATTAAAGTATACCATTGAGGAAGTCAGCAAGATTCCAGTTCCCCGAGAGCAAATCTATTTCCCGAAGCAAATTATGGTAAACTTTAACCGTTTTATTATTCCGATACAAACAATAAATCAGACAAAGTTCAAATTAATATAATTCTTTGTACGTATCCATCAAGTTATAACGTCAAAATAAATATAATTAAATTGCACGAGCGATGTACTGTAACGTAGACAAGTTATGCTATACGAAAAAGATTAATACTTATAGCCAAGAGACGTTGCAACTCGAATTAATTGATTCGGAATATATTGGACTCTTTCCTACGGTTAAAAGAAATTACTAAGTGTTCCGAAAAGGGGTGTTTATGTTTATCGAACCGACGCACCTTTTTACAGGGAACCAGTCTGTTTACGGCGATTCTCGGGGAATCGGCAAAATATATCGAATTACTCTTAACTAGAGGTATAATAACGAAATACCAACTTTCGTTTTGGATTTTACTTCCTGGTTACAAGCCTGGTAAGTGTAACATATATACCTGACTTTATTTATATACCAGAAATGTGCCTTACAGACATTCAATGTATATAAATAACTAGCCTTTACAATTTAAATACCAATCTAGTCATAATACTGATTAAGAAAGCTTTTACCTAACAAATGGATCAGAATTTTTTTTAACTAAATGCATTCTCATTGCAAGCAACAAGGAGGTCTTCGGTTGAATACTGGTCTTTGAATATATCACTTAGGCCTTACTGATTCTTGTTAGGGAATGTCATGGAATGATAGCATTTAATTTAAGAATTAAAAATAGCCACACAGAATTTTTTTTTTAAACTAAATGCATTCTCATTGAAAGCAACACGGAGGTCTTCGGTTGAATACTGGTATTTTATTTGATTAAGCAAAGTAAAACTGAAATAAAATATACCATACTACGATCACGGCTGACAGTACTAATTTGGAGAATATTCAAGTTTCACATAGCAGTGGTTCAACTTGTTGAATAATCATGTTAATAGTATCGATGCCGGGGGAGGGGGTGGTAGCTATAGATAGAAAGATACGTATCTGCATGAGATAAATTGATAATGCGCAAGTAATATACAACAGAGACCAAGACCTACGCAATGTTTTTTTTTATTTTCACACATTTTGCAGACATACAATGCTTATATTTATCCATTGAATCTCATAATTATTCAATATTTCGGTCAACACTAGATGGTTCTTTGGTTTATTTGATGTCAAGCGGCCAGGAGGCTGTATAAAAAGTATAAAAAGCCACAAAAAGATTACACACCATTGCTTGTGAATCCCAAACATAATTAATTTTCTTAAACTCAAGCATTTTCATATTTTCATACGAGAGAAATTATGCTTATTAATTGCCACATACGTCTATTCATTGCATATTTTGTAACTGCAAATATGATATTTATTTAAAAAATAACTTTAAAAGATAAATCCTAAACGAGTATTGCAAATTTTGCCGCTTGGTGGTGTCCGTCGAATCTACCAAGTTCATTATCGAAGTCTCTTGCAAGCTGATCGGTAGCAATAAAGGAGACTCATGGAACCTCCGTCTAAAAATTACTAGAAAAATGATTTTCATTAATTGCCACATGTAAAGTTCTATTTATTGTATATTTTGTAACAGTAAATAGATTACTTAATTTAATGATAATAATGAATAATGAATCCTAAACGAATATTGCAAAATTTGCCGTTAGGTGGTGTCCATTAAGCTTATTACCGACGTCACATGCAGGCTGACCGGTAGCAATACGGGAAAGCTCATAGAGACTCATAGAGCCTCCGCCTAATTATATAAATAAAATGCATTACAAAAGTAGAAAAGTTCTTCTTCAAATAGAAAATATTAAATATCTGTATAAGGCTCTGACCCCATTACCCGAGGAATCCGGTAAAGGCTAGACCAAATGCTGTCCCCCGATTTATACACTTATAGTCATATTGAATTAGTACGTTATTTGGACCCGCCTTAGGAACTGCAGTATGGCAATTATGTGTACGATATCTAGCGTATGCACATGCTATGCACTATACTTTGTGTTCTAAAACTGGAACTTCACTTCAACATTCAAAACGTAATCAAAAGATTTGTTTAAATAGATAAGAATTGTAAGCTCTGTAACTCGCTTATAACTCAACAAATGACACTCAAATTTTGCTTGCCTATTAAGAATGCCTTACTAAAGCACTTTAATCATTAAAATCGAAAAAATGACCCAAATCATGACAATGCCCCTTTGATATATAATCCTAACTAATGGAAAAACTTTATTTTATATCAGTAAATGTAAGAGGTCTAGATACAGACGAAAAAAGAAAAAAATAGATTCATGGCTTTTTGATAGGAAAATAAATGTTGCACTTCTGTATAAACACATTTTGATAGAAAATATGAATGTAAATACAACTCTGGTTGAAAAGGGAAAACGTTTCATGCATATAGGGATTTAGTATTTGGTAGGGGTGTACCTATTTTTTTTTCCGGGGAAAATATTGATATCAAAGTTATAAACTTTAAACCATTTCTATCTAGAATAAACAAGTGAAAAAAAATATGTGAATAAGTTATAAAAAAAAAAATTATCATATCTATTTTATGATGTTAAAATTTGTTTAAAAATAAATCTACAAAAACGAAAAAAATATAGCTAGAGTCAGGATGCTTTTAGTGCAGAGATTGAACCAATCAAATTAAAGATAAACGGGTTCACATCTAGATAAAGTTAGTTAGTATTGATTGTATTAATCAAATATGTCTTTACAAAAATTTTCAAGATATGACATCTAAGAGATTACAAGTTTTCGTGCGTTAGCATTTCACACTTGCAATAACCGCTGTAGCAGTGGAATGTCATACAGCACATTTTGAGTTTTAAATTACAGAAAAAGATAAGATTGATACCAAATGCAGAGTTAGGTCTTATATAAAATCGACAGATTTCACATTTTTGGAAGATTATGTAACAAATGTTTACCTTCCTTTAGGACAAGGCCATACAGTGACGATATATACTAAGTTTTCTCAAATGGGTCACATATGCATACGTCTGGTCGTTCATGATATATTTTATTTACCAATTTTGTTAGGTTGTATGATACCTATAAAAAATTTGTGTGTTTTTTACTGTGCCACATTTATGCAAAGTAAAAAAAAGCTACCATACAACTGAAAACCTATAAAACGCAGGTTGGTGCAAAAAATTATTTATCTTGCGGTCACCATATAATTATCAGTTGTTAAGGTATGGCTGAATTTTATGCTTTTGTATTTTATTTAGGTATAAGCTTTTAAATCTTAATTGCTCTCGATATATAAATCATGTAACGGTGTGACGATTTTTCTGTTAGAAATAAATATCGTTCAAAAGAGATGCACTGCAAAAAAAGCATCTTTGAAGAAAAGAAAATGATTCAAAGAAAAGAAGTACTACACTACATAAAAATCGGACTAATCGGGAAATAAAACATCAGCAAGAAATCACCATTTTGTTATTGAATTTATAAACGTTTGTTAAATATATTTTTGAAATTTTACTTTGATTTGTTCTTTGATAACAACACTGGGACGTTGTGTATTTTTCCACATATCTTAAGTATTCCATTCTAAGGCGAGGCAAGCTACTGACAAACAAGTTGATAAAACAGGACTATCAACAGTTTTGTTTGAAGTCATCTTTTCGTAAGTTCTATCGTCGATACAACGACCTTGTAAGCAAATACAATATTCCATAAGGAAAAATGTTTACTGGATGTATTCACTTGGGAAACAAATATTAGCATTAGTGATAGGTTATTTTTTTAAATAAAAGGTATAAATCATTTTGCTTATTTTTATTTTTACATTGAGTGGTGTTTATAATAAGCACACATCTAAGAGTTTTATTATTTTGTTTCAAAAAATCTTCATTCGGGCCATTTAAATTGAAGTTAATTTTTTTTCATCATAACTATATTATTACTGTGCATATAAGATAGGCAAAATTGTCAACTTTATATCATTAATATATTGATTTCGAGTTCTTTCAATTCAATCTAGTTTTTTAGATTACTTTAATGTCACTCATGTTTTGTGAAATTATTGGGTTTAAGGTTCAATATTGATTTGAATGGTATCACAGATACAGACAATTGAAAACGTAAATATTATGAAATGTTTATAGGTTTAGATGTTTTAAACTATCACAAAATTATGAAAATGTTCTTTTTATTAATGTAAATTTTTGTGTGCATTGAACTGCAATCGTTGTTTCGAAAAAAAGCTAGACGACGGATTAAGTCTTTTTAATCCGATAAATGGGTCAACATTTTATCATTTAAAAATCTTCAATTTTGTATTAAAAAAAATTTCAATTGCCAATAGATCGATACTTTAATTGCAAAAAAGGTCTTTCTCATTGCGTCTGACTTATTCATAATAAATTTTGACAAATATATAATTTAGATCCATCTTTCCAGCATGATTTCGTATAGCCTATAACTACTACAATTTTACGTAATACATTGCTGCAAAAAAAAACGTTTGATTAAAAGATTTGTCTAACAAATGATTAGAGACTTTGGTAGATTTTCATAATTAGTCGAATTCGAACAAAGTTTATCTCTGTGCTATTAGTTTTATTTCAATACGCAGACAGTTATAATCAATTTTTGGGGTAATAAATTTATTAGTTGTTTGATCCTTTGCATATGACTATACTATAAGATATGTTCAAACCAAAAACTTTGTGGACAGATAAACACAAATTTAATAAGTATGCAAATGATTTTCTTTTGATTTTGCCATGTGCTCTTTGTTTGACTTAGATATTTCAAACCTTCATTTTAGGACAGAGTTGATATCATCTCTATCCATTAGTTTCCACTTGGCTTTATAAAAGACCCCTTAAGTGCCCCAAGGTTGCTCCACGACCATTTGTTATCATTGCATGCACTTTAGATGTGCCAAATTACATCATAGATTTTGGGGATTATCACTAATATAGATGTGTATGTGGCTTTTAAACAGAAATACTCTTTCAGCCCGGTCTTAAAAGCGCAATTTTACGCCATTTCTAATTTATATAGGACATAGAATTACTGCAGTCTTATTCATAATAAACAGAGATAATATGGCAGAATATGTGAGTACTGTATTGCAATTTATTCCTTCATACTTCCTTTCCAAATCAATTAAGAATTAAAGATAATTATGTTCATTATTACTAGAATTTAGATAATCATTAGGTTTCATTTGTTTTTCACCAATATCTTACGTATATAGGAGGGTTGTTTCAAAGTTACGGAAACAGAACTCATAATTTAAGATCTGTTAACCACAGTTTTATATAACGTTACTCGAAATAAGAAAAGAACTATAACTCTAGCATATCATTTATTCTGATATTCAGGTTTTGATGGATTTTGATGTTCATATTTTGCTTTACTCCTTAAAAAATTTCATAATTTCTTCATTTTGGGGGATACCTATTCATAATTACGTGTTTCACAATCATTATAACTGATTCTTTTTTTATCTGTTTAATTTAAGACGTCTCAGTAGATTATTTTTAACACTATATAAAGTAACAATTTCATTTAATTAAATCCATTACATCTTTTAAAATTGCAACTGAACAATGTTGCTGGTTAAAATGATTCAAACCGAACACCAATGTAAAACATCTTATAATCGTTATAAAAAACAAAAGCAAAGCAGGTATTCCTTAAAAGCTACAACAATAACATTTTTGTTTCTAGATAAATAGCATTAGATTTGATACCGTTTTTTCTGGTTCTCCTGTGGTTGCCGATGTCGGAGTGTCAATAACTAAGGTATATGTTAAGGAATGGTTCCTTTGAGGAACTTATAAAGAATGTAATTTTTGTTGAGATATGGTTTATAGTGCAATTATAAAGAAGGTCATTCCAAATAAGAATCAATGGCAAAAGGAATGCTAGAATGGTAAATACATATCTATAGGGTTGTTATTTTTAATAATTGCTTCTCATAAACACTCCCATATTGCCTTTACTGTTCCACTTAAGTCTAATCATTTTAACTGATAAACTCAGATACCTTAAACAGCCTCTCCTTGAAAATGCAACGTCAACCGACTGACATTGAAGTAAGCAACATCAAATGGGTTGCCAAAGTATCTTTTCTTTGGTTGAAAATGCGAAAGCATTCCAGTAAAAACATCTTCAGCGTAGGTATTCTTTCGACACCAATAACCGTCTTTAGTTTAACGTTTAGTAAACGAAAGGAATCTACATATTTCTAAAAGTTTAGATGTTAATAGCGCTTCGTAACAATAGTTTGATTTGATAAGGTGTATCTAAGCTTAGCGTTAGAATAAACCCACTAAGATAAAACGTGTTTGAAACTGTTTTTTCCAATAAAATGTGAATAGAAAAAAGCGAAAATCTCATTTTTTTTTTATTCATGACAAATGAGTTATATCCGGAATGCCTACAGTCACCTCCAAAACGACATAAAGTATTCTCTTGACATTCTAGAAAATAATGAGCAACCGAATTATTTTTAGAAGATTTTTAATTGATATTAAGATTATGAGATTATCTTAATAATTTCTTGACAGTCAATAAGTACGGGGAAAAATATCTTTCGATTAACATTTGATTAGATTTAGCACCAATCTGACGCTCTTAAATCTTGAACTAAATATTGACCTTAACTTTACAGATATACGCAGCACTACCAAGGTGTACTATGAAAGATCAACGGATTTCATAAAACTTTGCACCTTTATTACAATATATTTATGAACAGTTATTTTATAATGATATAAATATGATATTAAATGAAGCTGCATAGCAATTGCCACATTGTTTGACACTTACTGTGGTCCCTTGAATTGACAGTTACGGAATATATGTTGAGAATTCTCCCGAATTGAGTCATACACAAATTTCAATATTGCTTGGGCATACCTTTTTGAATTTAAAATTTAAATAACTAAGTTCTACCTGCCTAATACATTCTGGAAAGTATTGCTGCTTTGTTCATAAATAGAGTTCATTTTTTATTACTATAGATATTAAAGAAATGAGCTCCTGTTGAAATTCATATGACTTTGCAATTAAATATATTTACAAAGCAATTCACTAACCAATGATAAAAAAAACATTTTTAAGATTTTTTCTTTACTTATCATGGTACAAATGTAACGCTGAATACATGGATTTCTCCGCATATTGTTTTCTTTAGTATAAAGAAACGACAATTCATTTCGATAATTGTCTACTATGGGAACCTTATCTTGTTGCTTACACTTGTGATGGACTATCTTATCATCTTTATCAATGCTACTTTTCCATCTTTACCATCGGTACCTTTACAACGCAACCACTTAACAACAACTGAACGGTGTTAGATTTTGTTACCTATCAAATAATATCAAACTGAAAAGAATGAAAGACAATTGGTGACTATGGGTGACTATGCGTGGCCACTTAAACTTTATTTTTACTTTAAATTGATCTTGACAATTTACCTGTTATCTCAATACTTAAGTACACCTCGTCTTTTTTATAAAACTCATAGCAAACATTATATTCAAGTTAACAGGTATTCTTAATACATGAGACCAGGATTAAAAAGAATATTTTATTTAGATTGCTAACGTCTAAAGTTCTAAACAAAATCTTTTGTCAAAACCAATATTATAAAATCTGTGAGGTGTCAGAGCTCATCATATATTTTCAAAATCAATTACAGACCTATTGATTGTTTTATTTAACTTATATACTGATTTTTACCGATGTTGTAGTTATTTATTGTGACCTTAAGATTTAAGACTTCTATCAATTTTGATATGTTGATTGTCATTTTCGTCTTAGAGTTTAAAGATATATAAAACGGTTGTTTATAATTTCAAACTTTGAAAAATAAATCAGTGGTTTACAATGAAGTCTCATGTCCACCATATGTGTTTGTCACCAAAATTAAATGGCTTTACAGTATTAACAGGCACTTATTTTAATTTGCAGGGGCCAAATGCTAAGTAAGGAATCATCAGGCAATTACTTTACAGTCACCATTATGCCAGACGCTAAAATAAATATTTTTCTCTCACATACTATATAATGACTCTTTAAAAAAGCTAGTATCTGGCTTTATATCTTGAGCAAACATTAAATTATATATTTTGTTATCATCTACAAACACTCGTTCAGATGAAATGAGACGTCTCCAACTTCACCATCATAGATTGCTGCGAGATATGTTGAATGTTACACGTATAGGCTAAAAAATCAACAATAAGGTAAGTAAAGAGTTATCATTACACTCTAAGATAATATTACGAATCTCTCAAAATTATTAAAGTTTTAGCTGTCAACTGTTTCTAAGGTCTGAAAAATTTGTAGGTATGAGGGGTTCAGGACAAAATTTTAAAAATATGAGGCATGTTATCATTACCAACCCAAACTCCCGTCGGCTCTTCAGATTTAAAGACCAAGATGGCTTCGTTTGCATTCGATGTTTTTTACATTTATATTTTTTTACTTCACAAATTTTCTTTTGATAATATTACTGCTTTATATCAAACAATACTAAACTCCATCAATCTTTGCTTTCGTTTCTTATCTTCGGTGACATTTAAGCACAGGCACCTGACGTTCTTTATTTTTACAAAAATATTACCTAATAATATACCATGTACACATCTCTACCATATGCTTTTCTGAAACTGTCACATCAACCTGACTTTACGCTTGAAACGTTTGCGATTCTTTTTATTTTGCATTTGGTCATTCAACATCAAAGTTTATTATCTACTTAACTAAACAATGCATTTCATTTGCAATTGATTAAACTCTTTTCTTTATTTTGTATTGCCTGCTTCGAGATTGCGACAAATTGTTATAGGCTTAAGTTCGAAAGCAAAAGTAACAAACCCAACGGCAGAATTACTTGCAAACGATTAGATCTTATCAAACAATTAAAATTCAACAACAAATTTTTCAGCCGGTTGACATCGTTACAAAACACTTAAAACGAACCAGTTTTAAAAACTACTAGTATTTTTGTTTAACTTGAACGGGCGCCTGTAAAGTGCGAAACGAAATCGAAACGAAACGAAGCGAAACGAAATCGAACGAAACGAAACAAAACCAATCGAAACGAAACGAAACCAATCGAAACGAAACGAAATCAAACGAAACGAAATCAAATATCGAAACGAAACGAAACGGAACCATAAAATATAACTACCTGTATGTTTCAGGTTGTCGCTGTAAGTTTTTAAGCCGATTATCCGAAAGAAGATGGGGGAACAAGATAGCGCAAATGCACAATTGGTTTAGTCGTAAAATACAATTTCAAATTAAAAAAATTTCCAACTAAATATGCTTAAAATGTTATAATTACAAAAGCACAATTTCTAACTTTATTCATATTTGAACATTTCAATAAACGATATCCGACTTCATCCACAAATTTACGTACTTGTATTATTTTTCTAAAACGTTCAAATGTTGCGATACGAAATGACATTTTTAAAGTATAGTGGGTCATCTCTCCACGTTTTTGTTGATTGAAATCGGTTTGATTTCCTTTAAACCTTATATAGACTATGACAAAAATTTGGAGCTCAGACCCACTCTTTAAAACAAAAGGAATTGAACTTCTAAAAATGACACTATTTGGAGGTTTTGACACGCATACGCCAGTTTAAATCATCATTATTCCAAATATTTAACATATTTAAGAGTTATAAATCGATGTTATTGTAAATATACATTGTTTTTAATGATTTAGAAAGAACTAATTAGATTTGTTGATATTTTAATATTATAGTATCTTATCTTTCCTCATATGGGTAGTTTACACGCCTTATTCACTTATCTTCTTTGCAAAAATTATATAATTATGTAAATAAGTGATGTACATTCCTCTACCTTTTAATGTTTCTAATTTGTTTCATTAACTACACAATATAAAGATGATTATACTGTAAACGTATTAAAAACTGTCTTTACCCCTTTGGCTGTGTATTCTATTTTGCGTTTTTGGCGGAAAATGGCGTCCGCAAAATCAAGTACATTGCCAAATGTAAAATATATAAGTAGATAAAAAGGTAAATTCAGAAATGCGCTAAATCAAATCCATGCTAACTTGTTGAAAAATTATATTCCGCCAAATATTGTACACCCTAAATATAGGGCGTTTATAGTATTTACGGAGACATTCCAACTACACGATTTTTTATATCGATATGAAATATTGTAAAAATGATTCAAATACATTGTGCGTGCGTGTGAAAGGGAGAGAAGGAGGGGATTATGTTTGATTTAAGGTAAAACACAGGTAAAAAAAAAAACCCTCTTCATCTTGCACGTTAATTTTGTCAAATTACGAGGTCTTAATTCATCCTATACATATTACAACAATTCTTATTATATGTTCGAAGTTGGTCACCAACCAGTGTGCTCTAAATCACATTGTATTCGATCGTTTCATTTTATCAATATTTCAAATCGATAGAAAGAAAATTGATGTTAGAATGTCCCATTCGGTATCACCATCATCATCATCATCATCATCATCATCATCATATCTCTATATCTCTCTCTCCCAAACTTGCGTATATACTTTGCTTTGTGATGTCGCTGATAAGTATTAAGGCATCTCTCTCTCTCTCTCTCTCTCTCTCTCTCTCTCTCTCTCTCTCTCTCTCTTCCCCAAAACGTCTGAATATCATTTTTATTATTTAATGAAACAAATTAGAAACATTAAAAGGTCGATGAATGTACATCACATATTTACATAATTATATAATTTTTGCAAATTTCAGATAATCGGCTTAAAAATTTTCAGCCGCAATCTGAAACATACAGGTAGTTATATTTCATGGTTAAAAAATTTATTTCAATGAATTTATTTTCCCTTTTATGTAGTCAAAATTGATATTAGTTTTGTTTAAATTCCGTTTCGTTTCGTTTCGATTTTTGGTTTCGTTTCGATTGGTTTTGTTTCGTTTCGATTGGTTTCGTTTCGTTTCGTTCGATTTCGTTTCGTTTCGTTTCGTTTCGTTTCGATTTCGTTTCGCACTTTAAAGGCGCCCATCTTGAACTTATATTTCAATTTGTTTTGTGCAGTCTAGTTGACATTAGATGTCACATTTTCCATAATTAAACGAAAGCAATTCATATTTATACTTAGCAAAGGGAACTATTTATTATATCTACAGAGTGTTAGTATCAGTATTTTCAATTTTTAATCTTAATTTATGTTTTAACAACAACGTACATTTTGTGACAAGGTTTCAAAAACCACTTTTATAAAAATAAAAATGCATATGAATTATTCTAAATCTTTGTACGTTATGTGTAATGATTTTAATAATTTTTTTCAAGGAAAACATCAATTAAATGAAACAACGGAGCACTTTTAAAATCAAAATGCCTCACTTGCTGGTAGCTGCAATAGACTTTGGAACAACATATTCTGGATGTGCGTTTTCTTTTTATGATGAGTTTAAGAAAGATCCAACAAAGAGTTTCGTAAAAAATTGGATTGATCCTAATAGTTCAATGATGTATTGCAAGACGTCAACATGCATTTTGTTCAACGAAGAAAAGGAATTCAATGAATTTGGTTTTGCTGCAGAAGCCAAATATTTGGACCTGATGTTAGAAAATGACCATCATAATTGGTATTTTTTCAGAAGATTCAAAATGGTTCTTTACGAAATTCAGGTAGTTTCTTTTTCAGGAGATTATGCTCAGTTGCATTCATGTTGTTTTTAGAATTACAAATGTTATCATTCTATGCAAACAATTATATTTGTTATTTATTTATTATTTTGAAGTCAGAAGACCAAGAAATTCTCATTGAAGATGAACATGGAAATACTATGCCCGCTCTAACAGTGTTTTCTGAATCTCTGAGATATCTGAAGCAATCTCTTTTAGATTATGTCAATGACAGTGTTATTATTTCAATGGATGATACCAAATGGGTCATAACAGTGCCAGCTATATGGTCTGACCCTGCAAAAACGTTCATGAGGAGAGCTGCCATACAGGTATTTCATTTGATCACAAATTTGATCATCACTTTTTTAATGAACATTTTCACCTGTAGAGTGTCTAACGGCAAGTGCGCATAAAAGGCTAACCTGCTAATAATTTAACTTACCGTAATTATGTACCATATGGAAACGGTCAGTGAGGCGTAAAATGAAACACATCTCTGCGTGATAGCTCTACTTTGTAAAACAAGATATTTTAGGTTGCTATACTTAATTACGCTTAAGTACTGATCGCACTTTAAAACTAACTACTAATTTAATCATAGCTGAAATTATTCTGCTTATGATTTGACGTCACAATATATGAGCGTTTTGAACTTAATTGTAACGGAATAAAAAATAATATTCTTAACTGTAGAGCGCTGTATGTTTGTCTACATTTGTTTTACGGGTTGCGTCCATAATTTTGTCGTCTGAAATATTCAGGTTGAATCTCACCACAGACACATGTTTTACAAACTTCGAAATATTTTTTTTTCATTTCCACATGTTTTTCCAGAGAAAAACAGATTTTAGAGCTTAGCGTTTGGTCCTGTATTATGCATATTGTTTTATCTGATAAAAATGTTAAAGACGGCCAGGTGATCTTTTCTATGCTATAAGAAAAATATGACATATAAATCGATATCTATTCAATTGAGATCAGATTTTATGTTCAAATTTACGCAGGCTGCAGCGAACGCATATTTTCAGTTTTTCTAAAAAAAAAAAAAAATCATTTAAAATGATTCTGACCGAATACAGCTTTTGTATTTAAGAAATGGTTTTTCCAAAATGATACTTTTAAAATCCTGATATAATATATTGATGTGTCTAACCATCTTAATTTTGATTCATTTACGGAATTTATACAAACAAATAAACCCTGGGTATTTTGTGCAGGGTTGGCCGGGAAATACCAGTGCTGGGAATTACCGGTGGTAAATACCGGTATTTCCCGTCCCGGTAAATACTACTGTTTTCCACTAAACTGGGAAATACTGGGAAATACAAATTTATAATCTTTATTTCTTTAGTTTGTTCAATGTAAAACTTATGTTTATGATAAAAGATATTAACAGTAAGCATCAAAAACCAATTTTATATTATACTTCCCCATTTCACTGTCAGTTTATAAATCTTAAATTCACCAGATCACCTATTCCAAAAGATTTCTATAGCTGCTAATGTACAAATTTTAGTCCAGTTTTTTTAACTTCAAGTTTTGTGTTTTACAGATTTATAATTCAAAGCACAAAATAAACTGTTATAATTAGTGTAGGTGTTGCAAGTAAAAATTCAATAATCACACATGTTGTTTTAATAAATAATTACACTTGACAGTTTTGTGCTCCTGTTTCGGGGAGATATATACTATGAATTGGGCTAATTGGCTTCTTCTTAGGTGTGTTGCATACTGAGGTAGTGACACAGTCACACTTTATTTTTCACAATTTTCTTGCCCCATTTTCATATTCACCAAATAACCAGAAAATGGAACCTTTGATATCATGTTTATGATAACTGTGTAGATGCACCTATACCTGATTAAAGCCTTAAAAACAAATTACAATCTTATGGTATATGAATGAACCATGTTTTGAGTATTCATAAGAGATAACCAATGCATTTATGACCAGTCAAAACTTGTTAAAATCAAAGACCATTATAAAATGTCATTGCTGACAAGGTGTACTATTGTCTACATCCCTACAGATTTAATTAAGACTAATGTCTTAAGTATGAAGTACTATAATATGTAGTTGTACTTTATTTCCCAGTATTTCTCGGGAAATACCAGTAATTCCCGGGAATTACCAGTATTTCCCACCGTCCTGGGAAAAATGAGTATTTCCCACTTTTTTGCCAACCCTCATTTTGTGTCTAGACAATAGCTTGAGAGCGCTCGATGTTCAGACTGTATTGAACTCCTTTACAATGATTTTATGGATTTTTGAGATGGTTGACAGTTTGTTTTTGTCATTTTTTCATTACAAAAGTTAAAATATATGGCTTGTTTTTTTTATTTAAAATTTTTTATAGCTAAACAAGTATTGTAAAATTTTAGGTAATCTGATAGTTAATTTGTTGACCACCGAGTCTCATTAATTATGTCCTCATAATTGTATATTCAGAGTGTCTTTCATTTGTCACACAGGCTGAAATAGACTCCGATATGCTTACTATAGCATTAGAACCAGAAGCAGCAGCTCTATTTGTTAAATATCTTCCTGTTGAGAGGAAAGTGGATGGAAATGATAAAGAGGTTTTGCAGGCTTTTGCGCCAGGATCAAAATACATTGTCGTGGATGCTGGAGGTCAGTATATAATTATTGCTAAATTGTTAAGGCTGATATGAAATTTATGATTTACTACAGAAAAAAAAAAATCAAATTTAGCATGGTTATATGAAATAGGAAAGCAATGAAAGGGTACTTATACTTTTAATTTAATTAAACTTGCTGCAAAAGAAACGCATCAAAAATCGGTGGGCACATCATATATGAAGTCTCAGCTAATTTCTTCTTTTTTAAGTCCAGTTTTGTAAATAAAAATACATGTAATGCAAGGAAATAACAAAACTGCTTTTCAGGTAGGCCAAACAAAATTACATTTGAAGCGGATTCTTGACGAAATATTTGATGAAACGACGTCATAAATTTGTTTTACTCTTGTACACAGGTGTTGTTTTTCTGATTAATAACATATTATAACTAATAATTCACATGGGTTTGATAAAAACAAATGTTTCAAATAATTGGTAAGGGTTATTATGTGCGTTTTATGCTTTAAAAAATGTATAAAGGTGTTAAATATTTCGTTAAAAAATGTAAAATTTATCTGACGTACTTGCGTTTTTTATATTTTACTCAATAACATGCTGAGCAAAATATCAAAGACCATGAAAATTTGGTAGGTATCCTTCTATGAAAAAAAAATTAAAATGTCTTCTGTTTAGGTGGTACAGTTGATATAACGGCGCACGAAGTGCTTGAGGACGGTCACGTCAAAGAACTCATCAAGTCCACTGGAGGGAGTTGGGGAGGCACAAAGGTGGACGAAGAATATATGGATTTTCTCAAACGTCTCATTGGTGACGATACGACAAAGTACATTGATGAAAACCTCCCTAGTCTATTATTTGAAGCTAGAAGAGACTTTGAAAGTGCCAAGCACATAATTAAACCAAACTCCGACAAAAAAATTAATGTCAGATTTCCTGCTAAAATCGCAGAAATATACACGACATTACATCCTGATAAAGACTTGAGGGCAAAAGATATTGTTTTGACAAAAAATAAAAAGCAGATGGCTGTCTTATTTAAGGGAGACAAATTGCGATTAGCGACAAAGGATGTCGAAGATTTTTTCACTCAATCCGTAAAGAACATCACTGATCATCTTGCAAAACTACTTCAAGAAAATGACGGAAAAGGTATTTCTACCATAATTCTTGTTGGTGGCTATGCAGAGTCACAAATGCTCGTTCAGGGAATCAAAGCAATGTTTCCTGAAATAAATACTATCATCCCCAAAGAGGCAGCGTGGTCGGTTTTACGTGGTGCAGTTATCTTTGGCCATGACCCCAGTATGATCAGTCAGAGACGAAGTAAATACACCTATGGTGTAAGTGTTAACAAAAAATTTAACCCTTTAGAGCATGATGAAAAATACAAATATGAAGATGGTGGGGAAATAAGATGTAGAAATATTTTTAGTAAACTCTTAGAAGTTGATGAATTAGTTACTGTTGGAGTTCATCAAAAGGAAAAACGTTATCGTTTGAAAAGCTGTAAAGATGCAGGAAATTTGAAACTGTATGCTAGTACATCAAAATGCCCTCAGTATGTTGATGAAGAAAATTGTTTTTTCATTGGGCATATTTTGCCACCGGGTCATGATTTTATTCCAGAAAAATATTTATATGTTAGCATTTTTTTTGCAGAAACTGAAATATTTTTCTTAACTCACCAACCAGCAAGTCAAAAAAACGCGGTTTGCTATCTTGGGGAGTGATTAGAAAGGCAGTTATCAAATAAGATTATTACAATTAAAACTATCAGCACCAAAATTATGTGTGACAATGACTGGTAGAAATGACAGGACCTCGTCTAAGGCAACGACACATATACATGTGTCAATATGTAGAGTTTCAACAAACAAAATAAATTATAAAGTAAAAAAAACCACTTGAGTAGAATATTTGACCAAGTTAATTAAACAAGAAATATTCGCCTAGATTGAAAAGTTATACACATCATTGTTTATAGAGAAAGCTTACAAAAGCAATACATACAACATAAAACATGTATTTTTAAAATAAGATTGTCAGCCCATACCATTCCTGTTTATACTGGTCGTTTTAATTGGACCGCAAAAAATCAGAAATGGTAAGACAGAAACTGTTACATATGTAAATAGACAGATGGACGGATAGATAGATAGATAGATAGATAGATAGATAGATAGATATTGTCCATTTTTCTGTTCCATTTTACTATTATGTTTTGAACTGTACATCTTTTTAAATACATTAGATACATGTAAGACTTGAAAGTCTAATGTGAACAAAGAATGAAATCAAATCAAATTAGATAAAAGTAACCCAGTAATGCCCGGCGATTAATGTCTTTTATGAACTAATTAACTTAAACTTGCCACCGAGTAAACTTACTTTGATGGATTTTTTATAAATACTAAGCGAGGGTTTAGATATGGACATAAACACATGACACATTGACTTTATGTTAAACGTGTAATAAACACTTAAACGTATTTACCATTTCAGATTTATTTTAATAAAATTAATCATTTTTCTGCACACAGATAAAAATTTTCTCAAGATTTAAAAGAAACTACTAAGAATAATTCTACATTGCATTCATGATTTTCTTTGACACTCTACGTTCTCCACAAAAGACCAGAGCCTACTTGTAATTGGTTAAACGTTCCAGCGCTCGGGAAATAAAAAAAATATACAATGAAAGACAGTAAACTTATTGACAGTAAATAAAAGTTTTTGAAGTTGTTTTACATCAGATAAAAGATTGAGATAGTGAGCTTAATACTTTCTTTCAAAAAAAAAATTCTGCAAGTTGACACTGCTTGTAAACTGAAGAGACTTTCTTTAAAATCAAAATAACATATGTTTTAACCTCAGGACTCTCGATTTCTAAAAGCAAAGATAAGCGTATCGATTTATTTTGCATATAAATAAATTGCATTGTATTGTGGATATGACGGTTTTTTTGCATTGAACTATGCTGTTTTTGAAAATATGTTACTTTACATTTCATGGTTAAAATTAAATATGTTTTATAAACAAATATGTGAGCTATCATATACTGCCATTTGAATAAAAACAATAAAAAGTTTTTATCAAAGAAATGATTGTGTGATAATAATGTTATACGGAAGTCCCCAAAAGATCTACATAGGTTTATTTTCTACGTGCAACTGAATGAAAATGTGATATTTACTGAGGAAGCCTAGAGTTATGCAAATTCAGATCTTTTTACATTTTGGTCACGAAAATTGTACTACAATTCAAGTGGTATTTTAACCCGAACATGTTCACGGCAGTAGAAATGAATGAAGTGACTAAAATGCAAGAGTAAAACCCAAGAAGGACGTAAAACTCTTAAGCATATTTTAGAGAGTTTTAAATAAGTTCCCATTCATGTCAAAACGACTGGTAATCTAAAGAACCGATCGCGATATATGCAGACAGTAGCAAAATCGTCCAACATCAAGCTGTTAAAAGATGTATAACTGTGTTGACTACTTGGTCTTTAGATTTAAAATGCGAAATGATAATTTATTTTTGTAAACACGCTAATATATTATTATCAAGCACAGATAAGCATATATAAATAGGTTCGTTTTATTTTTAATCGTCTTCTGCAATACAAGGAAAAAAAAACAAATATTAAAGATCAAAAACAATTTTTTACAAAAACTAAAAACTAATGACTTTTTAAGAGATATGCCACTGGGGATTCCATATAGGTCCATTTGTTAAATAATTTTTCTTCCAGTAAACGCGATTTTACAAATCATTGCATCAAACATAATCGTATTTTAGAAAAGAGCTTAATTGCCACAAGATTGAAAGATAACTTTATTATGTTTATTTGACTATTGTTCTTAAAATCTATCTTTTAGGCCATCTTAATATTGATTAACTATGACCTGAATGCATATTGTATGAAAACCTTCTGTAATTTATAATTGTGAGCACAAAATACTAAAAACAGAACTAGGTGCTAAAACAACAACTTAATGCCTGAACAGTCAATAGACCCGAATATTTTTCCGAGGCTCAGGGAACAGCTCAGTATCATCTATTGCCCGGGTCAATCTATCGAAATTGTGTGCTGACGTCACAGAGTTGCTATCATGGCAATCTCAAAGCGCTTGCGCTTGCATATTTAAAACTGACTAGTTAATAAATCAAGTGAATTTGAAAATAAACGGACTTGTTTAAAGCATATCCAAAACAAAAGATCGGGAAAACTCCATGAACACTAAAGAGGAAATGCATACCGTGCTTTAAAGAGTTATATAATCATTCCCAGCCGCAAAGTAGTTGATTAAATAACTCAAGAAGCGTTACTGCTATAATGATCAAATTTATCATATACCCTTGTCCATTTAATAGTTATAATTAACAAATGGTCTTTTTTAAATAAATTGTTTACACGTTTACTTAGCAAACGTTTACTTAGCAAATCTATTTTAAAATGAACTCTTTTAACAATATTGAACGCTATTTATTGTGTATTACGTCTTCAGTTTCATAGAGAGGTAATATAGATTTGTGTGGTTTAACTCATATAAACAAATATCAATACCATCAAAAGCTTGAGCTGGATAATTGTAAATAATGTATAATATAAAAGTCTACATGATTAATAGCTAGACAGATAAAGTGACCACGTACATGTGTTTATGTGAAAAGGTTTACCATATATCTGTAAAATAATAATAGCACAACGTTTATCCTTTAAGAAATGAGGAAATAATTTATGAATTTGACAATATATAATCTCAAGAAAAATCATAATATTCGGGTGTACATTTCGTTTGCACACATTTTTGTATGACTGTAGGTACTGAGACAAGCAAGAAGCGTGTATATATACATACAAGTACAGTGTGTAACTGCTTACCACTTATCTTTATAAAATAATTTATGAAAACTGTTTTTGAATTATACCCTAGACTGAGATTTGAAGGAAAACAAGTAAGAAAACTGCAAACCGACAGATGAAGTCTGCAATAATATACAGGTGTGATATCAGTTTTTAAATCAGATATATCCCACGATATAATTTGATCAAGAGTTTATTATTTTTTAACAACACTTTACGTTTCATATAAGATTTTAAGTCAATTTTGACAAGGTCTTCTTTATTAAGTCATAGGTATTTATATTTACAAATGATTCGAAACCGTACAACATACTTTTCAAACAGAACTGTCAATACATTTTTGTACTCAAAAACAATTACGTATACTAAACGATTATCTGTGTATTGTAATTTAATTCGCAGACAGTTCTATACTCATATAAATAATTTAATTAAATGTAAAATCATGTATAAGATTATTTCATAAAATATGTTCATTTAACACTTAAAAATATTATTGTCAGGTATGAGCAAATCAATCATAATTTTGGTATAATATAGCCATAAAATGTCTAAAAAGATTGCCCGACGCGAAGCGGAGGGCAATATTTTCGTCCCAAGGGGGGGGGGGGTGATATAATCAATGTTACCCTAAACCCCAGCCAACATTTGTTTTGTTTTATGAAGAAACAAACCAAACTCCAAGAAAGTAATTGAAAACAGATCGCCGTAATTTTCTCATCACAACAACTAATTTACGAATTCAATTTTGTGCAAAGTTCATTTCCAAAATGTCCTCAGCAGCAAACGATCACTGGCGATATTCCACCGCCCGTAAGAATTAACATACAGATGTTCTACCTGGTTTTACTTAAGAAATAAAGTACGAGTTTTCATGAATGTTGCAGAATAACCTCCGAGGTCGAGAAATTTTGTTTTGAAATATAAAATCCGAGGCGTTAGCCGAGGCTTTTACATTTCAAACAACATTTCGAGACCGAGGATGTTATCCTGCAACATTCACGAAAACAAGAACTTTATTTCTATTCTACTAACAGCACAGTACTCCTATGTACAGATCGTTTCGAGAGACGATCTAGGTCATTTTGACGGCTGTTATTTGCAGGCTTGGGGTAATGCTAAATGTAATTGTAATGTTTTCAAAGTAATGCTTGTAATGTGTAATGCCACAAATCTAGCATTACAAGTAATGCTAATGTAATGCATTGCTTTCCAAAATCTAGTGTAATGCTGGCATTACATGGCATTACTTTGCATTACTATGCTTTTGTAAGCAGATGCAAGATGTTTCCCGCAAACAATCTTCCCGTCTGTACGTAGTTAATTGACCAAGTCCAACTCTCACCAAAGTTTCACAAGTATATTCGAATCGTATACTAGTAGTGGTTTTCAAGCAAGTCGCT